>NC_140506.1:43930114-44292614 GCF_964339955.1 Pipistrellus hanaki | reverse complement strand
CCTACCACCCCATTTTCCCTTGAAAGGAAAATATGAATGAAACATACTTCATTTTCTATTCTTCCTGTACCAAGAGGAAGAAAAACATTCTTATCACCAGGGTCAGGGAATTTGGGGTCCATAAATCTCTACAAACAAATATAAACAGAAAATTAACCCTTATCTTCCTACCATTGGCTACCACTAACCCCAAACCCTTAGTTTTGACAATTCTTCACACATTTATTATTTCTTATTCTAAAAGATATGTAAGCTTCCTGTCTCCTCATTTAATTTCTTCAGGTCTTCATGCTCCTGAGGTCTCCATGAGTATGTAAAGATTAAATAAAATGTGTATGCTTTTTTCCTGTTAGTCTGTCTTTTTATCAGTTTAATTTTCAGATCCAGCATGAGGATGGAGAAAAACATTTCTTTTCCTACAATATAATACAATATCATTACATTAAATATATAAATAAAGAACATATTCAAACATTACCAGTTATTCTAATAGCCCGTGATCACACTATATGGAAATATATAATAGCTAGATTGTGCCATTATCACTATGTTCTTCTATGTGCCTTCAAATATGTTTTTCATATTTTACTCAAATTTCCAAGTGAAGATTTTGTGTATTTCTTTGTCTGTTTGATCAGATTTAAGGCAGTACATAAATTGCTACAATTATTATTTCTCAAATGTGAATGATGAACAGACCCTTTTTAAAAGAAAAAGACATTTTCATAACTCACTCAAGGATATGCATCCTTGCACCTTATTTTGAGAAGGAATGACTTAAGAAATATGTTCAATTTTTGAATAGCTTATTTATTCATTTGTGAGCAATCAATAAAGTTTCTTTATAACTGATAAAGTATTTTAAGTTTACCATAAAAATGACAAGTAATATACAAAAAATATTTATGGACCTTCTAATTTTCCTGAATATATTTTCAAATTCCAGCTTGAGAAGTCCTGGGCTAGATTTTGAAGTCATTCTCCTGTGTTATTCAAAGAATCATCTCACACATATTTTTCTAGAGAAGCTATTGGATCTGAGAACTTCTGGAACAGCCTGAAACATGTTTACCTTAGCATTTTGCTTTAATCTTTCTGTAAATATCAGACATTCTCACTAGTTTTGCTCACCAGGCACCATTTAAGCCTATGTCTTGAATGGTGTCAATCTTGGTTGATGTTAACTTTGTTAACATCATTAAAATTATCCTTTCAAAATTATGAAGAGCCAATAAAAAGAGAATGGGTAGTAATAGAAATCATTTTAGAATATGTAACTATTAATATTAAAGTTTTGGAATAGAGACACTCAGTTGATGAAAAGAAGAAGCTCCAAGTTATCTCTTCACTCTCCCTCTAGAAAAGCACTACATGAAGAATATCTACAATCTATCCTCCAGATAGGAAACAAATGTTTCAGGCAGGTTTCCTATTTCCTATACCCATGGTAGGCAAACTGTGGCTCCTCAGCCACATGCGGCACTTTGGCCCCTTGAGTGTGGCTCTTCCACAAAATACTACCGCCTGGGCGACTCAATTTTGAAGAAGTGGTGCTAGAAGTTGTTTAAGTTTAAAAAACTTGGCTCAAAAGAAATTTAAATCTTTGTACTGTTGATATTTGGCTCTGATGACTAATGAGTTTGTTGACCACTGTTCTATACTATAAAATTGAGAATTGATATTTAAAAAATGATTGAATTTCTATAAATTTAAGCTTTTTCTTTATGTTTTTAATGAAAATAGAATTATCCGAGGCCACCTGGGACCTTTAATTGTTTTTCTTTTTTTTCCCCCAGCAAGAGTAAACATGAATGCTTGTTGTATTTATTAGTAAAACTTTATCAACTAGGAATATGCTGGTTTTAGAATTTATTTAATTTTATATTGGTCAGAGATAGAGCTTCATTGAATCTATTTGTAAAAAATGCATACAGTATAAACTCTTTGTACATTTTAACATTTTAAAAATTTCAAAGAGTTTACAGCATTGTTTGGATGCCAATGATGTTGTTAAACAATCCCTACTAATTCTGATAAACTATTTACCTATTTAGTAGCAGCATATATATTCTATTGTCTGAAGGTCTGGGTTCTAATCTAATTCACTTATTAACTAGCTTTGTAAAGTGAGGAATTTACTTAACCTCTATTAAATTCAATTTAATCTTGGCAAATAAAAAATATGAGTACCTGCCAGTCCATCTTACAATTATATTGAGAGGTCAAATGAGATTAATGCATTTGAAAGGGCTTTGTATTTTCAAATCACTATACAAATTTAAATATTGTGTTTGTTATTGAATATGCAAAATAGTTTTTGGGTCCATTTATTTTTGAATTTACTACATCCTACAAATGATGATCTAGAACAGTGTTTCTCAAACTTGAGTGTACATTAGACAACTGGAGTGCTTGTTGAACAGTCTCAGATTTCAGAGGTCTGGGTAGAGCCTGAGAATTTGCATTTCTAACAGGCTCCTGCAGATGTTGCAATTGCTGGTCTAGGGACCACACTGGAAGTATCACTGATCTAGAATTCAGAGCTCTGTTTTTCCATATATAACAAATACCTGGAAAATAATACTATGTAAAATATTTGAATTTACATTACATTTACTCCCTTAAGTACTTTTCTTATGCTTTTCTTTTTAAGTTTTATCTCCATTTCTAGTAAAATAATAGTCCTGTTGAATCAGACACGAGTATTAATGTGTAATAATCTGCAGCATATTTTATGCTGTAGTTTTTTTTATTCTGATCATGAGACCATTTTCAGTTAAGCGGGTTTCATTGCTGAGTGTTCATTTCAATAATTATGGACAACTGAACAGAGTAATAAGTCTATAAGTATGCATTTTACTTCCTTTGTGTGTATATAAATTTTTTAATTCAAAAGAAAAATTATAAACATTCATTCTTTTCCTAAAATTCAAATACTCTACATAGGAGATGATTTAAGTCATAGTAGAGAAGAAAGGAAGAACATTGTTACTCATATGTACTTTTCTATTCATGTTCAAGGAACACATGTGTTCTAAGTTAAGCTATTTTCAGAATATCTTGCCTTTTAACACCTTGGGGAGGCCATTTACACTTGAACAAATCTCTGGAAATTTTATGGTAAATGTCTCTGAAAATAAACCTATCCCTGGAATAGAAATTATTAATAAAGGAACATTTTGATGACAAAGGAAAAATATATATATATATATACCTGAGGCTATGCAAGGTAAAATAGGAGCATGTAGAAATGATCTACTTAGAGTATGTAAGTTTCATTGACCTTAAAATTAATTTAAATGAATTGAGTGTCTTTTCCATAAAATGATCCTAAATGTACTGAGAGCAAAATGACTTGGATAGTCACTTTTATTTAAGTTTTCTATTTTAAGACCAAATTTTCAGATCAAGGCTCTAAGGAAGTTGGCTAAATTAGATGACTTCTTTTTTGTATGTATTGTTTTACCAGGGACAGATTCCTTCTTAAATTAGACTAGTTCTTTTCATACAGTGTCTTCAGGAAGTATAGTTGGACCAAATGGCAAGAAATATCAGCCAAAGGGTTTATGCATTCTGAAATGTATGGCTAAAAGAAAAATACATTTTGGCTATTTTTATGACTCTGCAGGAAAATCTCTCTTCCGGTTCTCTACCCTTAGCATGAATCATCAAGGGAACTGAAAAAAAGTAATGATGGAAATATTACGAGTGTTCAAAGAATATGAGGTTGTCTCTTGAAGCTTTATCAAGGTTGTCTGGCCTTTCCAGAGTGCATGACCACTTCACACATTATGTAAAAACACCTGGTATATTCAAAGTACATCTTTAAAGATTGGAGGAATATGAAATGATTTTGACCTCATTTCAGGATTTATATTTCTTAGACAAGAGGTCTACATTACTGTAATTTGGCCTATACCGAGACCCAACTTTGTTTTTGAGAAATCGCAGACTGTGAAGATTAGAATCTTGTAATTCACCTTTGTTAAACTATTTTTGAAATGTTGTCAATTAAGTATTATAACTATACTACTTTAATCTAGGGAACAGTCACTATATTGTAGCAATAAATTACAATCTTGAATTGCAAACAATAAAATTAATTCCATAAAAATTATTCCATCTCCCTTCTAATTTATGAAATATAAACTTAGTTATTATAGCTGTGAACACATAATATTTCTATATTTCTCTTGCTGATAAAACTACCCCTTATTCCATGGTAATAAGTGAAGGATCTTAGTGAAGATCTGCAGGTGAAAGTCAAGAAATATATTGAAACCCAGGCAAAGGAGTTATATTTAGAATGCCAAGCAGAATTACACAAAAGGTACAAACTGAAGAATCCCTGCAGAGTTACAGAGGAGGAGAATCTGGCCTGTTGCTCAGGTTAGAAGACAAAAAATGAAATAGAAAAACAAATATCATCTGCTGTGTGATAATGAAGAAAAAAGTTATGTAAAGGCAGCTGAAGACTGTTTTTATTGTTCTCACTTAGACATTGGGTCCAAGATTCCCAATCTGTTCTTGAATGTTTTTCAAAATCAGGTAATTACTAGGACTTGTGACCTTTTGTTAACAAAATGGCAAGGTCTACAACATCAGTGTCTCCTGGTGGATTCTTGTTTGAATAAAAATCCTGTCTCAAAGTTGAGTTTTACTTAATTTCTTACATGTTCTTACTTTGTAAAACATTTGTAATATTAGTAGAGATTAATCTGGTGCTTAAATATCTTTGGTTCTTCTTTTCCACAAAGAAACGATCTTGTTATATATATGTGATTAGATATTATATCTTATGACATATCATTTGAAATCTCACAGTTTGAGCTTATGTCTGCTATTCATCTTCTTTCAGTCTCTTTCTTTTCCAAGCAATTTCTTTTTTAGTTTGGATAAATGTACTGTTGCCTGGTTAACAAACCAGACAGCTTAAAAAGGCATCTTCTTTACTACATTATGATGGTAAAAGTAACTGTTTTATTCATTTGTATTCTGGTTTTGATGATGTCAAAGCCCTCCCCGCCACACACACTTCTTTTTTTTGGCTTCCCTCTTCTTGCACCAATGATGATGACCAATAACTTTCTGTACTTTCAAGGCAATTCATTACGACAATCATACCTATTACTAAAGCACTATTGACTAAGTCACAACAAAATGGGTTTAACTCTTTCATGGTCACTTCTATTTATCGTTTAGATACCTGTGAAAAACAAAGGAAGTTGAAAAGTTGGTATTTAATACTTCAATTTTCAGTAGCCTCAAATTTTGCCATATGGGTCATTAGTATTCTAAACATTTATTACATCAAATATAAATGGGCTTCATTATATCTATTATGAATTGACTCTGTAATTTTCATTTCTGTCTATTTTTCTGTCTGCACTAAATTGGGTTGATTTAAACACCTTTGTTCTCCCTCACATCTAAATTAAATCCCTAATTGCAAAACTTAAAATTAGGCCTGTCTTATTTTTATTTTAAATGCCAGATTCTTGGGAAGAGGCTGGCCTAATGGGCCAGTTAGTAATCACTCAATCAATCAATGCAAGGCCCTCCCCCCCTTGTTTTTATTGTTAAGTTAGTTCAGAATATTAAAATTTTCAATAGTTCTTGTGGGGTGTTCAGTATTGGTCAATGCTTCACTCACCTTCTTGAGGCATTTGAGAGGGACCACCAACTAGCAATTATATTGCAATCCCTCAATTGTGGTTAGAATGGATTAGATGTTCACCAATTACTGTTCTCCTGATAATAATTCTCAGAGGGTGGGGCTCGCCTTGTGAGGTTTTCTCAGATCCTGCCAATCATTGTCAGGAGATTTTAAATAGAAACACTTTTCAACACTTCAGAAGCTCTTGAAAAAGACTTATACATTTCTCTTTTGTTGTCTCTTTAGGTTTCTCACTGCTAATAACTGCTGCCAAGATATATAAATGGAATGGTTCAGCTAAGAGAAGAATATGAGGTTTGAAAAGTTCCTTTCCTCATGACAATTTTACTTTCATTTTGTGATTGAGTTGGGACAGAGACTATAAGAGAAGGAAGCAGAGGATCTTTTCATCTAATACAGTTGAACCACCAGAGAGCAGTTGATTCCTTAGGACAGCTTCCCTGACTATCTTATAGCTTGAGGCCCAGAAACTCAAACACTTTTGGAAAGGGGATTTAGACCTGCTGAGATTGAAAGTAAATGTCTGAATTCTTAAGAATAGATCATATTTGGCCTCCATAATTTATGGACATGAAAAGCAAGATGAATTCTAGAATAAGTACCTATATTTTGAATTTTGCAAAGAACTGGGGTTTTATCAATGTCCATGAAGAATAAGATAAAGAACCAGTCCTAGTTTGGAGGGACTTTCCCAGTTAATCACTTGAAAGTCCACTGTGTTGGGAACTTAAATCCAGGGCAAAGCAGAACAGTTAATTGCTCACTCAAGAAAGAGATATGAGAATAGTAGAGACAGTTTTCATTCTCTCGCTTTTATTGGGCTTCCTTTGAATTAGATGTTCAGATATGCACCATAAGCATTTTGTTATTGTATGCTTATAAGTAGAGCTATGCATGTTTTATTTTTTTATTGAGTGAATTTTAGAAATGATTTGATAGATATATCACTGGAGGGGAGAGGAGGTACAGAATATTCAAAGCCATGGAGCTCATCACTTTCATAGTGAAATGGAACAGTTCCTATGGATAGGAGATTTCAAAGCATATTTAAATAGAGGGTCACTGATATTATCACACTCATGCTTAGACACATAGTTATTTCCTCAAAATCAGTGTTTCATCATTTGGCCTACTCATGGGCAAAGGTAGGCGTGACTTTGTCTTGAGAAATCCACAGAGTGGATGATCCACCTTGAGAGTTCATTTTTTATCTCTATTGGCATGGATGATATATATCTATGTTTACAAAAGTTGGCATATATACAGAAACCAAGATGGGAATTTGAATCTCTCTGGAATTTTTCTCAGATCAATTTAATAAAATATTTATGAAGATACTTTTTCTGTGGAGCTCCTGATTGGGCTGAATTGCATTGATGCTATGTACTGTTATAATGCCAGAGGAACTGAGCAATCAATCTTGGGGAAGTACAGGAGCACTGAAAGTCAGGGTCCAAATAGCTAGGACTCAGAAGTAAAACTTGCTTAAGATGGTGTTTTGTGTGATGCTGTCAGCATAAGCATTGTGGGGGTGGTAGGCCTTCAAATTCATATGGAGGAGAATTTTTAAATACCTATGTTGAAGGTAGAGAGGAAAGAAATGGAGAGAGTTGAAGCATAAAGATCCTTCAGTACAGTATATGCTACTTCCTTTTTTAGCAGTTCATGTCTTCTTCTTTTTTTAAATATATATTTTTATTGATTTCAGAGAGGAAGGAAGAAGGAGAGATAGAAATATCAATGATGACTGAGAATCATTGATTGGCTGCCTCCTGCATGCCCCCCCACAGGGGATCAAGCCTGAATGAAGGTGTGGTATAGTACCAAATGGGGGAAATCTGAGAGGTTTTAAGAAAGAGAATAGCATAATTAGTATCTTGATTAAAAAGCCTACTAATTTGGTGGAGTTATAAAGACTGCATTGAGTAAGGAAAGGCTGTGTGCAGGGAGGTTCATTCAGCAGCTCTTATGAGGGTAAAACAAACAAAAAGTACCAGCTCTGAAGGGCCAACTAAGACTGGAGAAATAGGATCCGATCAGAGGGTCACTGAATGGCAGTTAGACTCTATAGCATTTGGCGCCTTATGGCTTGTCAGATGGAGGAAGAAGAGTAGAAAGGTAATTCTGAATTTTGCACATGGATGAATGGAAGATGGATTGCTGGTTCAGAGAGTACAAATAATAGGAGAAAGAATAGATTTTTAGGAGACAGGTGGTGAACACATTGAACTTTTAAGCACAGTGGGATAGCCATGGATAGCTCCCCTGAAAAAACTGTGCAACTTTTTTTTTTCTGAGCAAAAACCAACTCAGGAAACTAATAAAAATAATTTTTGAGTGAATATATATATATATATATATATGAATATATATATATATATATATATGAAATATATATATATATATATGAAAACATATTTGCAACTAAATTAAACTTTTTAAAATTTTTAAACATTTTTTGCTGCTTATTATTGCTACAGGGTTTTGTGTTGTTTTTTTTGTTGTTGTTTGTTTTTTTACAGTTTTTTTTATTATTTAAACTAGACCACATAATTTTTAAATGTGTTTTTTGTTTATTATTAATTTTAGAGAGAGAGGGAGGGGGAGAATCATTGATGTGAGCAACATTGAATGTTTGCCTCTTGCACACCACCTACTGGGGATTGAGCCTGCAACCTGGGCATGCGGCCCAACCAGAAATGAAACCAGGGACCTCTTGTTGCAAGGGACAGTGTTGAACCAGCTGAACGACACCAGCCAGGGCAGACCACATATTTTTTTTTGTGTGTGTGTATGTTGGGAACTGATAGTGTACAGACAAGGGATTTGGAAAGTTTGGAAATGTAAAGTTAATTTGGCATGGAAGTTTAGCCACAACTTAAAACTGAAAATATCTGTCCCGTTCGAAGAAGCCAAGGTGCTGGTTAAGGTACAGAAGAGTGGTATGATTAAGGCTGCTGGCTGAGAAAAGGAGGCTCTTTGTGATTGCAGAAAATGTGACAGCATGAAAGGAGCTTGTGGGTTTAAAATACTATGCAAAAGACAGAGTGCACTTTTCAGCTGCTAATGAATATGTTATCAAAAGGGAGCATACATGCTGTCCCACTTTTCAGAGAGGGGAACAGATGTGGGGTTCTCCTGAAATCGTTACTCCAGGGTCTGTTCCTCCTTCATGTCTTTACAACTTACTATCTAATGATTTCTAAACAAACTTCTAACAGCATTCTCACCAGCAGTCAGCTGTTTGTAGCTAAGCCATATAGCAGTGGCATATTTTTTAGCTTTGTCTTTGGTAGTGATGATGGTGGGACTCTTGGCTAGAGAACTATGCTAGGAAAGATAGGCTAGTCCATGCTGCAGTAACAAACACACCCTGTAATTTCAGTGCTTTAACACAGCAAAGCATGGGGAAAGGCAGCAGAGATTCTTCCCCAAGCTGTGATCAGAGATCCAGGTTCACTTCCTTTTGTGCCTCCACCATGTCAACACATGGCTTCCAAGGAAGCCACCAAAGGGTAAAAGGGACTCAGAGGCACTGGGCTCTAAATGCCACCACCTTCAGGCGATTTGTGTCCCTTCTGCTTCGAGTCTTATGTGGGCCAGAACTAGCCCTATAATGTTAATCTAACTAAGAAAGGCTGGGAGATGTCCAGAACCATATTTAATAAGTGTTTCTGCTATAGTCTGACTTTCCAGTCACACAGAATATCCTCTTGCTCCTTTCATCCCACTCACAGAACAAACTCAACCCTTCTTTAAGGAGATGGTCTCATTCAATCACTGAATCCAACTCAAAATACAGGAACTCTGTACTCATGATAGCTTTAGAATTAGACCTAATTGTGTCTTTACTTTTTTTTCCCAGAATCCCATGAACTTTAAAGACAAATTATACCTGCTGGAATGCTTTAATTAGACAAAAGGAAGGATTGGAAATAGTCCATAGACCTTGGTTCATAGCAAATCTGAACCACCACTGCACAGATAAGAGGAAGGCCCTTACCTTGAAAAGGGGGTGGGGGTGGGGGTGGGAATGGGTGGGAATTTCCTTAATTAGGTCTTGATTCTACTCTACTCTTTTGTCTATTGTTCTCAGTGGTCCCAGGTGAGGTGGATGCTAAGGAATGTGCCTCTCTGTAACTTTAGCACCTTCTTCTCAGCTAATTTCCTGCTCTTGGAAGGCTGGGGGCCAAAGAATTGTTTTGAGTCTGGAGCAGACATGATTATAAACCAGTCATATGGTTTCTTTGGCAATGCAGTTGCTTTACAAACTTAATAGGCTTTAAGTTTGTTTCCAGTAAATTTCATGTTCCAGGTGCCCACCCATAGTTCTCTTTTTTAGTCCTTTAACCTTCTATATGCCTTTGCTCCTAATATGCTTTCTCTCTTATTTTATAGGGGCTACCTTGAGGCTATTAAGCTTGAATTTAAAGGCCATATCCTTAATTTGATCTTTGCAATCAGTCACTCTATTAGCTCAGACTGTTTGCAGTATCATAAATTACAGGCTGGACATGTGTCCTGATGTAGGTTTTGGAAGAGACAATGTGTTAATACCATTTACATCCATGGTTCTCAATGCCTTCCAGGGGAGATGGTCAATGTCTCATACGTTTTTTATTTTTATGGGAGCATGGACGGTGCTAGTGCTACTGGTATCTAGTGGGTAGAGGCAATGGTTGCTGATAAACATTCCACAATGCACAGGTCAGCCCCCATAACAAAGGATTATTTAGCCCAAAATGCTGAGAGTGTCAAAGTTGAGAAGCCAACTGATAATTAGCATTAGTTTTATGAGCTAACATTGTTAAAGAAGGTTAACTTGATTTTAAAGTATACTACTTAGTGAAAAAGTCCAGAAAAAGACTATAAAATGAACTTTTTTCTATGAATAAGTTATTGTTCAAAATTACTAGTGTTGTCTCCAAAAAAATGCATTTTGAGTTAGAGGATTTATATCATCCTGGTCTTCTAATCCATTATCAATACTTTTTCCATTTTTATCACTCTATTTGTTTCCTTCTGGCGCTCATCTTAGCTGTAAAGAGAAGGATTGCTTGAAGGAAATGCCCCTTGGGTAATATATCTGCTCCCCAAAGCACATGTCTTCATAATAATCACATGCTTACACTGCTCAAAAAATATAAGGGGAGTGTCTTACAATCTGCTACATTATTTACACTCCCTATGCCTTATTTCCATTTTGCCTTTTTTGACAGTTTTAGATTTGAGGCACATGGATTATCACTTGTTTTAAATGACATTATTATTTTTCTTTTTTGCAGAAAAAGAAAAGGAGTCAAAAATTGGAGAAACTGTTTAATTTCTTATAAATGGGATTATCACAATTAGAACACCAGCTTGCTCACCTTGTCCTTGGGCCTAACATCGAACTCTTCTATGCGATGTCTTTTTTGAAGTTATGAGTAATACCCCAAATATTTTACAGCACTCTCATGAGTCACAAAGCAGAGGAACTATAAATACTCTTGTTCTTGAGAAACAATGATGCTATCTATTCTTTCACATTCACCCACCTCATCTGCTGTTTTATTTAAGGTTAAGCTCTTTTTTTTTTTTAAACAACTTTATCCTACTTTAAACATTTAATATCCAGTACAAGTTGTGTTTTCTAGTAAGCTGTTTATTTGATCTGATGCTTCATAAATGTATCTAAATCTAGCTCATCATGCATTGCTAGCTACACCTAAGCATACACACAAGTCTGAATTACTCCACTCCTCTTCAAGGAAAAGAACAAAAAGCAAGAATGGTAGACGTGTTTATAATTAATATCCTACTGGATTAATCAGCATCCTTCAGGATGCTATGAGACTTTTGATGTATCCAGAAAATCACTGCCTTGATCTATACACCTCTCTTTCAACACACACATACCGTACAGCAGTTACAGTTTTTGAAAATGTGATCCTCCAAGTAAGGTAGTAAATAATATTAAGTGACGAACTTGTCTCTTTGAATAACCTAATTCCATGCTTAATTTTGAGTCTTTCAGGAGGCATTTATGTTTAATATTTGTAGCTAACACTATACATCTATTCTAAAGCTAACTAAACACAAACGAGATTGGCTTTTTAAAGTGACATATGTATTTCAGAATGGTTAAATTGTTGAGTACTTGTGATTGAGAACATAAAAGACATGGTATTGCACTGAAGGAGAGAATGAAGGGAAAGGGTGATTTACAGGGAAAAATTGGGTGTTAGATTGAGACAACCTGAGTCTCCAATTGTGTAACTCTCTCAATTTCTTAAGAGCTCTGATCTTCAGTTCCTTTGCCCATAAATATGAAATAAAAATACCTCTGTTTTAGAGTTTGAGGTGTTAAACAAGATGGAGCCATACATGGGACATTACAACAACACAATTTAAAAGTTCAGTTTCATGAGGACTATGGTACTCTGGTAAGAATCACTGCAGTAGTTGTAACATGATTTGCATTTCAGTTTTGGAATTAATGTATTCAGGTATGTGCCTGACACATGGTGGGCACTCAGTAAATGTTGAATGAGAAAATGTGGTTTAAGCAGAAATCTTGGAAGTTGACTAGGAAAAAAACAACAACAACAACAACAAAAAACACCACACACACAGAATGGAAATAAGTTCATCATTTCTTTCTTAACTATCTTTAAAATCAGGATTGATGCCATATTTTCTGCAAGCAGAAGGATACACTGCCTGATCATTTCAGGTTTATTATTACTTGATAATTATATTTCAAGTACTTTCATTATATATATTAGACTAATCAAGGCATTACCTTCTCCACAACTTAGTTTTTTGATTGAAAATGAATATGTTACCAGTTTCTCTGAGTTGGAAAATTTACATTAGCTCTGTCTCTGAGGGGGTTGGGGAGTCAGAAGTGTGGGGAGGTGAGAGAGTGGCTGCTTCCGCCCTGCCATGCTTTGATATAGGCATGGCCCTGGGTGTCCCTATGTGCTTGTCCAGTAAATATCCCTGTGCCAGAGAAGTGAAACATCAAACAGCAAATAAAACATGCCACGCATGGCAGATTGGAAGAGAGATAGAGGAGGAAAGCTAAATTGGATGCATTTTAGTCTTTAAACTGCATTTCCCCCAGTTTTCTTAAAGAGGGACTCCACTTCTTCATTTTGCAGGAGCCTCACTGATTATGCAGCTATATGAGGTGGAATCTTCAGATGCTTAATGGTCCTTCCCGACCCTCACCCCCACCCCCCCAACCACCTTCCTCTCTGACTGTATCTGGTAGAATGTGTCTTCCTCACACAGCTTTGCAGCCTCACTGACCTTCTGTCTGTTTCTTTTACATCAACTATTTTCAACTTTTTGCATCTGATGGCACACATAAACTAATTACTAAGATTCTGTGCCACATAAAAATAATATTTTTTTTACCAGTCTAACAAAAAATAAGCATAATTTTGATTCACTCACCCTGGTCTGTCTAAGGAGGTTGAAGATATAAGCTGTTAGCAGGAGCAGGAAAAAGAGCTCCCTATATATCTGAAGGGGCCACCAATAATGTCTGCCATGGCACCCAGCTGGTAGAAGTAGATAAAATGCAGGTGATTGCAGCCAGAAGGCAGAATCTTTGTAACCTTTAGTAGTTGTCAATTTCATAAGAACAAGAGCATAAGATAGAAATAGAGCAGGGACCACACAATTATTAAATTTCATAGAGATGACAAACAAACTAATTGGCTTGGTTAGGTAGAGTTGGAAAACTTGGTAACTCTCAGATACATTAGTTTCATAGGCACTAACTGCAGAGCCTTAAGGAGGAAAAGGGTGGTGAGGCAAGGGGGTAAAACATTCACAGGAGTAGCCCTCAGTTATTCATTAATATATTATATTTGGGCACACACTTACAAAGGAAAAACAGATTTGAAATTGCAGTGACCCCATGGCATCACATGGCATATTACTATGAGCAGGAAATTTAGGTTTGATTTCCATCTTACTGCATACAGCTATTCATCATGAAATAGCCAAATATATTTGAATGGAAGATTTGAGAAGATGCACACAGAAAAATTTCACTCTGGAGTAGAACAAAAGAGATTCATTTCAGAAAACTTAGGCTGTACATAGTTGTGTAAATTATTTACATTCAAGAAGTCAACACTCGCCGAAACTGGTTTGGCTCATTGGTAGAGCGTCGGTCTGCGGACTGAAAGGTCCCGTGTTCGATTCCGGTCCAGGGCATGTACCTTGGTTGCGGGCACATCCCCTGTAGGGGGTGTGCAAGAGGCAACTGGTAGATGTTTCTCTCTCATCGACTTTTCTAGCTCTCTATCTCTCTCCCTTCCTCTCTGTAAAAAATCAATAAAAAATATATTAAAAAAAAAAGAAGTCAACACTCATTGGATGAGGAGTAAAGTGTTTTTTTGTAGCAGCTATTCAAACCAACCTTATGAGAAATGGTTGCATTAAAACTTTATGAAAAAGATCAAATTGCCCTAGATAGAGGGAAACATTTAAAGAGTGGACCATAAGAACATACATCATTTTATCCTTTGATAGCCTTGACCAGTATTTGTAATAATGAACACACTTAAGGATACACTTTGGAGTAAGACAGAGTTAGTTTTAAATTGTAGCTTGGCTCCTTGTGTATTTTATGACCTTGAGTAAGTTACTTAAACTCTCTGAGTTCATTTTCCTCATCTTCTCTATGGCTGTTGACAAGTTTTTATGAGGATAGAGTGATATATACAGTAACTGATACACAGTCAGAAATTTCTGGCAGGTAAAAGAGATCCCTTACTTCCACTCCTCAATGCTTGAGGTCTTCTGCCTTTGATCCACAAGGTATAGGCCTCTTTACTTTAAATTCCATCTTTGTTAGTGGCAGAAGGAATCAGTAGCTATCAAGTGGTGGATGAACACGAATAGATTCTGTAGCAGGCCTGGATGGTTTGTGATTGAGGGAGCAAGTGGATCAAGGACATTCAAAGGTTAAGGATATAATAGAAAGTTCTATTTTTACCATTGAAGTTCATGGATTCACATATAATACATTCCTTAAGCACATAATAGAGTCATAGTGTTAAAGTAGAAAATATAGACACATAGTATACAGAGTTTTATTTTTCCCTTGGGACCTAAAATACATGATATAACATCTAATTATATCTTGCCATTTACACACAATCTTTGACAATTTATTTCCAGCATTTTGCACAGGGTCCTTAATTTTATATTTTTTTCTTCATAATTGGGCTTAAACCTAATGCAAGTATGATTGGGGTTAAGATGAGCCATAATGGGAATGCCTAATGATTTCATCTTTGTTTCAACTGTATTAAGCTTTTGAGACCTATGATTTTTATCACTATTATCAGCATTTTCAATGTTCATTTTCTATTCATTTTGGCAAAATAATAAGGCCAAAGAGCAGAAAATATTCAAATAATTGCATGAAGCCTGCTCTTACAGACAAAGATGGCATGGCTGCCCAAACAGAACTCTTGGCTGTCAGGCAGTGCCACCACACATTAGTGCAAAATGTTCGTTGATCTGCTGATGTATGAAAGTCTGGATTTGGCATACAAAAGGCACTTTGGAATGTCGATGTATAATGCATGAAAGTGTTGGCTGTTCTGAAGCTGAAAATATGAAAGTCGGGGACAGCCTGTATGTATATGAACAAAGAAGAGGAGACAGATATAGTTAATCATGTCTGACTTTGTCATGGAGGTGTTAAGGAAGGCTCCCAAGTGGAGGTGACTGAGTGCAGTCCTTCAGGGTGAGTAGACTTGGACTAGGGATTGGCCCACAATCTAAACGTGAACCCGTCTCAGAACTGGTAAAGAAAGTGGCATGTACAGGAAGGATGAGGGCAAAAGATAGTGTGGAAAGAATCAAGAAGTTAGTTTGGAAACAGAGTTTGAAGATACCTGCATGCTATGTGAAGAAGTTTGTACTCTAATTTGTAAGTCAGTGGGTCCTTTTATGGTTTAAAAAAATGAATAAAATAGTTAGGTGATTTCAGTTTAAAAAAAAATCCAATTTCATGCTTTTCTTGAGAAAATACAACACTGAGTCTCTGTTCCTATGAGGCAATACTTGGCTGGAACAGATTTGCTGCTGCATTTCTCACACAGGCCTTCTGCTCTCCATCTTCTTTTCTTCTCCTTGTCTGGCTTCGCTCATAAATGACCTGCCTGGACTTGGCAGGCATTTAAATCTGTGGGCTCTGAATGTGGTGGGGACTATTAGAGACTTGCAAGAAAAAGAATGATCAGAGAAATTTATTTGAAAATTTTATCTTGAATTTGATACTGTGTTAGACTCTGTACAGTAGAAGTACAGGGCTGGGAGCCACAAGGAAGATTACTGGAGTGGATGTATTGAGAGAAAGGGACACAGAGTGGCAGAAAGATGCAAAAAGACAAAGAAACACAAGGAGATTATTTAGAATTCCAAGTGATAGGAGGAGACCTGAGTATCCTCTGTATTTTTGTGAATTACATAGCACTAAACACATTGCCTTGCATAGAATAGGTACTCAATAAATGTTGGTTGAGTTAACATATGTGCTGATAAACATTTAATCATTGTGTGGACTTTCTCATGCATCCTTTGGGCCCTAGTTTATCATTTACTAAGAGTTAGTGAAGAAGTAGAATTTGGGACAGCTCCAAGTAGAGACTGACACTAGAGATTTTGTGTAAATTGTTTTCAATGTTTGACATGGTACAGATTAAGCAATATTGAATCGCCTCCAATTTCAAATTCTATATTGATTTTGAAAAAGATTACCTTCAAAGTCAATTGCATTGAGTATGTGAGGATTAATGAGTCTGTTTTATATTAGAACTTTTAGTTGTTTTATAAAATACTGAGTACATCCCAATCCATATTTATAAAGCATTGGTAATGCACAAGTAATAATTATTCAAGTAATGCTTATGTACAGATCACAAAATTACAAAATAAAAGGTTATCATTTCTGAATCCATTCCAATCTCATTTAATTCAGAGAAAATCACTACTCTGAATTTGTGTTCATTTTCTTGCCTTTCTTTATATTTTTAACCTTATGTTTCTAATACAAAACCATATATTGCTTACTTTTGCATGTTGTCTTTAACTTTTCATAACTGGAATAATACTGTAGATATTCAGTGCCTTACTTTTTACACTCAGTTTTAGGTTTCAGAGGTTTAGACATCAATGAAGATAAATGTAATTAATTGACTTTCCATTATATGAGACACCCTGATTTATTATATTTTTAGTGAACATTTGCTAATATAAATAGTGCTATTATGAGTGCTCTCCTAGTGTGAAAAAAAATGTGTTTCTTTAGGGTTTAAACATGGAAATGAAATTTCTTGTTCAAAAGCAATGTGACACTTCAAATTTGTTAGATGATCTTAAACTGTTTCCCAAAGTAGTTTACTGATTTACACATTGACTGGAAGTATATACATGTATAAATGTGTAAATAATTGTATCAAATGCTTGTCAGCACTTGGTGTTGTCAGACTTAATTTTTTTGCACATCTAGTGGGTACAGGATGCTATCTTACCGTAGCTTTAATTTATATTTCTTTGAAAAAATAATTCAGTTTGTCACTTTTTCATTTTTTTATTGCTTGTTTAGATTTTTTCTTTTGTGAAGTGTCTGTTTAATTATTTGCATGTTTTCTCTTCTGTGTTTTCTTATTTATTAGCAAACGTTCTTTGGAAATTCTAGATCCTGTTCCTTTGTTACATATGTTTAGAACATTTTCTCTTTAAAGTTTTATTGCTTTGTTTTCATACTCAGGACTCTATGACCACTAGATTGACTTGTGTGAAGTATGGGATAAAAATTCAGTTCTATTTATTTTTTCCATATGGAAAAATGACCCAGCACCACTTATTGTAAAGTCTGTATCTTTTTCCATTGATCTGAAATGTCACATTTGTCACAAATCAAGTTTCCATGAATGTGTGGGTCTTTTTCTGGTGTATTTTGCTTGACTAGACTATTTTTCAGTCTTTGTAGCAATACCACAATGTCTTAATTTCAATGATTTAAAAGTAATT
The DNA here is from genome assembly GCF_964339955.1 of Pipistrellus hanaki. Classification (NCBI taxonomy): domain Eukaryota; kingdom Metazoa; phylum Chordata; class Mammalia; order Chiroptera; family Vespertilionidae; genus Pipistrellus; species Pipistrellus hanaki. The sequence continues at coordinate 44,274,889 of NC_140506.1, read as the reverse complement.
ATTGATATCTAATAAGAGATACATTCCAACTTGTTACTCAGGAGAATCTTAGCAATTCTTAGCCCTTTACTCATCCATTTCTAATCAGCTTGTCATGTTTTGCTTAAAAATTTTTATTTGGAGATCGCTTAAAATTTTATTGATAAATTTGGGGAGATTCATGATATCAAATCTTTCAATCTAATAGCATCTCCATTTATTAGTTTTCCTTAAATTTTAATAAATTTTATAATGTTCCCTACTCAGTTTTTATGGATTTTTTGGTTATATTTCACAGACTTTATATATTTTTATGAAGCATTAAATAACACTTAAAAACACTGTATATTCTAAATTTGTGGTTGAGGTATAAAAGTAAAATATTTAATTTTGCATGCTATTTTGTATCTTGTGTGCTTGTTAAACTGCCTTCCATTCAATTCTCAAGAGAGAATTTCTATTTGCCACTGTGTGGCACCTGTTTGTATTACATAGTTTGGGTCTGCTATAAATTTAATTTTTGATGAGATTAATAGAATATCTACAAATGTGAATTTTAGCTAAAATCCCATGTGTAAACTGTCTTTTGCTTATGAAATCTCAGGGGAATATCTTTAACCTCACTTCTGCTATGAAGGTTGGACCTTTTGGGTTACAGCTATTTAAGAATTTTCACCTAGATTCCACTTACCACCTTGAGTAAGCCCAAATCTTTGTCTTTTGTCAGTTGAGTCCCTAAAACTAGGAAAAATAGACATTAAGTCTACTTTGTTTAGTAAATCCTTCAGGAGAAACCTAGTTTCAGAAATTCCCTTAACAATATTTTGCACCTTCCCTTAGATTTTAGTCTGAATATTTGTTTTTTTTGTGTGACTTAAGCAAAGCATTTAAGAAGATATTAACATTTTTACAAATTCTTCAAGAGGGTGGAGGGTGCCATATTGCCAGCAATGAAAGCCTGACTCTTTACTTTTTGACCAGCAAATATGAATGTAAAATTTGGAGGAGAAAGAAAAAGAATCAATGGTTTTAATAATTTTCTTCTCACAGGGTGGTCTCAGCACAAGCAAGCCAGTTCGGAGAGTCAATCCTGACTGTAGCACAGGGCCCAGGGAGAGCTGCTGCTCTGGAGAAGTTGTTCTCAGGGAGGCTGGCAGGAGTCTCACTGTGCAAAATGGGAGGGAGAGCCAGTATGTGGATCGTGTACAGTGTCACCAGGTTAAATACAAGATATCAGGTAGGGTTGGCAGATTAAATACAGGACCTCTGGTTAAATTTGATTTTGGATATACAATGAATATTTTTAAGCACATGTACCACATATTCTTTTCCATTCAATAACCTCTCATCCCAACTATCCAAGATGTTTGGATGTAGTAGAGTATAGGATCTATGAGCACTCTATTGTAACTGATTGCATTAGAATAGTACTTTGCAAATATTGTGTTATTCACATCACCATGCGGAGGACCTTGTCAAACTGTAGACTCTGATTTTGTAAGTCCGAGGTGTGGCAGGAGATTCTGCATTTCTAATGTGGATAGCTCTGCTTTAAGCATAAACATGGAACCTCCCCTTCAAATAAGAAAAATTTTAAATGACAATCTGTTCTCAGCAGACAAGAACTTCCTGCTGTTCCCTCCTGGAACCTTCAAGGCAGAAATATTTTGTAAGCATGCTTGTAAATATGATTGATAAATTTTGACTATGTATTTAGTAGGCCCAAGTCTTGTAGCTAGCCCTTCCTAAAAAAAATATTCTCAAAATGTCATCTTACTTTTAAAACACTGAGGTATTGGACCCCAGTGCTATTCCCTTGCCCACTTTATATGGATATATGTAGTTCAGGATGCTTCACAGGCTAAGTGAACATCAGTTTGCCATATGTGGTATTCCTTGGAAAAATTCAATAGAAACCCAAGGGGAGGAACTATTTTGGATAGCAGATTTCTAAATAAGTCACAGCTTTTTCCTTTATGTCCCCCTATATTTGAGGCAGAATCCCATTATAATTTTTGTCTAATGTAGTTTCTATTATACCAGTTGCATTGAGGAGAATTTTTATACCTGCTGAGTTTTTGTATGAACTGCAGGTAGCTGTAAATGGGGAGATAGTAATATAACAGACATAGAATGAAGAGACTTCCTAAATTTTATAAATACTCCCTTTCTACTCTTACCTCTGGCCAGTTCTAAACTAAACTTTCAAAACACATGGTAATGCCAGGAATAAGAGGAGTAACTTTTGGGAGTTCGATTTTCCAATATTTTTGTTAGAGGCTAGAAATGTTCTCTTAGTCCTTTGGAAAGCCTGTTTTCCATGTTTTCATGAGATGAGAGGATGAATCAAATGCACGAGAAGTTCAGTATATTCACAATAGTACAATATAACGTTACTAATGAGTGTTATTTCCATTTCACCTTATATCCTGGATCTTTTTATCTATGTGAATTTTTGTAGAATTTTAAATTTGCTTCTATTCCATAGTAGTGCAATATTGGTCATTATCTGCCATTATTCTGAAATTTTGTTTCATTAATTTTTCCTAGAATTACCATGAAAGTAAATGCAGATCATGATATATTTAAAAAAACAACAATGAAAATTTTTTTCTCCTAATTCATCAAATGTTATTGCTTTTGCATGTGAATGGTTATATCTCATTAACGACTCTGTGATGTAACTCTGCAATTAATATTTATATATTAGCTACAGTATCTGTACTTATGGAAAAAAGAGTTATGTAGTATGAAACTGAATGTTTTTAAGCATTCAAGTAAACCAAAAATATTTCCTCAAAAATGTGTTGAAAGGATGTAACAATCTAGCATGTGATTTTAATTAATGTCCAAGTAACTAAAAATGCATTTAGTTCATAAAGAAAACATATTGACATCTAATTATGGATCATAGAGTTTGGTGCAGTGAAACCGTAGTGCATCTGTTCAGTGAAAACATAATCATGGAGAATACTAAATGGCACAATATATAATGAAAAGTTAAAATAATGCACAAATAAGACCATTAAAAAATCATAGTATGAAACCAAATAGAGTTGGAATTTAGCAAGAGAGGTCTGTTGGCTCTGGAGTTATTGATAATAAAGATTGTCAGATTCATACAAAACTTACTATGCTAATCTTAACGGTCTTGCAGCAGAACCATCTCTCTTTTCTCCTTTAATGGAATTTTTTTTTTAAGTAGAGGGGGGGCGGGGATATTCCATTAGTCTACTTTCGCATTTTCAGACTTATAATATTTATAGGTTGAACTAAGGGTTATCTTTTTGATAAGTCATTTTAACAATTAATAATGGCAAAGACTAACAAATGTCAAGAATGTTGACTTCATTTTTATAATATCAACTTCCTTTTCTCAATTTCTGCTGCTTTAGTTCAGGCCCTCACTACCTCTCACATGGGACTTCAATAGCCTCCTCAATGATCTGCTAGCTGGTTCAATTGGTTCCTGGTGGACACCAGACCTCCTGATCTCTTCCCTTCTGATCTATCGATACTTTATACCTTACCAGCGGTGGTTCTCAGATTTGAGTTTGTGTCTGAACCACAAGGAAGACTTGTTAAACCACACAATGTTGGGCTGCTCACCAGGGGTTCCAGTTCAGTTGGTCTGGGAATAAATAGTTCCCTGAATTTGTGCTTCTAAAGATACTGAGGTGATGCTGATGTTATGGGTACAAAGACCACATTTTAACAACTACTGCCATCGAGTCTTAATAAACACCTTAAAGTCAGTCTTGCCCCAGTACTTCCATTCTCAAAATTCTTTATTGGTTTCTCATAGACTTTTGAATCAAGGTCAAACTTAGCAAAGTTTGGGGGATATCTACCATGCAACCCCCAATTTACCTTTTCTGTTCATCTCCAAATTGTCATTTCCTGAGTACTTGATCCTTTAGCAAACAGAAAAATTCACTGTTATAGAGCATGCCCAAATACTTTCTTCCTTCCTGCTTTCGTATTGTTATTCCGATCTGCCCAGGAACCCCTTCTTGTTGTCTCCATATTGCAATCATTCAAGGCTCAGCACAAATGCTCTCTCTGCATGAGCACCTCTGATTTTCTCTCATTTATGTACGTCACAAATAATGCCACCTTCTCTGAACTCTTACCACATTTCACTTTCCTACATTGATTTCTAATTTCTCTATTGTTTATTATATTTACCTGGCTGCATACAGAAATTATTTTATTAGCTTGCAATGTGTTTTGGAGCAGAGCTTGAGTTTTGTCATCTTTTCTAGTGCAATATCTTTAAATAGAAGTTACCAATAAATATTTGTGGATTTTGTTATTTATATAATGATCATGAAAATAGCAATGATAAAAGTGATGATGACAATAATAATCCAAAGTGTCTGTACTGCACATTTCGTTCTTTTTCCCTTTGTCTGTCTTTAGCATCAGAAGAACAGATGGCCATCTTTTGTCAGTACTTGAATTCTGTTTCTAAGAAACATTAGGTCTTCATCAGACCTCACTTGTTAGGCAAAGCTCCTATTAAGGGGGCAATCTTTGAATTTATCAGATGTGTCTTGGTGCCCCAGTTCCCCTTTTTCTCATTCTCAATCATTTAAAAGCTTCATTTTTTAAAATTTTTTTCATCCCTATCTTAAACTTATTCACATTGAGATATAAATGACTGCAGTAGCTCTCTTCATTCATGATTCATTCAATAGGTATTCACTGAGCATCTAGTCTGGGGCACTGAGAATTAGACAATATCTTGTAGAACTCTTATTCTTTTCAGGGTAGCAATAAATAAACTAACAAAAATAAAGAAAAACCAGGTGTGAGCAATGTATTTATTAGAATAGGGCAGGGCGAAATGAATAGAGAATGACAGGCTACTTTAAATTTTGGAGTCAGGAAAGGCATTTTCGGGAGGAGGTGACATCTAAATTGAGATCTGAATTTAGGGCAGGGCCATCCTTGGCAAAGAGGGACAGTAGCTCCAAGGAGAAGTAAGAGCAAATGCAAGGTCTATAGAGATGGGGATGAACTTAGCATATTATGTCTGGCTCTCCTTGAAAAGAAGGAGTCTAGATAATGAGGTTGGGGAGAGAAGGAGGCATGTAGGATTTTGATATGCTCGTATAGAAACAAAAGATCTTATTCTAAGCAGAATAAGAAGCATTGTGAGCTGAATCTGACTTACAATTTAAAATATTAACAACTCTGTTGTGTTATGTAGAATAGAAGCAGGAAGGCTAGGGGGAGGGGCTGATCGGGGCCTGGATCAGGCTGGTTGGTGCCACAGTGCACATCATAGCCACCAGTCATTCTGGTTGTTCTACTGCTCCAGTTGCTGGGCTTTTATATAGATAGATAATAATGCTCTTATACATGGCCCATTAATTTCTAGCCAGGCAGTAGTATTGATGATGTAATACTCCTGTGAGAGTAGCCTTGGCATTCAAACATTTTACTCATTCACGTTTAACTCATTTGATCTGATCAATTTATCAATATGAATGAGACCATCAGAGAGTCTATTATGGAAATATGCATTACTTGATACCTACTGCAAATGCTTCTTTGTTGAGGTAGAAAATGATTTTGATGAGTTAACTTGAGAAATTTTGAAGAAAGGTGCAAAATGAAAATTTCTCAAATGAGCAAGAAGTACTTGGGGTTGAAAGCATTAGCGGATCCAATATTCTGAGGAAAAAGATTTATGTTTGCTTCAGAGAGACACTATTTATCTCTGTTGGCCAACATACTTTGAAACAACTATTTGGTTTTAATGGATATATATCTTGCCACTCTGCCATCAGTAATTTGAACAGCTTGAAATACTGTATGTCATCTTGCATTGCTTTCTCTTTGAAGCAAACACAATCACTGGATTGTTTTTCATTGATTTAAAAACACTGACTTGCTAAAGTATGAGCCTGTGTGCAGTCATAATTCTTCTCTTTTCTCCCTCTGCAAAGCCTGTGATAATTCTTTGAGTTTCAAGCAGGTGTCATGCATCAGATCCAAATGCTTAATAAATGCACCAGAAGTATATTTTACTTAAGGCCTTGTGTTTATCCCATTTCCATTTATCTTGTGAAATATCCTCAAATGCTTTTCTAAAATCCTGGGAAAGAACAGGTTAGCATTTCCACTTGGCAAGCAGAGCTAGTAGGTGTCAGGCTCCCCTGTCTATTTTGACCTTACCCAACATTGGTGATTCCCAGCCTGTTTGCCAAGGAACCTGAGGAGTGACAGAGTTATTGGATGGGGCCCACCAATCCATGCGTATACCAGGTATTTCTTTGGTAATCTGAATGAATTAAAATTATTACGTGTTTTTTCTAAATGCATGTGAATTCTGCAGTGATCAATAAGATACATACGTATTCAAAAGTGATCCTGAATTCATTGTGGATTTTTGGTCATTTTATATATTTTCAATTAAAGGATAGTATTGGGTTACTTATATTTTTGCATTATAATTGATAGTGCTCAATGCATTACCTTTTAAGAAAAGGTGGCATTATTGACCACAGTACCATACTGCCACCAAATTGGAATGATTTTTTTTTTTTATATCCATACTGTGAGCTGGTTATCAGCAATTTCAAATTCATTTTGATCCACACAAACTAATAACTTATGAATAATAATACAATAAACAAAAACTATAATAGCTATTGTATTGGGTCCAGGCAGTCATTTTGTTTTTATACCAACCCTGTGAAGTAATTATTATAATAAGAGGAACCAAAACTCAAGATTATGCCTTAGGACCCTCAGCAAACTAGTAGGTAATGTAGGCTTTAAGTCTTAGCTTGGCCATCTGACTCTAAACTCCTTGCTCTTTTGACCCCATCACATTGCCACAACAATATGACATGTGAGACATGCATATCAAAGTCGTCCTTGATTCTAGAAGGCAGAGAGCCATGGACAGGATATGTCTGGACCTGCCCTAAACTCTACTTAATGTAATCAATTATGTTTTTTAAAGAACATTTAGAAAAACTTATTTGTGAAATTCATGAATCATGTGAATGCTCTTCAAACCAGGCAATTACAGCAACTAATCCTTACCAATGAACCAGCAACCACCTACTAGACGTGTCCAATTTTGACCTATTATTTCAAATATCAAGAGAGACTAAGAGAAAAGGAAAAATCCAATGAAAAGGTAATTTAAAAGCATAAGGAAGAAAAGGAGGGAAGAACTACATGCAGTTTATGGACTTGAAAAAACTAAAAGATCTGGACCAATAGCAGTAGAGTCCTTGAAGATTTCCAGGTCATTCTTTTAATTTCCAATTCCTCTAGTGAAGTAGGTAGTAGCCTCACCTATACACTCTCTTCTGCATCCTTTATCTCATTATTCCCCTTTACACCGTGGAAAATCCTACTGTTTGTTTACAATACGGAGTTTTTAAAGAGGCTGAACTAAAATTGGCGGCTTCTGGGACATCCCTGCTAATGGATGGGATCCAAATTGGCTCTGCCATGAAGAGGCAGATATGCCCACATAAGGATATTTTGGCTTAGTGCTTCTGTCATCTTATTGACAGGCAGACAATCATCCAGCAGTGGGAAAATACAGCCAGAGCAAATGTTTATAGTTAGAGTGGTCAGCAAATGTTTATAGTTAGAGTGGTCAGAAAAAAATGCAGATCACTAGTTGGGTGGGGCTGAAGATAGGTGTGAAGAATAACTGCTAAGGACTTGAGGAAACTTTGTGAGGTGATGGAAAGTTTTAAACTGATTGGTGGTGCTGGTTGCATAAGCACTTGTCTGGAGAAAAGGCTATCAGATGCCATGTTTGACTCCTCATGGGAAGCACTTAATAATGTTGGACAAATCACTTAGCCTCTTAGGCCCCAATCTGAAGGACAAGGACCACAGTACATACACCCACTATCTGCCCAGGGATATTTAACTAAGGACTTTATTTCTTGTAGTCTTGACTATACAGGAGATAGCGACTTTCTTTACTGACCTGAGAGCAGGGAAATGACTCTTGCTCTGTAGCTAATCTAGTGAGAGAGTCAAGTTCAGGAGAAAGAAAATTTCTCCCAGCCCTGAAAAGCTTCCTTTTAGATGTTTCTCATGGGCTAATATATTACCTGAAAATGGGGATTCAGGGTGTGTGTACAAAAATACACGCAGAAAGCATATGTATGTGTAAAACATAGATACATATACAGTATTTATGTAAAGATGTCTTTATCTAGACATTCCAGTATAGCTCCTAGTTAAGCCACAACTTTTTTTTAAAAGCAAGTCAGGTTTGACTACATTGTCTGTTTAAATGAAGGAGCCACACAGATGGGAAAGAAGCATAGACAAATTGCTGTTGGCTCTGCTTTCCTTTATAACAACATCAGATATTTTTAGTTTCTTTTTGTTTCTGCATTGTGCATGTCTCCGCCTCATATAGACTCACTGCACATTGTCTTCATCAGTTTTGTCATTTAACTTTTAAATTTCCAAGGTCAGAAGATACCATGGCAAAGTCTCTTTCTCAGATGTAGATGATGGGCCAAAGAACTAATTTAATATTAAGGAAAAAATTCTTATTAGTAGACCAGATAATATATATATATTTTTTTTACCTAATTGTGGATACATATTTCTGGCTGTTGTGAAGCACATTTCCAACCTGGATAGACTTGTGTATACCTTGGTCCAATAATTAGAATGTGGTTTTTTTTGTATGACAAACCCTGTAATCATGTGATAAGCTGTGATATTCATTAAATGTGATTAATTAGATAATGTCCACATGAACCTTTCATATGTTGGCCACTTCATTCTCACTCTCTTGAACTTTCCCTTCTGTAAATGGCAATAGCTGCTATTTTCATCTCCAGGTTCATTGTGATGTTATAGTGACAGATTGGAAAGGTATTAGTATGGTACAAATTCCATCAAGTATTCCAGCAGGCTCTCATAATTGGTAGTGCCCTAAAAAGCTGGTCTTTGATTAAAAAAATAAATAAATATGTGAATCAAACAATATGGCACCTTCTTAAAAAAATTAATCATAGAGTCACCAGGTCACTGACCAATTTTACTCCTAGGAATCTACCCAAAACCTGTGTTTTTAGCAGCATTATGCATAATAGCCCTAAATTAAAAACAACCCAAATGTCTATCAACTGGTAAATGAATTTAAAAAAAAGTGTTATATCCACACAATTAAATATAATTCAGAAACTGCAAGTAACAAACTGCTATTGATACATGAAACAAATAGAAACCTCACACAGATTATGCTAAGAATCTGACACAAAGAGTACATGATTATGTCTCATGTTTACAATGTATGTTATAAAATGAAGTATAGTTGAATTTATGTGAAATTTCTAGAAAAGAAAATCTGAAAAAAATGCAGATCACTAGTTGGGTGGGGCTGAAGATAGGTGTGAAGAATAACTGCTAAGGACTTGAGGAAACTTTGTGAGGTGATGGAAAGTTTTAAACTGATTGGTGGTGCTGGTTGCATAATTAGATATATTTATTAAAATCATTGACCTGACATTTATAATAGATGAAATGAATGGTTTACAAATTAGTCTCAATCACGCTATGATTCTTAATCCTTCAGTTTCTATAGCTCTATATCCACCTCATTCCAATTTTGCATGCTGTGTATTTCAGGACAAAAGAGAGAGAGAGAGAGAGAGAGAGAGAGAGAGAGAGAGAGGAGAGGAGAGGAGAGGAGAGGAGAGGAGAGGAGAGGAGAGGAGAGGAGAGGAGAGGAGAGGAGAGGAGAGGAGAGGAGAGGAGAGGAGAGGAGAGGAGAGGAGAGGAGAGGAGAGGAGAGGAGAGGAGAGGAGAGGAGAGGAGAGGAGAGGAGAGGAGAGGAGAGGAGAGGAGAGGAGAGGAGAGGAGAGGAGAGGAGAGGAGAGGAGAGGAGAGGAGAGGAGAGGAGAGGAGAGGAGAGGAGAGGAGAGGAGAGGAGAGGAGAGGAGAGGAGAGGAGAGGAGAGGAGAGGAGAGGAGAGAAGAGAAGAGAAGAGAAGAGAAGAGAAGAGAAGAGAAGAGAAGAGAAGAGAAGAGAGAGAGGAGGTAGACAGGAACTCTCCTACCCAATATATTTCCCCTATGATGGACTTCTGTTTCCCAAGTGTGCCAAATTTTACTCTGCTACAGGAAATTCTTCTGACCATGCTCTCCCTGGAACATTCTTTCCCACCATGTATCAATATATCAACCCACATTGTTGCTAAGATTACCTCCTCAGAAAGCGCTTCCTTGGCTTTATAAAAGAACTTTTGGCCCCAATAACATTTTGCTGCTCCTTTATAGTACTTTGTTCAGCTTTGAATTAGTTTTATTTATGAATGTATATATTTTATAAATTTTTCAAAATTTCAAAGAAATGAATAATTTTTCTGTCAGTGCCTGTTTTCAAACCAGAATGACCAGGATGTTCTGGTCCAGGCACTGCTGATAACACAAAGCAATGCAATCACAAACACCAAGAATTATTTTGTTCAGTATTTGTGCACTTTTAATTTATTGACTGCTGCTGTTTTTGTACCATAAACTTTATCTTTAATGTTCCCCATAAAAAAAAGTCTAGTGGTACTTTAGGATAAATTTTCTTTGTTCAAAACTTAGTCTGACCTATCCATTATTTCAAATCAGTTAAACCTGTAAAGGAGAGAAAATCGAGTGAGTTATCAACTGATAAAGTATTTGTACATTTTTGGGACTATAGTCTCTTCCTCTAATAAAATATAAGGCCTCTAAATGCATTCTAAAAATGTGTGAATTTAATATTTTAGGAGGAATGAATGAACTAAGGAATGAATAAGAATATTCCTGTATTAAGATATGAAAGGTTATAAAAACTCTGAGTAATTTAGGTGTGTCTTTCTTTTGTTGTGTTTTTTTTTCCCCCAAGGATTTCCATTGCCATGAATAGACAGACTTGGTTTATCCAGCAAATACTGGTGTTCCTCGAAATACTCTAGAATTGACCTAATATTCTGAGCATCTCTGATTGGGTGTAAACCTTGACTGGCAGAGGATTTCCATATCTGTGAAGGACACTGTAACTTTTTCAAGTCTATCACCTAAAAGTCTCACATGACCTGATAGGCATAGAGCTCCAGATTTATTCAATAACTTGGAACTATCAATGGCTAAATATTGTTTCTGACACCTCATCAAGCTCTATTTAAAAACCCATTTTTTAAAGTCCTCATCCAAAGATAATTTTCCATTGATTTTTAGAGAGAGTAGAGGAAGGGGAAGAAGCAGAGAAAGAGAAACACTGATGTTAAAGAGACACATCAATTGGTTGCATCCTGCATGTGCCCTGAGTGGGGTCTGGGATTGAACCAGCAATCTAGGTACATGCCTGTGACCGGAACTGAACCCTCGATGCTTTGGTCTGTGGAACAATGCTCTAACCACTACAAAACACCGGCCAGGACTTAACAACCTATTTTTAAAAGTAAATCAGATCTTCCCTGGCTAATGTGGCTCAGTTGATGGAGTATTGTCGTGCACTAAAAGGTCGTCTGTTCAAATCCCAGTCAGGGCACATATCCTGGTTGTGGCTTCTATCCTAGGTCAGGGTGCCTACGGAGGGAACCATTCAATGTTTCTCTCTCATTGAATTTCTCTCTCTTTAAAATCCAAATATATATATTTTAAAAAGTGAGTCAGATCTCCCAGTGTGCAAACCATAATATAAAACTAATATAAGTTAACTGTAGCCTAAATAATGAGACTTCCCAAAAACCTAATCTCCCTCCCAGGAAGTAGTTTATACTCTGAAAAAAAATCTCACTCATTACATAATATGACAAAATAATGTAATATAGTTTTAATAGCTACAGTTAATACATTAAATATATGGTTTCTTCAATAATCACTAATTTTTACATCTCTCACTACTAATTATGGTATTAAATCGTTCACTCCTTAATTTGTTCTGTCAAAGTTTTATTTATTCCAGACTGAATGGTGATCGAGTTGAGACTTTTACATTTCTCCCATTAGTTTAACATCGTTTATATAGAGCCGCTGTGTCGTAACGGTTTATTATCATATTATTTTTGGTGACTTAATTTTCCTGTGAGTACCATCTAATTTAGCGATTCCAGATAGGAAATAATTTCAAAGGATATTTCAAAAACTTACAAGACTGTTGTTATTTGTAGCTCTATATAATTTTAATACCATTTTTGGTAACCTCCACTTACAACTATCAGCCCTTTTCAGCTGCCTGATCGCTGCAGGATAACTCCTCTACTGAAGTATTGTCCAGGCAAACTGGGCCTTTGGCTTGAGAAGAGTCAAAAGATACACAGGAAATACTTTTTTGGACCAAAAGAAATTGAACTCAGTAACTGCTTGTTATTTTATAGTGTCATATGAATATTAAGTGTCTATTTCTGTGTAAAGTGAGGGATATTTGTGAGGAGTGTGGGAATGGACATACACCCTTTGCAAAAATTAACTCAAAATAGATCAGAGACATAAGTGTAAGCACAAAACTATCAAACTCCTAAAGGATAGCACAGGAAAAAATCCAGATGATCTTGGGTTTGGTGATGACATTTTAGATGCAATATTAAAGGTACACGGCATGAAAGGGAGACTTGATAATCTGGACTTTATTAAAATTTAAAACTTCTCTTCTGAGAAAGACAGTTTCAGCAGAATGAGATGAGAACTCACAGAGTAGGAGAAAATATTTTCAAAGGACACATCTGATATAAAACTGTTATCCAAAATATACAAAGAACTTTCAGAACTCAACAGTAAGAAAACAAATTATCCAATTTAAAAATTGGCCAAAGAACTTGACAGTCACTTCACTAAAGAAAATATACAAATGGCAAATAGCATATGAAAAGACCTTCCACATCACATGTTATCAGGGAAATGGAAACTAAAACAAATAGGTCCCACTACACACCTATGAGAATGATCAAAATCCAAAGCATTGACAACACCAAAAGCCAGTGAGGAGGTGCAACTACAGGAAGTCTCATTCATTGATGGTGGGAATGCAAAATGGTACAGCCACTGTGGAAGACAGCTTGGTGGTTTCTTACAAAACTAAATATACTCTTAACATATGATCGAGCAATCATACTCCTTGCTATTTACCCAAAGGAATCGAAAACTTATGTCCACACAAAAACCTGCACATGGATGTTTATAGTATCTTTATTCACAGTAGCCAAAACTTGGAAGCAATCAAGATGCCCTTCAGTAGGTAAATGGCTAAATAAACTGTGCTGCAGTCAAACAATGCAATATTATTCAGCGCCAAAAAGAAATGAGGTATCAAATCACAAAAAGATGTGGAGGAAACTTAAAAAAAAGGTTTGTTACTAGGTGAAAGAAGCCATTCTGAAAAGGTAATATAGTGTACAATTTCAACTATTTTACCTTCTGTAAATGACAAAACAATGGAGACAGCAAAAACCATTGTTTGCCAGAGGTTAAGGGGGAGAGAGAGATAAATAGGCAGAGTGCAGAAGGATCTTTAGGCAGTGAAATTACTCTATATGATATTATAATGATGGATACACATCATTATACATTTGTCCAAAGTCATAGAATGCACAATGCCAAGAGTGAGTCCTAATATAAACTATGGACATTGGGTAATAATGAGGTGTCGATGTAAGTCCATCATTTGTGACAATATACCCCTCTGGTGGGAAATGTTGATAATGAGGGAGCAAATGTATATGTGGTGGTTATAAGTAACTGAGAAATCTCTGTACCTTCTGCTTAATTTTGCTCTGAGTCTAAAACTGTTTTTAAAAAAATAAGTTCTGCTCTGGCTGGGTGCCTCGGTTGGTTGGAACATCTTTCCATACACCAAAATTGAGGGTTCAATTCCCTGTCAGGGCCCATACCTAGGTTGTTGTTCAATCCCAAGTCGGGGTGCATATGGGAAGCAACCCATTGATGTTTCTCTCACATCAATGTTTCTCTCTCTCTCTCTCTCTCTCTCTCTCTCTCTCTGTCTCTCTCTCTCTCTCTCTTCACTCTAAAATCAATAAAAACACATCCTCAGGTGAGGATTTATTTTAAAAAATCTATTTTAAAAAAGTCTTTTTGTAATTTCACGTCCCTCTCTAGTTCTAGTTTCTTCTCCATTTCTCTGCTTTCTTCTTTTAAAGTATAACCCTTCAAGACAGTTGTTGATACCCACTATGTCTAGGTCCTGTCCTCTGTTCTCTTTTGTTCCAATAGCAACAGGCTTTTAAACTAATTTCTCTACTACATGTAGCTCTTAAGTTTACCAGTGTTTACCATTTTGCTAAATTGTGGATCATTGATCGTCATCTTTTGTGCGACAAAAAAAAAAAAAAAAATCACTGAAGCCTTTCTTCACATGATTTTAACAACAGCATTCTTCCTTGGTTCTATTTCGACATCTCTGGCCACTTATAAATATAAGAGTGAAAGATCTTCTACATTATACCTCTTTGCTTCTTTGTACTCCCTCCCTCAGCAATATGATGCAGGCTAAAGGCTCCATCCTTCTTACTGTTTTAGACAAAAACTTTTCAGTCATCTTTTCTTGTTTTTCTTAACACATATGGAAACCAATGTATATGGAGACCTATTGACTATATACTTTATATATATCATAAAAATCTAGAATTTAAAAACCTCTTACATCCTTCATGAGTAACAACACTCTTATCAAAGTCAATATAATTTCTTGCCTGGATTATCGTTATACCCTCTAAGTAATCTCTCTCTCTCTCTCTCTCTTTCTCTCTTGCCTTTGTCCCCCTACAAAGTATTCACAACAGCCATTTTAATCCTCTGTACAAAATCTTTCAGTGGTTTTCCAAGAGATTCAGAGTAAAAGTTCCTATGAAGCCTCACATGAACTCGAACATCCTAGATAGTTGTTTTTTTAATCATTATCTGATCAGCCTCACTATCATTGAATACTCTTATTGTGATCACTCCTCAGGTTAAGGAATTCCTACTGTTTGTTTGTTTATAAACAAATTCTACTTTCCAATCCCCATTACCCATTTTTATTAAATAGATATTTTATGAGCACTGTTATGGATGTATAAAAAAATGATTAGAACATTTCCTGTCCTCAAAGAGTATTTACACATAGAGAAAAGACAAAAATGCAATGAATAAATACAAGGTGAGTAACTAGTATTGAATGTGTGCACAAAACACTATTATGATGAGCAATCAATTAAAATGACCTGACGTAGACCTAGAGGATCTTAGAGAAATAGCATTTGTTCTGACTGATGTTTGGTGATCTCTGTGTTTTGAACTGTTTCCCAGTTTTTTATACTCCTTTAGTCATACTTGTAGACCTGATTGAAGGCAATATGCTGGCATTTATATATAAAGATAATTATCTTTGGTCCCACTTGTATTAAATTTATATAATGGTGTGAATTTATAAATTTACATTGTGGCTTGTGCTGTCTGTGGTCAGTAAAAAACAAAACAAAAAAAAAACAAACCCACAAAAAACAAAGACAAACAAAACAAAGAAAGGAAGAAAGAAGAAAAAGAAAGAAAATAGTTTACAGATTCCTTATTTTGACCCAGAAATTCTCACATGACACATGAAAAATTGCTATCCTATGTTTATGGTGCACTCTCATTGATGGAGGCAAAGCTCTGTGCAAATGCTGACCTGAAAGTGATAGCCATTTTTGTATCCATCCCGCAAAAATGAGTGAGTGACTGACAGGTGTATCAGCTCTAAGCCACAGAAAAAGTAGCTATTCATGAACTTTATTATTAGCATATTATTATTATTAAATTACTCTAACATCTCTCAGGTGATAGATAAATTACTAGGCAACAATATCAGCTTTAAACAATTGTTTCTTTCAGTGGATACACTGACTGTCCAGAAGATATAAGGCTCTTTTATTATTTCAGAATTAATGTTAATCTTTTAAAAGGTAGCATGATATATTGACAAGAACATGACATTTTAGACTCAAAGGACTTCAGTATGATTCTATGCTATAAAATGTATAAATTACATAATATTGAACAACCCACTTAGGAATATTGAGTCTCAGTTTAATTATGTATACCATGGGATTGTCTTAACTGCAAAATACTCAACACTTTTGAGTTACTATTATTGTAGCAGCACCATCAATGTACCGTACTTATCTTTTTCTATTTTGCCCTCATCTCTTTCATTTTTCTTTCTAGATTAGAGGTAGATCCTCAGTGCTTTGAGGACTTGCTTTTTTCTAGTCCATCACAAGCTTCTCTGGTGAACTGGGAAAGTTACAGTTGGGTTGGTAGGATCAGGGGACTGTTGGTCATACTGAATTACCAGAGAATTTTCCAGTGTTGAAGTCCTCATTATTTTAAGAACATTTTCTATTTTTAAAATCTTCTGGATGTGGTAAGTGAGGTGGACCAAGCTGATTATTATTTCTCTAGAGAAATTGAAAAGATTGGAAGAAGAAGGCAGCAGGGAAAATAAAACATCTTTAGACAGTCAAGGAACATGTTTCTGGGAGAAAACTCTGAATGCTTGGCATGTGCTTGTGATTAGAGAGGCCCACTCTGCTCCAATGGAAAAGGGGGCCCAGCTGTACTCTGGTTAGTGGGGCCTGATTGCGAGGCCACCCTCAAGTACTGTGCTCTAGCACTCTGCTGCCTCTGGTCCATCAAGAGCTGTCCCACAGAGTCTGTAAAGTTTGAGCTTGAGGTAGAGTCTGGTGGTTGAATGAAACAAATCTATTCATTAATTCCACAGATTTTTTAGTGCCTAATATAGGATAGGGATAGTGTAAACAAAACCCACAACAATCCTGATCTCATAAATTCTATATTCCCGAAAAATATAAGCCTTTTGACTGTTCACTGGATTTTTACTCTCCACTCTCCTCTCTCCCACTAGATTTTTTGGATTATCAATATTGGATTATCAATATTATCAATACCTGAGCATTCTCATTGTGCTTTTATTGATACAGTTGCCATGTTGGAGACACTTTGGTATGATGGGAAAAACACCCAACTGAGAATCAGACTACATGGATGCCATTCCATCTGCCACTAATTAGGTACATGGGCTTCAGCTTATCATAAACTCAGAGTCCAAAGAAAGCGGTAGGTTCTTTGATCATTTATATCACCTATCTTGTTCTCAGTCTGTGTGGTTCATGCTTTTTCAGGCAAAAGAGAGGAAGTTCTCTCTTCCTGAGTTATCTTCAATATAAAATCATGTGTCCTATTGTAGCTTGCTCTCAATTCTCTGCAGCATGAATAATGAGTGGGCACAGAATTCAGACTTCCATAACACTCAGATTCTTTTCAGTCATACTTTTCTGGATTGATTTGAGATCAGAATGTGCTGGTCTGAGAATAATCTGTCAGATAATTAAAACAGAAGCCGATTTAATATCTCCTGGGGTGGACTGCTGTTCCATTGTTTGGGATCAGGTGTTTTAGCTAATAAAAGACAAGGCGTTTTCTGCTTCTTCCAGGAACACTAAGACTGAACTTTGTTTAAATACTAAAAATTGTTCAAAGTCTGGCAGAGACTTGCAGATGTCCTTAATATCTATGTCTCTTTTTCTTTAGTAATAGAATCTACAAATTATTGGTTGGCATGTTACTACTTAAAATCAAGGCAAATTTTTCCAATTCTTTTGTAGTTTAGAGTGGTTCAGTGACCAAGGTCTGGCCAAAGGTATGTTAGATGAACAATTTCTTAATAGTGCCTTTAACAAAAGGGCATGCTTTGTTTTACATGCCATCCCCCTACCCCGGCTAATTTTATATGCTAAATTGAGGACCCTGTGGCCATAGTGGTGAGCCATCTTCCAACCTTCAACTGAAGAAGGGCAGTGGGTGGTGAAGTCACATTCAAGAAGGATTTGGGATCTCCAGTTATATGGAACTGCCACACAAACCTTGAACTGCCTCTTCAGACTTTGATGATTTTCTTAAACCATTGAATATTATGGCCTCTTTGTTTCTTAAACCATTGAACATTATAGTCTAATGTACATCCTAATGAATACAAATATAAATTACTCAGGTAATAAATAAACCTAAAATGTTACATTCTCAGAAATTTTCTTTTACCTATAATCAAGCTAATTCAGCAATATTCTATGTGAAAAATATCTATCTATCTATCTATCTATCTATCATCTATATAGTATCTGGAAAATAGTGATCATTTTAGAGATGATCTTTAAGAGTGTGTTTTTAACATATTCTTTCTTTCATTACTGTTCTTTGGAGTAAACATTGAAAAGGTGATGAAAATAGAAACATTTAATTTAACATGAAATTCACATAATCTTTAAATTACAATTTAAAACATTTGTTATAATCAATGATCATTGAAAATCACACTAAAATACAGAAGGCCTGAAAAGATCATAGAGAACTTAAAAATCATTGTGTTGTGGACATGCTAATATGGATTTCCTGATTTTAGATATTGATCTTCTCAGCAATAATAATACATCCATGATTGCATTAGGTTGCTAAATTTGTTTGTAGTAAGGTTGCTTGTAAACAGGCAAGAAAAATTAAACCACTCAATATTAACTGAATAATATATTGATGATTTTAAAACAGTTTGGCTAGCATTTTCTTCTGCTTTAGAAGTGATGTCGCTGTGAAATGTGAGGATAACACTTCATGTGTTACTATTTGTTGTGAAGTGATTTAATAAATGTTTAAACAAGTCATTACCATGTTGACAACATTTCTAATCATGAAATTGTAATTTTATATTGATTGTCAGGCTAAGCTTCCCACCCCCTTCCTCTGCCTGAAATGTGAGGACACCTAAACATGACCCTCAGAGAGTGCTACAGACTGCACTAATATTTAGGTATGGATGTTTGTGCTTGAGTCTTCCTTTCTTCAATGTCAAAGAAGGAAGGACAGTCATCCCTCCCTTTCCACAGCAAGGTGGTAGCATATGTGAAGGAGCAAATAGTATTCAGTATATACTCACTGCTGGGAGAGCACCAGGATAGCATCTTTGGAATATAACAGTGGCTCATATATAAGTAGCCTCAATAGCAGCAGCAGCCAGAAAGCTCCTTCTCAACTTGTCTTATGGGTTTCAAACTTGCAGCTGAGTAATAAGTATAGTTGAGTTTCCTGGCTCTTCCAATTGAAGGCCACTGTTTTACCTTCACAAATAAATAGACTTAAATTAGATTGATGATAGTCATTTTTTCAGTAGTAATTATGGAGCTACTATGTGCCTGATAAATAATAGCTAATCAGATGCTATTCCTGTCCTCTTGAAGGTTTCAGTCAAGTAGTAAATCTGTATCCCTGATTTTAGCTTCCTGTGGTATGTCCTTTTGCTGAGTGGGTTTCCATTTCTCTACGATCCTCAGACTGCTCTACTGAGAACTCTTCCCCATGAGTTTCATCAATGAGAAGAGAAGGCTTGACATGAATATTATATAGTCCTTTCAGTTACACAGTCGTAGAGATGGAAGGTTTTCTTAGTTTATTGGCTACATTTCCTCCCAGGTGTATGGCCATTCAGTTTCTGCCCGGAAACTTTTTAAAAGGTTATTGTGCAAGATTTTATCTAATCTTGCAATATAAATTCAGAATTTTCCAATTTATGATCATAAAAGTTATGAGGTCAGTGTGACACAATTTGATCTTAATGGGTGCATGTATAATCCTAGTGACAACCTATTTCTTTCTAAATTCTCAAAGCTTAAGCAAATATTTTAAAACTTGTTCAGAGATAAGATTTTCAGGTATGGGTTTTTGGTATCTATCTTTTTTCCGGGTTGAAAACCGTATAGTTGCTCATCAAGTTTTATGTCATCCTTCCTACCCTCCCTATAAATGTGAGACTGCCCTGTATTCTTTTCCTGTCACAGATGTTATTTTTCCTATTAAACTTTTTCCATTATATCTGGGCCTTTTTCTTTATTCTCTGTTAGCACTCTCTGGCTTTTTCTTGTGTAGTCCAAAAAAAAAAAAAAAACCCACCAGTTTCACTTTAAAATAGTTGTTCTCAACCAGGGGTGCTTTTGTCAGCCAAGGGGTCATTTGACAATGTCTGAAGACATTTTTTTGGGTGTCACAACTGAAGGAAAACCATTTGTTACTGGAATCTAGTGAATAAAAGCCCAGAATACTTGCTAAACATTTTAAAATGCAGAGGATATTTCCCTTAACAGTGATTTATTTGCCCCAAAAGGTCAGTAGTGTTGAGCTTGAAATAATTTGTTTAAAACAATTCAAATATTTATTTGTTCTTATTAAGTTGTTTTTTTAAGAATATTTTTATTATGTCTCCTCTTATATCCAGTTAGAGAAAATACTCTAAAGTATTTTAATATGCTTTCTTTTACTGTTTCATTTACTAAAACATTGGAATATTTGCCTGTTCTAGGTACTCTCTAGATAATACAAAGATAAGTCTTTGTCTCTGACTTTATTGTAAAAAATAAGTATCTGTAAATTAAGGTAATTATAGTTAAAGATGAATCTAATTACTCATGTCAGAGTAGACAGAAAGTGCCAGGGAAGTTAGGAGGATTGGTTATTTTATGCTGAAGGGATATAGGAGATATAATGGGGTAGATAACAGTAGAGCTAGGTCTTTAAGAATAATGATATTTCAAACATGCTAAGGTGAGGAAACAGAAGTGAGAAAGGAAGAAAGCATGTGGAACCAGGGCAGGCTAACGGGACTATGGTAGCAAGCTTCACTTGGGGTAAAGTTCATGAGAGATGTGGTTGGAAAGTTCTTTGTTACCCAGATGTTAATGCTATAGATCAACATATTGTTTGTCTTAAAAATATCTACATCAGGATAATTACAACAGTTTTTCTTTTATGAGTAAAAATTATCCTATATAATAAAAAGGTAATATGGAAATTGACTATCACACCCTCACAATATGGCTGCCAATGACCAGGCCAGCAGGGAGGTTAGTGAGGGATGACCAAATGACTAAACAGCAGGCTGCGTGGGGCGACCAGGCCAGTGTGGGGGGGCTGTGAAAGGTGCCCATGCCGGTAGGGGGGCCATGGTGACCAGGCCAGCAGGGGAGGTTTATTGGGGGCGACTAGGCTGGCAGGGGAGGGGCAGTTAGGGGTGATCAGGCAGGCAGGCAGGTGAGCAATTAGGAGCAAGTGGCTCAGGATTGTGAGAGGGATGTCCAACTAAGTCGGCAGTTGGACATCCCCTGAAGGGTCCCAGATTGGAGAAGGTTCAGGCTGAGCTGAAGGGACCCCCCCACCCACCCCTGTACCAGGCCTCTAGTATATTATAAAATGACACATTTTGTTACCTTATGTTGAACAAATCAAAATTTTAATTGAAATTAATTAAATTTATTTGACATTTGAATTTATTTGACATTGTTCTGAGTTTTCATGAGTATTTTTATTGCTTTATTTTACATCAGCTGATATTCTTCATAATCATCAGGCAAAAATTCACCTTGAATAAATGTATGCTCATAGCTTTAGGGGTCAAAATAACCTGAAAATGCATAATTTAGAAGGGGGTTCAATGATTCACTCCTACAGTTTGGAGTAAAAATAAATTCTAGCATAAGATAATAAAATCTGATACAGAACAACTTTGGAAACATTCATATAGTAAATGTGGCATCCAAACAGAGGGGCAATATATAATGTTCTTCCTGTGGCTATGAAGGGTCATTACATTCTCCTGGATGTGTGTGTTTTGAGGGGAACTTGATTTAATCTGCTGATTCCTGGACCCTTTCTCAATTGACTATATTGGGTCAGAATTGGAAAAGACACAAGAGGAAATTTTATTTTTTATACATATTTTTTTACAAATGCTTTAGGTGATACTACTTGTGAAAGTAAAGTTTAAAACTGCTGTTCTAGCCCTGGCCAGGTGGTCATACACCGAAAGGTTGTGGGTTTATTTCCCTGTCAGGGCACAGACCTCAGTTGCATGTTTGATCTTTAGTTGAGGTGCACACTGGAGACAATTGATTAATGTTCCTCTTTCTCTTCCCCTCTTTCTTTCTCTCCTTTACTTTCTCTCTGAAATCAATAAAACATATCCTCATGTGAGGATTAAAAAAATGCCACTGTTCTAGAAGATGGAAGACTTAGATGACTCAGGCCATAGTGAAACATGTTGTGGAGGTTTTAAACTTTTTTAGTTAAGTAATGAACAATATTTCAGAAATGTTGTAGCTTTGTGTAGATAAGTGAGGCCTAGGAGAATGGGTTGAATTATGTACACTAAACAGGTAGAGATGGGTAAAACTATAGAGAATAAAATATTTGATTGTTGTTAGTATTACTGAGAAAGAATTCAGTAATACTAACAACAATTTGTTAAAAATAAATGTACTGATTTTGCTATAACAGTAGAGATGTATACTAGTATGTCTAGCCATTAATTACCAAATCAGTTTTGGTGATGCACCATGAACATGATTATAAAAAAACACTGTTTTAGTATTCTCAGAATAATCAAAGTTGGGAACATAAATGCCACTCCTTTCCTTTTTGTTGAGCTAGTAAAAATATTAACAAATCATTAGTTTTCACAGACATTCTATCTACCTTTTTGTCCTCTAATGGTATAGAACTTTATGTGATGGCACCTAAATAAATTTTCTTCTATTTTTTATTCTTATTCTCTATGCATAAATTTTATAAATGATTAACTTGTTTTATGTAGTATACATATTTTATCATTGGTTCAGGTATTATATTCATATTTAATTCTGTTGTCTTTAAAGTATGTAGATACTAAATGTGTCTCTAAGATTGTCATCTCTAAAGGGGCTATGTCTATATGATTCTCATCACATAGAGATGCATTCTTTTTAAAAATATATATGTTTTTATTGATTTTAGAGAGGAAGGGAGAGGGAGAGAGAGATAGAAACATCAATGATGAGAAAAAAAATCATTGATCGGCTGCCTCCTGCATGCCCCCTACTGGGGATTGAGACCCCAGCCTAAGGAATGTGCCCTTGACTGGAATGGAACCCAAGACCTTTCAGTCTGCAGGAGGACATTCTACCCACTGAACCAAACCAGCTAGAGATGCATTTTTAATCAATGATTTTTTTTTCATGATGAGGATGGCTCTCTATACAACTGCTCTAAAGGATTGTACACTTATAATCTGATATGGTAAGACCTTTATTGTAATACCGCATGAATTCATGCATGGGTGGGGTCCCTCAGCCTGGCTGGTGATCAGGGCCCATTGAGGCCAGTTGGCCAGGGGTAGGGACCACAGAAACTTGGCTGGCCGTGGGTGGTAGACTGTGGGAGCACACTGACCACCAGGGGGCAGCTTCTGTGTTGAGTGTGTGCCCCCTAGTGGTTAGTGCATGTCATGGTGATTGGTCGACCGATCATTTGGTCAAACGGTCATAATGGTCGCTTAGGCTTTTTTATATAGAGATTATTACTTTTTAGCATGGTTATTTTTTATTCTGCAAAATCAGGCTGTTGGGATGTGTTTTGATGATCCTATGTATTAATTATGTAAAGCACTCAGCCTAGTAGGTGCCCAGTAACTATCACTCCTTTCTTCTATTACCCAGGCAATAAACTGACTAAAAGAATTTGTGGCCTCCCACTGCCTCTTGCTAAGTAAGAGTGAATATTACTTTGAGTTAATGTGGAAGACTTCAGTCTTCTCCCTGTGGGTCTCTCCCTTGAGGGCCTGCCTGGTACAACTTAGGCACTGAAACGTGACTAGCAGTTGTGGATAAAAGGTGACTAGGATTAGCGAATGAAACGTGAGTGAGGTGCCGAGTCACTTCCTAACAGAGGGTTTTCAGCCAGTGCATGTTCCCTTCTCCCTCTGCTACAAGGATGGGCACTGCTTCCCATAAAGGCTGCTGCATCCCCCTGACTCCAGGGATAATGCTCTCCGAGCCTGGAACTGAGATGTAGCAGACCCACCGTGAGCACAAGTCATGAATAAGAAAAAAATACATTTTGTTGGAAACCCCAGATATTTTGAGTTCATTTTATGCCACATAAATAAACCCCAAAAGGAATTTGTGAGGAATAAAAGTAAGGAACACTTGATCAGAGCCTATTTGAAGTGCTGCTTTTTATCATAAGCTTTCCTCACATGGAAAGAGGTCATAGGAGTCCCCTTTGCCTCTCTATTCTTGTCTGGCCTCCTAGTTCGACATCGTGTCATAACCAGCTCTAAAATATCATAAATTATTTGAGGGAATGTGTGCTCCTTTGTAATCTCCATGGAGATGGTATGTGCCAGTTTCTTAAAACATAACTATAGGATGTTGAGTAGATGCATTTTACATTTGCAAGTAAAGCAAGTTTTGGTGAGTCATTTTGCCATTGGCACATGAATACAGCTGGATGTCAACGTGAACAGGAAGTGAAAAGTTACTAGTAAGTTTGAGGCCTAAAAGTTTAGGGAAAGGCTGCTATTTCCAGAGTCCTGAAGAAGTCTTTCTGTTTGCATATGATTTTATTAACAATTCCAGGTCCAGAAGCTCTTTTATTTTATTTTATTATCTTTATTGTTGAAAGTGTTACAGTTATCCCTCTTATTTTTCCCCATTGACCCCCTCCACTCCTCACTTGCCCCCTGAGGCCTTCACCACAGTATTGTCTGTATCCAAATGCTCTTTTAAGGAAGAAAGTATTTTTATAATTTTAACGCTTTCTGAATTGTTCCCTCAATGAATCATAACATTCAACCTAAGCCATTTGGGCTATGGCAATATAACGTTTCTGGAAATTTCAAGAAAATGGAAATGGATTCTGAGCCTACATATTTGCAAAAAATATGCCCATTCTATCATATCAATTGGATTCATAGAAGGCCATTAAGACATATTTATTAGCTTGTTAAAATGAGCTGCTTTTATTTCTAGAACAAGTGTCATAAAAATATTAAAAATTTTACAGAATTCCATGAACTATTCAGCACAAGGGATTAGAGACTTTTTACATGTTTCTTTTCCTAAAATAAGAGTTTCCTCTAGGCACCAGTACATCTTAAATATTTTTCCATATCATTGTGTGGGGTACTCAGATATTTCTTATGTTTGACTTTTGTGAGGAAGTACCAGGCCAAATGGATATACCTTATACTTATTTAATAGAGACTAATGAATACTATTCTAATATATTATTGAAGATTTGTCTTTCCCTGTTTATTCCTACAGAAATATAGATTAGATTCTGTCTCTGTCACACTCTATGTTCATTTTGCGTCATCAAAGTGAAAGAGCAAATTATTCTGGGGCATATATTCAGCTTTTGTCATCTTTTATAAAATATCTTGAAAGATTTTTTCAATTTGGAAAGCTTAAATTTAAAAGTGGTAACCTAGAAAAATAACAGTGGGAAAAAAACAAACAAAAAAACAACAACAAAGTGTATATTTTATGTTAGGCAGACCAGGAAGTTTTGGTTGCCTAAAGGTGTTATTGATCTAAATTATTAAACTAAAGTCAGCTGATTATGAGTATTGAAACCCCAAATGGAGTGCTAAAATAGCAGCAATATGAACATGAGAAACTAGGATACATTTTTTTATATGTTCTAAGAGGGAGTTTCTCAAATGAAAGAGATATGAGCTATTTGTTTTGCACTATTCTCTTCATCTGATTTGTTGGAAGTGACATTTTATGATATTGTGAACTTCTATAAAATATATATTTTTATAAAAATGTCTACCCTACTTAGTAAATTTTAATTCTTTTATAGATTGGGATGTCAAGGTTAAGTTTATGTGCCAACAATTGCTAGAATCTGTCTGGATCACAGTGTTGAGAGAACCTCAGCAGGATAAAAGGGTCCTGATCAATTAATGATATTTAACATGCCTTAATTGTTGTGCCATAGGAAGGCAGCACCAGAAGTTTAATAAGTACCATGTATTTGCCATACTTACTTTGGAATTAAAATATATATGTATATATATTGCTAAAGCCTTATTTAGTTTCTTTTAAAAAATATATTTTATTGATTTTGTACAGAGAGGAAGGGAGAGAGATAGAGAGTTAGAAACATCTATGAGAAAGAGTCATCGATCAGCTGCCTCTTGCACATCCCCTACTGGGGATATTCCTGCAACCAAGGTACATGCCCTTGACCGGAATCGAACCCGGGTCCTTCAGTCCCCAAGCCGACGCTCTATCCATTGAGCCAAACCGGTTTCGGCTTATTTAGTTTCTTAAAAAAAAAAACACACCACTCTTTATTGTTTAATGTATTACATAAGTCTTCTTTTCCCCTCACTGACCTCTCCCCAAGGAGCCCCAACACCCAGCACATGTGCTCACACCCCTCACCCCCTTCTGTGTCCATTGGTTCTACTCATATGCATGCATACAAGTCCTTTGGTTGACCTCGTACCCCCTTGTTCCCGGCCTTCCTTCATATGATAGACAGTCTGTTCGATGCTTCTATGACTCTGGTTCTATTTTGTTCACCAGTTTACGTTGTTCATTATATTCCACAAATGAGTGAGATCATGTGATATTTATCTTTATCTGACTGGCTTATTTGACTTAGCATAATGCTTTCCAGTTCCATCCATGCTGTTGCAAATGGTAATAATTCCTTCTTTTTTTACAGCAATGTAGTATTCCACTGTGTAGATGTACCACAGTTTTTTAATCCATTCTTCTGCTGATGGGCACTTAGGCTGTTTTCAAATCTTAGCTATGGTGAATTGTGCTGCTATGAACATAGCGGTGCATGTATCCTTTCTGATTGGTGTTTCTGTTTTCTTGAAATATATTTCTAGAAGTGCAATTACTGGGTCAAATGGGAGTTCCATTTTAAATTTTTTGATGAAACACTATACTGTTTCCATAGAGGCTGTATCAGTCTGCATTCCACCAGCAGTGCAAGAGGGTTCCTTTTCTCCGCATCCTCACCAGCATTTGTCATTTGTAGATTTGTTGATGGCCACTATGATGGGCGTGAGATGTGTGCCCTTTCTCTGCTTCTTGGTGAGGCTGGCTAGAGGTTCATCAATCTTACAGCTCTTGGTTTCACTGATCTTTTGCAATTTTTTTTAAATCTCTGTGTCATTTATTTCTACTCTAATCTTTATTATCTCCTTCCTTTTGTTCACTCTGAACTTTTCTTGTTGCTATCTTTCTAATTCTTTAAGTTGTAGAGTTAGATAATTTATCAGTTTTTCTTATTTTTTTGAGGAAGGCCTGTAGAGCTATAAAATTCCCCCTCAGGACACCTTCAGGTTTTGGATTGTTTGGTTTTCATTTCTAGGATGTCCCACAGGTTTTGGATTGTTTTGTTTTCATTGTCATTCATTTCCAGGATGTTTTTAATTTATTATTTGATCTGCTTGATAACCCAGTCATTGTTTAATAGTATGCTATTCAGCCTCAAAGTGTTTGAATTTTTTATTGTTTTTATTGTAGTTGATTTCTAATATTATGCCATTGTAGTTTGAGAAGATGCTTGAGATGATTTCAGTCTTACTGGATTTGGAGAGACCTTGCTTGTGACCCAATATGTGGTCTATCTTTGAAAATGTCCCATGTGTACTTGAGAGACTGTACAATATATTCTATAGCTTTGGGGTGAAATGTTTCATTTGTCTATAAATTTCCATTTATGAATATTCTAGTTTGTTTATCCATTTTATACTCAATGAATATTTGGGTTCTTTCACTTTGGGCTATTGTTAATCATGCTGCTGTAAACATTCTTAAATGTGTCTTTCAGTGCACCAGATATGTGTTCAATTAGTATATACTTAAGAGTGAATTAGTGTGACATAGAAGATGTAAATGTTTAATTCTAGTAGTCATAGCTAAATAATTTTCCAAAATGGTTGAAGCAATTTATACTTCCAAGAAGAATATATAGGAGTTCTAGTTGCTCCAGATTTTTACTAATAATGGTAAGTGTCTATCCGTTTAACTTTAGCTTTCTGTGGTTAAATTTGTCTTTCCTTCAAGATTGATAAGAATGACCACTCATTTTTATTTGGTTATCTTTTTTTTTTTTGAAGTGTATACCTCTCATTTTTAAATTGAATTGTTTGTATTTTTATATGAATTTGTAGAAGATTTTATGCATCATGTAATCAAGTTTTTTTTTTTATAACATATATGCATTGCAAAAATTTCCAACTGTTTTTTGGCTTGCTTTTTCATTCTCAATGGTAGATCTGGATAAAAGAAAGTTCTAAATTTTAATGTAATTCATTTTCTATGTCACTTTTTATGGGAAAAATTTTTGAGCTCTTTTCAAGAAATCTTTGTCGATTCAAAGTAGTGAATATATTTTATATTATCTTCTAGATCATTGTTTATTGCCTTTCACATTTTTAAATTGAATTTACTCAGGTGACATAAAATTCTATAGATTTCAGTTATACAATTCTACAATACATCATCTATATATTGTATTGTGTATTCACCACCCCAATTCAAGTCTACTTTTGTCATTAATATCCATGATTTGAAAGTGATAGATAGGAATCAATAATTGTTTACTATTATTATTATAGATATCCTATTGGAACACACTCTTGATTAATTATACTCTTCTTTAGTATATTTAAGAATAGATATCCTATTGGAACAAACTCTTTAATCTGTTTCAATGGTCTGATTGTCTGTCATTGCATCCACACCATACTATCTTAACTATTGTATTTTTAAAATCTTGAGATCTGATTGTATATTTGACTATTATATAACTTTAGGGTTTCTGGTGAAAATTTATAGAATGCTATCTACATCTTTAAATTTTCACTATGATGTCATTTTTCTTACCTGTGCAAATGTTTACTCTTACAAATAGAACCTAAACATTCTTACTACTGCTATTAGTACTACAACTATTACTGATGTCATAATGAAATAGGGTTTTATAAACACTCAAAATAAAAATCATGCAGGGAATTTTGCCAAATTCCTAAATCTGTCAATATATTTTTCATTCAAATAAGAGCTAAAAATACTTACTGCACACTAGTCCATCTGAATTTTTTTCACTCCTACTTAATGTATATTCTATGAAAGTACTGAAAATCCATAAAGAATATGCAAGATTTGTCAGTTAAATAGATATATTATAACAGCATGTCAAGTTTGTGACCAAAATCTCAATTAGCTATTTTTGTTTTATCAAAATCTTGCAAAGAAAAAACAATTCATTATGTTTCTACTAGCTGTTCGAGAAAGTTCAGCCTTCTCTGTGCATGATTTCTCTGTATAACACTTGGTGAAATTGTGATGCTTTTACCGTCACCTCTAAATATCATTACACCTTAGAGAATCTGCAGAGTTATATAACACTGTGATTCAACAGAATCACACCCTTTCCTCGCACAGACTCAAGTTTTGCTGATGTAGAAAATGCAGAATCCCAAGATGTCAAACTGCATTACCTAAAGTTTATGGAAAGGAAGAAAGATGAACCAATAGATGAAAAGAAATTAAGAAAAAAAACCCTCTTGCTGAATAAAATGAGGGAGAACGGACAAAATTAAATCAGATTCCCCCAGCTTAAATTACAGTCCCTTTTAACAAATAATGTATCTTTTTTTACTGCCACAAAAGAATTCAGAATTTCTATGCAAATTGATTATTAAAAAGTTGCTTAATTGGAACTGAGCTAGGTAATTAAGAAAGAAAAAGAATATTTATAAGCCTTTAGATTTTCAGAGGAGTGAACTAAACCAGATTTCTAGATCATATGGTTGTGGATCATATGGTGCTGCAAAAAGAAAAAAAAAATACACAGCAGAAAAACGTATTCTTTGTTTCAGGTGTAAAAAAATGTTACGTTTTTTATAGTTGACATTTCTGTGACACTCATTACAGAAGCAAACACCCCTTTCTTTATTAACAATGAAAGGAGTCAGCACCAGAGCACAGCTATTTAAGCAGTGCAACAGACATGGCTTATACAGGTCAATTGCAATTTCTAATAATTAAAAACAAGAAGGAAAAATGTTCACCGTCTCACATGACACTGTCTAATTTGGTGTTTTTCACACATTCAAAACTGAGACTTGAGGTTGAGTGCAAAGAGTATGCAAGCCTGGCTGACACTTCCAGAGATCCTGTGAGTACTGCTAGAGAAGTCAGTAACCTTGATCCTGGAGCTGACACCCTACTTCCTCCCGAGAGCAGACTTACCTTCTACCTGCAGCTCAGAAAATTGTCTGTCATGATTATGTCCGTGTTGTGCAATGCCTGGTCTTATTTCACTTTGTAAAATCAGGGAGCATTTGATGACTTATTTGCCTATTGTTTTAACCCCATTTGCAGGTTCCTACTTTTACTTCCTAAGCCAGGATTGCTTTCATAGTTCTCTGCTAATTATGTAGGTCGCCTGATGCTCTAACAAGGCAGGCAGTGACAGGTCTGCTCCTAGTTTAGGTGAGCTCTTCGAAAATGTCTTTCAAGTACACAACTACAGCAACACAAAGTTTCAATCTTTAGTGTATTCATGGACTTATGGAGAAATATTATCGAGTAATATTTCTATTTAGAGTTGACCTTCGTTATTTATTCCCCTGAATGTGTGTGCGCATTTTTTCATATCTGTATTTTATTGCTCCTAAGACAGTAAATTTGTTCATCCATTCCTTGGACACAGCAGAGAGAGGATGAGGGATGGCTATGTCTGCCTAAGCCCACATTTTATTTTCTCAATTGGACAGATTACCAAAGCTAGCCTGAGAAATCACACTGTTTTCTTTTTTCTTACTCATTTGCAAGAAGTGTTCCTGTTACATACGTTTTACCCTTTATCCTGACCCTGTTATTTTAGAAAGGTCATTTTAACTTCTCATATACTAGATTTCTTTGACAATGCTATTTTGTGTGTGTGTGTGTGTGTGTGTGTGTGTGTGTGTGCCTTCTGTCACTGGCAATTTGTGATTGCTGTTAATTATCTCAGAAGCTATGAATATACACTTCATCAATGGGAATCAATTTTTTAGCACATACTTTCCCTGCTTTTGTGAAACCTCCCACAAAAGCACTTAACTTTATTTTTTTTTGTTATTTTTAAAAAATATATATATATATTTTATTGATTTTTGTATAATTTTTAAAAATAAATCTTTATTGTTCAGATTATTACAAATGTGATCCTCTTCCCCCCCTCAATTGCTCCCCTCCACCAGGTTCCCACTCCACCCCCTGTCCTTTCCCCATCCCCCATTGTCCTCATCCATAGGAGCACAGTTTTTGTTCAGTCTCTTCCTGCACCGCCCCCCTCCTTCTCTTTTCCCTGAGAATCATCAATCCACTCCCCTTCCATACCTCTGATTCTATTATATTCAACAGTTAATATTGTTCATCGGAATTTTTAATTCCCTTGGTTTTTAGATTCACTTGTTGATAGTTACCGTATTTTTCGGACCATAAGACGCACTTTTTTCCCCCCAGAAGTGGGGGGAAAAAGTCCCTGTGTCTTATGGTCCAAATAATGCCTACACATATACTGTAAAAAAAAAAGTTTTTTTACTTTCCCGGCTCTGTGTGGTCTCTGTGTGCTTGCCCGGCTCTGTGTGCTTGCTGCAGCCACTGTCCATTCCTCCGTGCCCAGAGTGTCTGCCCCGCTCTGTAAACCCCGAGTGGTAGAGGAGTTCCCATGTATGGTAGTCAGCCTCCATGCCCTCGCTGCAGCCATATCTCCATTTCAGCCCAGGTGCGGTGTAGGGTAACTGCGTAATCCAAACCGTAATCATCGCCTGTACCCCTTGCTGGCCCGTACTCCGTGCCCGGAAGAATGCCGCGTCTATTCCCCCAATCATTCCTCTCCGCCCTCTGTTGCCGTGCTTGACTACTGGGTAGGCGTACTGTAGATCTCAGCAGAACCTTTACCATAAATCTTCAACTTTATTCTAATTTATTACTGAAGTCTCTCGTTATTGTGTTTTACAGTACATTTTGTCTTTTGCTGACTGTATTTGTTAATAATGGTTCTAAATGGTTCTAAATGCTGCTGTTTACTTTACAGGGTTGATTACATGTGTTTATGACTGTGATGTTGGGTTTTAATGCACATAAAATATTTTAGGACACTATTTGTTTCAGAATCTTTTTTTCTTCATTTCCCTTCTCTAAAAACTGGTGCGTCTTATGGTCTGGTGCGTCTTATGGTCCGAAAAATATGGTACGTGTTTAGTACAGAATCCTTCAACACCACTGCCAGCACCATTACTATTTCTTCCTTCACCATCACAGCTGTCAATTGTGCTTACTATGAGTCTGGTCCTGGGTTAAGAGCTTTACCTACTTTATTTCATTCAATCCTCATAAGCAGTGTGAGGGTGTGTGTAATCCCCATTATATGCATTAAACAACCAACCAATCAAAAACAAAACCAACTTCTTGTTTCAAGAGCTGAAGAGTCTTGTGCAAACTTACTAGTAAGAGATTCTGCAAGATTCAAGTGTGGGCCCTCATGAAGCCATGGCCCACACTCTTTCCCATTGTCCTAGAGGCCTCCATATTAGACAGCAGGAAGTAAGAAATCTCCGAATTGACTTGGGACTCTAGACCATGGTTCTCAGGCCTGGCCACATATTAGAATTGCCTGGGATGTGGGCTGAATACAGTTTTTAAAGTTGGTAGGTGATTATGAGAATATGCAGCCAGGCTGAGAACCATTGCTCTGGTTGTATTTAAGCCCTGCCTCTTTTTCCTGCTCCTTTGTCATTGACTGGTGAGTTCTTTCTGCAGACACGCTCCTGTTCCAGTTCTATGAAAACTACGAAACAGTTGACGGGCTCAACCTCAGTGTTCAGCAAGGTGATTTAGGTGCATTTACAGATAAGTTATAAGTGATAGGAAATCTGGTCCTTATTGGCTTAAGCAAAATAGTACTTATTGGATCTTGAAAGCTTTCTAATATCAAATGTAGTTTTAATTGTGGTTCACTCCATGGCACAGGAGTTCATCTCTGGACTTCACTTCCTCTAGAGGAGCACATGTTTAGGACTATTACCAATGCTTTAGTCCAATAAAAGAGGTGCTCCCAGTTAGCTGAAATCCAAGTCTTAGAATTGAGTTTCTTGGGCCCTGATTGGCTTGACTAGAGTTCTCTGTCTGTGACAGCAACATTCTCTGTAGACAAAGGGTTCTCTGCATGGAGGTTGATCTATCCTAAACCACCAGCTCTATCTCTGTATTATATTTTTATTATTAAATATGTTTTTATTGATTTTTGAAAGAAGGGGGAAGAGAGAGAGAGAGAGAGAGAGAGAGAGAGAGAGCGAGAGAGAGAGAGAGAGAGAGACAGAGGGAGAGAAACATCAATGTGTATCTCTGCATTCCGAGGGAAGAATCAGCTTTAACAAAGCAGGGAGGTAGGGGTAGGGAGAAGTGGTTCTCACAAAAACAATTAGCATATAGCCCAGCAGGCTTGACTCAGTGGTTGAGTGTCAACCTATGAACCAGGAGACTATGGTTCAATTCTGGTCAGGGCACAGGCCCAGGTTGGTTGCAAGCTTGATTTCTGGTGAGGAGCATGCAGGAGGTAGCCAATCAATGATTCTTTCTCATCATTGACTTGTCTTTCTCGTCATTGACATCTCTCTCCTTTTTTCTCTCTCTGAAATAAATAAAAATATATTTTAAAAAAACAAAAAATAAAATTAGTATATAATTGCCTTTAGAAAGGTAAAATCTGCTCTTCAATGTGCATATTGCATTCACCCAAGGATAGTAAAAAATATGCACCGCTCCCACTGGGGAGGTTCTGATTGCACCCAGGCTTGATTGACACCACCTCCTTGTTGTTTGTCTATCCATTATCCACTTGCTTTCTGGGGCTGACCCCAGCAATCAAATCCAGGCCTGCTTACCTGGAAACTTTGTTTCTTGCTTAGATTTTGTTAGAGCTTTCTCATGAAAAAACAACATAAAACAAAACAAAAAAGATATTATACTGAGTTAGCTTTTGGAGATTATTTTTGATAGATCTACCAAACCAAGTCACTCTGGCCCATCCACCTACCAGGTTTAGAAACTGATTTCTCTTTAAAATTTGGTTATTTTAAAGAGAAATCCATTATTTTAAAATAAAATCCATTCAGCTTTCTGGGGGCTGGAATTTACTGTAAAATAGTGAAATGAGGCTGTATAATTCTAAAAATCTCTTCTAGCTATAAAGTTCTATAAATTTGTCCTAATTTTATTTCACTTAGTCTATTTTTTTCTTGAATAATTAAAATATATACCTAATGAAATTTAAGTTTCAGGATGCATGATTATATATATATATATATATATATATATATATATATATATATATTCCCCCCCACCCAGGATTGTCTTGGTTTTCACTGTTGTTCCCATGAAATTATTAATTGTGCCATGGCTATTCTCCAAAGTTTCCTGTTTTGGATAATAAATTATATTGCTACTATATGGGCCATGTTGTATGAGAAGACCCAAGTATCTTGCTTATACTTCTAATAATTAATATTTATCAAGCAATTACCATGTACCAGACCCTATTATAAGAGTTTTAAATATTTTAATTTGCTTAGCCCTCATGACATCCCAGTGAGTCAGGCACTATTTACCTACCCAATTTTATACAATAGAAGATTGAACTATAGATATATTAAAAATCTTGTCAGAGATCATAGAGCAAGTAATTGTTAGAACATTGGATTCTCTTGCCTTTCACATTTGTTTATTAACTGTACTAATTAATCAACATTTACAAAAATAACATTAATGGAAGTACTAAGTAAACTTTTTTTTTCAGTCTTTGTTCTCAAATAATACCTGTGATTCCAAACTAGAAGATGCTAATTATGAAAATTCAATGCAGGCAAAATCATACAAAGAATAATATAAGGAAATTTATGATATCACTCATACAGTGTGCTTCCAGAGAGATAGTATTTATAATATTGGGCTCTGCCACCTCAAATCATACAGTTTTAGTGATAAAATTAGATGTTAGAATTTACACATATTATATATTAGTATATATAATATGTATATATTAGTATGTATAAGCTAGAGGCCCAGTACACAAAATTTGTGCATGGCGCTGGGAATCCCCTCAGCCCAGCCTGCACCCTGTCCAATCTGGGACCCCTCAGGGGATGTCTGACTACTGGTTTAGGCCCGGTCCCCCTCATAATCCAGGACTGCTGGCTCCTAACTATTCACCTGCCTGCCTGACTGATTGTCCCTAACAGCCTCTGCCTGTCTGCCTGATTGCCCCTAAATGCCTCCCCTGCTGGCCTGGTTGCTCCTAACCCCCCCTTCCTGCCAGCTAGGTGACCCCTCACTGCCCCCCCTCCAGTCTCATTGCCCTTAACTGTCCTCCTTGCAAGCCTGGTTGCCCCCAACTGCCCCCTGCCAACCTGATTGCCCCTAACTGTTCCCCCCTACTAGCCTAGTCACCCCATGTAGCCTGCTGTTTGTTCGCTTGGTCACCCCTCACTGTCCTCCTTGCTGCCCTGGTCACCCAGACAGCCTGCTATTCCTTTGTTGCAGAGGGCATCCCAACCAATTTGAATATTACCCATTTATTAGTATAGATACATTCTTATAATAATTTTGGTACAAGATGTGCCATATAAATCTATAACACATACATATTACACATTTTTAAATTAAAATTTATTGAATAAAACACAAGCAAGTGTCTTAGAAAAATGTTTTCTCAACATTTTCTTAGATCACTGTGTGACACACTTATCTAATTATTGCCTGGGAGCACCAATCCAAGTCTGCTGCTTTGTCTTTTGAGGGGAGAGGCCTAGTAATTGCTATTTTTGACAAGAATTACATATGAATTTAAGATCAAGGTCTTAAGAACATGAATATCTGGGAAGCACTGTTTTAGGCTTGGAATAATTTTTGTAATATTAAATAGAATACAAAGTCTGAAAGAAACCTAGTTTATACAGATAACATTTTAAATTGCATACATATGGGCCTAGCCAGTGGCCATGGACAATGGGGGTTGGGGGGGGATATCTAGAGAGGGGTTTGGGATAGGAATGGGGGAATAAGGACAATTATGTGAGATCATAATCAATAAAAAAATAAATAAATAAATTGCATTGTAAAATAAGTTATTGTACTGGCAAATATCTACCTTTAAAATGTGTGAGTGAATTTATATTTTGGGGGACTGAGTTTACTACAAAAGAAACTTGAAAATAAAAAACATAGTAAACTCACTGAATTTCCCAAGATGCAAGTTCTTTTTTGACAAGTTAAATTGATTGCCATTAATCCTCATGATAAGAAATAGGACCACATATGTATGTTTTGCTCTAATGATTTGCATGAAAATAACTAGAACTATTTTCACTTACCTACCTGTTTCCCCGAAAATAAGACAGTGTCTTATATTAAGTTTTGCTCCCAAAGATGTGCTAGGTCTTATTTTCAGAGGGTGTCTTATTTTTCCATGAAGAAGAATACAGTACACATTTGTTGTTAAATGAAAATAAAGGAAATTTATTACCTGTATACGGTACGGTAGTATGGTAGTTGTCAACACAAACCAGACAAACTGTGATTCCTACAGTATCAAGAATTTAGTCATTTATTCAATGACAATCATGTCATCATCTTCTGGAACATCAACATAACAATCCAATTCCTGAATTTCCTGGTGAATTTCTTGTGACTCTATTTCTTTCAGGATCAATGGACCAAATCTCTCATGTTTAGCCTGGGGGGGTGGGGGGGCTTATTTTCGGGGGGATGCCTTATATTTCACTCAGAAGGAAACCTGTAAGTAGATCTTATTTTCGGGGAAACACAGTACTTGTTTAGTTTCATAATATTAAATATAAAAATATACATTTATTTTCATTAAACTTGTTAGAAAAAAAGAAAACAAAATATACAACAGCATCTTTGTATATTTTAATAACACAAATTATTTTGTTATTGATGTGATTCTCTCAAACTGTAAATTTTGTCACTTTTGCCACAAACTCTCAAGTCTGTCACATTTCTCTGTGATTGACAAAGACCCTTGATGTAGGCCAGCTGTTGGAATGCTGTGCACTCAATGCAGAAGCTTTCTGGAGGCCTGGGCTATCACATTTTCATCGAATGTGAGTTCCTTTTTGTGCGCGTACATATTGTGTAGAGAACAGAAGAGCTCACAGCAGCTCCTAAGTGGCATCTGTTCTTTATACTGAAATGAAGAAGTTGCAGAAGGTTTGTGGAAACTTGCTGAAGCTTGTTTTCACTTAGTAAGAAGTGTTTAGAAGTTTGCAAAGTACAGAATTACAATTTGTCAAATGCTGCAAACTTCGCAGTGAGCACAGCGTTTTATTTCACCATTGTTCTAAATAAAGTTGAATTTTATATACTTTCAAAATGACCAACTTTCTTTTTTGGTCAAAGACTAAAAATTCCATCACAGGAATTCACCATTACTCAGTTGTAACTCATTTTTCTTTTTCTTTTGGAATGGTACACATTGTGGGGTGGAAGGAGGTGGAGGAGGTGGGGGCTGTTAGGGGTTGAGAGAGTGGGGGCAATATTGTAAAAGTCACAGTCACAGAAGTCCTGGCACCTGCCTTATGGGATGAAGACAGTGTAACATGCCATGTTAGAAATGTTTTCCTAAGGGGACATTTCCTGACTATGCTTAAGAAGAATCTTGATTTTGAAACTTGATTGAAAATCTGAATCCATTCTGGATTCATCTGGGCCTGCTCTGTTGTCTACCTAGGCCCAACTAGGAAGGAGGAGAGGACCATTCCTACAGGCCTCTGCACACCCATTCCTGAGTCGGGTGTATCTGATCATTTGCTTGAGTTGTTTCAAGGGAACTTTATCAGTATCCCAAGAACTGATGGAGAAACTCATTAATTCCTCAGGAACATTACCTCCCTTAATGAAAAGAAAACAGCCTATTGGCTCTTTAATAGTAATCAAGTGAAATGCGAATACTCCTAGGCTTTTATTTTCAATCACCATTTATAGGAGGCCTCATTTTTTACCATTAAGTCTAACCACAATCTATTACAAAGCAATTTAATTGTACCGTGAATTCTCTTTCTATATAAAGATTTCATTCTAATGAGATTACCTAATCACAAATTCTAAAATTTTACCAATAGTCTGTAATGAAAGTAAACTTTCAAGCTACCAACTTGATGTCACTGAATGAGGAATTGGGAAGAGCACGTAATTGCCATTTGCACCATTACGCATACAATAGACACTGATAACCCCAAAAGCATAAATAATATGAGTATTATATGATTAGAAAGTAGTGCATTTTTTTTACCTTTCCTTATAATATAATTCATTCATGTACTTTAACTTTTAATATTAGCTATTTAGCAACCAACTGAAAAAATTCTGAAAGTTTAATAATTGCTCTCACAAGTTGCACAAGCCAGCTCTACCACTGCTAAATCTTTTTAAAGCTGCTGATCTCGATTTCAAGCATTTCTTCTTGAAGAAATATCATCCTGTATCTATGGACTAGAGGCCCAGTGCATGAAAACTCGTGCACTTGAGGGGGGGAGTTCCTCAGCTTGGCCTGCACCTTCAGTCCGGGAGCCCTTGGGAGATGTCTGTCTGATGGCTTATGCCCCCTCCCTATGGGCATCCCTGTGGGAGCACACTGACCACCAGAGGGAAGCTCCAGACCTGTCCCCTATCATCCTGCTGCTGGTCACCACTGCCCAGCCCCCACCCCATCACCATCCCCTCCCTTTGCCTGCTGACATCTGCCTTGGCTGGTCTGGTGCTGGCCCACTTGCTGGCCCTGCCCCCCCCCCCCCCCCCCCACTGACCAGTTGTTTCACTGTTTGGTAGATTTGAATATTGGGCTTTTATTATATAGGATGGCCTTGCTCACTAGGTAAATATCACACTATTTCCGTGAAATTCTCACTCTGCCATCTGCATGATGCAACTGGAAACGTGATTGACATGACTTTTTTCCAATGCTCGACTGTCCAATC
Source organism: Pipistrellus hanaki (assembly GCF_964339955.1). NCBI lineage: Eukaryota > Metazoa > Chordata > Mammalia > Chiroptera > Vespertilionidae > Pipistrellus > Pipistrellus hanaki. Next base: position 44,235,997 of record NC_140506.1, on the reverse strand, counting down.
CTTGTGTTCCTGTGTGAAATAAAGACATTTTATCTTGGTAACTGCAAACAGCAAAGGTGTCAAACAGGCCTTTGGCTTCCATATCCCATAGGATGCAGTGTACATGCCTACAAATGTCAGGTAGTCATAATAATCTGGCCACTCAGTATATATATATATTCTCCCATGCAGTGGGCTTTATTTTTTTGTTTTGTTGTGTTGATTTCTTTTGCTGTAGTTTCATTTGTTTATTTTCTCCTTAGTTTCCATTGCCCTAGGAGCTGTATCAGTAAAGATATTGCTACGACTCATGTCTGCTATTTTGCTGCCTATGGCTTCTTCTAAGATTTTTATGGTTCCCACCTTACTTTTAAGACCTTTATCCATTTTGAGTTTATTTTTGTATATGTTGTAAGTTGGTGGTCTAGTTTCATTTTATTTGCATGTATCTGCCCAATTTTCCAGCACCATATATTAAACTGACTTTCTTGATTCCATTGTATGTTCTTGCCTCCTTTGTCAAATATTAATTGAGCATAGTGACTTGGGTCAATTGCTGGGTTCTCTGTTCTGTCCCATTGGTCAATATGTCTGTTCTTGTGCCAAGAACCATGCAATTTTGAGAATAGTGGCTTTGTAATATAGCTTGATATCTGGTATTGTGATCCCTCCTACTTTGTTCTTCTTTCTCAGGATTGCTGTGGCCATTTGGAGTCTTTTTATTCCATATGCAGTTTTGGAGAGTTTGTTCTAGATCTGTGAGATATGCCATTGGTATTTTAATGGGGATTGCATTGAATCTATAGATTGCTTTGGGTAGTATGGACATTTTATTGATGTTGATTCTACCAATCCATGAACATGGTATATTATTCCATTTGTTTATGTCTTCCTCTACCTCTTTTTTCAACATCCTGTAGTTTTCTGAGTATATGTCTTTTACCTCCTTATTTAAGTTGTTTTTTATTTTGTTTTCTTTTTGCTTACACTTTTTAAATTTTAAATATGTTATCTCAAATATTTAAATAAATTTGCAACTTTGGAATCAGTTCACATTTAATAAATACCTACTACTATAAAATATATTGAGAAGGCAAAGTTATTTTAGTGTCCTTTAATATCTCAAAATGTGATTAGAAAGACAAGATAGACAAAAATAAAAATATTAAGAGACAAACAGAGGTTATCTATGGCCTAAATCAAGATCTCTTTATCAATCACAGAGAAATTCAACAGACTTGTGAGTTTATGGCAAAAGTGGCAAAATTTACAGTTTGAGAAAATCACATCAATAACAACATAATTTGTGTTGTTAAAATGTATTTTACATTTGCCAATATATAAGTACTATATTGAGTTTTATTATTCTATTTTTTCTTAAATGGTTGTCTAAAATTTAGTCTTCTAAATTTCCATATTTCAACTTAATGGCAAGGATACATTCCTTACCATAATTACCAATTATTGTGCCAACCATAGGTATTGCTGTCTTGTGGTGTAAGACAGTCCATATGTAAGCAATTGCTTTGGAGTTCTCAGGTCATTTACCTACTATTAAAATGACTCCATAATTCATTTTAAACATGGTAAATTAGGTTAGAGAAAATTCTAAGTTATTGTCAGAAATATTTCCGACTTCAGGCAGAGCCACGCTATGAGTTTTAAAAAACACAATGAAAGGAAAATGATTAATGGTGCCTGGGCTTGAGTCATATCAACAAAACATTTTTAAAGCTCTACTCTGACATAGGCAGTCTTGTTTGAAGCCAATGCAAACTATTGTAAAGCTGTGGGAAAACTTTGTTTGGCCATTAATGAAACAAGCACATGGCTTTTATATCAGAAAAGGAAAGAGTTTAGAAGGAATTAAGGGCCAAGACTGGGCAAGACTGCATGCTGGGAAGTTCTGAAATTTGTGGCTCCTTTCTTCTCCAGCATATGCATGTTGATGTCACTTTAAAACTTGGGAGAACTTACCCATGCACAAGATGCAGGCACAAGATGCAGAGCATTTTGAAAAATCCCAAGATAGTTTATGCACTTTTTTTTTTCTTCTTCACAGTAGAAGTAGAGCTGGAAGTTCTGAATCAGGAGTGTAAATGCATTGCAGTGTAACAAAACTTTGAGAAATAGAAGAGGAAATACAGATTAATTACCTAGAATTTTATTATCACATCCCACTCAAGTTATCATTAACTGCTGCAGGTGGTTTATTTCGGGTCTCAATACCTGCTGGTTTAGAAAGCAGAAAGAAATACAAACTACCTCCAAATGTTAGAATGGATAGTAAAATGAGTTATTACTTTTATTGAGTTATCCTAAACCCTGAATTAAATGTATACAAACACAACAGATCATTCAGTAGTAGTGTAAGCCTCCTTATTCTACAGTTTAGGACTCAGGGGTCCAAATAGACTGATTTAATCGTTCATTTATTCATTCTTCAACAAACAGGTATTTGTGTTTGCTGTTACTCTCCAATGTTATAGTAGCAACAATACATGCATGTGCATGGTGGTCCTACCAAATAGGAGAGATTATGTGTCTGGATTATTGTCAGAGTGAAATGCTGCACTGACTTGCTTGGAACAATAGTTTATACTCCAAACTCCTTGTTATATTCTACTAGAGGCCTGGTGCATGAAAATCGTGCATGAGGGGGTGGGGTCCCAAGACCTCTTGGTTCATAGAAAGACATTTAACCACTGAGCCACACTGACCGGGCTTCCCCCTCCCCACCCCTGACCTCTAGTTTTCTACTCACTCATCATCTCCTTGCTTTCCTACTCCCCCACAAAGGTGAGATAGTATTGAGTCTTCTAACTACAATGTTTAAAACTATTGCAAGGAAAAATTATATATGAGCCACTAATAATTAAATATTAAATTAACTTATATATTGCTTAATTTAAAAAATATTAATTATTTTCCCTAAGTTTTCATCTGGATATCTGGGAAAATAAAATTTGAAGTTAATATCTATACTGGATATTTTCTGAACCAAGAAGAAATATAATCTAATATACTAGTAGTTGAGCTTTCTTAGTAGGTAATGTGCTAAACCAGCAATTTTCAACCAGTGTACTGCATGAATTTTTAAAACATGCCATATGTGACTATTTAGTCAGGGACACTGACATCTTTTCCTTTAGAATGTCAAATAAATGACAATAGCCAACACAACAATAGTCATCCAATATGAATGAATCAAAATGATACCTATTTTTTATCATGTAGGCAAAAAATATATATTTTTTGGTGTGCCACTGAATTTTAGTAGTGTGCCATGGGATGAAAAAGGTTGAAAATAGCTGTGCTAAACCAAAGTGGTAATCTGATTCTGAAAATGTTATCAACAATGAACACAAGAAAATGGCACCAAAGAGTTAATTATATGGACTCTTTTTCCCATCAGATTTGAGGACTATCTGCAGTATATGTTAAAAGAAGAATATTTAGTCAATACTGGCCTTAAGATATCACTGTCTGTTTAAAAATATGAAATGATTTTATTTATTTGTAATAAAAATATTATCTATAACTTGATTATCAAAGTGCATAAAAAGCAAAAATGTTGTATGGCTCATTCAATGTTAACAGAGCATATATGAACACAATTTTTTTTATGGGTAAAATGGAACCAAATTGCTAAGGGAGATATTCTACCCTCTACTATTATTCTCAGTTTATTGATGTGAACCTCATTAGGACCTGATGTTTTTACTAAAGACTGCATGTCACACCATCTGCAGGGATTTGCCTAAGAAGTGGGATGAGAAGTCAGAAGTGGCCTGAGGAGACAGAGCATGCCAGGCCTGCTAGGGAGTATTGACCTGATTCAGTGGTGAGGAACCCACTGCTCCTCAGTGCAGCTGCTGTTGGTGTTGACTTGTTTCACTTCTCCCTCTGAGCACCTCATCTACTCCCATGCCTTCATTATCACTAAAGTTTATGACCCCAAATCTGAATCTCTGACTCTGGATACTCTCATAGGGGCAAAACCAATATGTAATTAAACTTGTCACAAGTTTTCTGCCTCAGGTCGCTGGAAATCAGATACCCCAAACCAAACAAGTCAACTTCTCTGAATACTATTTCTACAATAACACTTTGGTTAACTATCTTGCTACCTACAGTTGCCCACAATATAAACCTTTTTTAAAATGTCTAATTCTTCTCTCTCATATCCCACATCTAATTAGTTTCAAGTTTCTCTATTTTACTTTCTAATTTGTTTTTTTAAAATATATTTTATTAATTTCTTTTACAGAGAGGGATAGAGTTAGAAACATTGATCAACTGCCTCCTGCACACCTTCTACTGGGGACATGCCTGTGGCCAAGGTATATGCCCTTGAACAGAATCAAACCTGGAACTTTTCAGTCCATAGGCCGATGTTTTATCCACTGAGTCAAATCAGTTAGGGCTTTACTTTGTAATCTTGTCATTTTCTTTGTTTATGCATCAGCTTCTCTAGTCCAGGCCCTTATCCATTATAGAATATTGTAAAACTCCTTTTAACTGGCCATTCCAACCCAATATCTCTTCCCTCAAATTTATCTTAAGACTATCGAGGCTATTTTTTTACTGTAACTATATTATATAACACCTTTGTGTAAATCAAACAAACCCATGAATACACAGCAACACCTTTGATAACTCCTTCTTGCTTATAGAATGATACCAAAACTCTTCACAATTGCTCAGCTAATGATCTGGCTTCTCATTAGCATATCTCTTATATCATATTAGAAACCCCTGCCTTTTCCAAAGATTTTCAAATATGCCATACATTTTCAAACCTACATGCTATTAGCACTACTTAAAATAGTACCTTCACCTAGTGAAGCCACACTTACTTTTTAAAAAAATTTAGAATAATTTCTTTATGAACTCATGTAAAGCAGGATTTGCTTTAAAATTCACAAACATACAAACTGTGAAGGATAAGAAATAAATCTGACCTGATTAGAAATTAAAACTATATAAAAAAAGACACCAAAATTAATAGAAATGAAAAACAAAGCACTGGGAGAGAAGATATTTGCACTATACATAACCAACAAAGGATCTGTACACCAAATGTATAATAAACATTTAAAAAAATAAAAACAATATCCAGCAACCAAACAGAAAAAATAATAGCAAAGAAAGTGCACAGACAATTCACAGAAGTGGTATCTTGAATAGCCAATAACATAAGCAAATAGACTTAATTATTAGTAATGAAGGAAAGTCCAGTTATAAACAATTTCATATCTACCCTCAGCAATAACATTTGCAAAAAATGTGAAACTCTCATACACAGTTTGAAACTATACTTACTTTTTAAAATGCAGCTAAAATCTTGTTTTTTATATGAAAAATCTCCTGACCATTCCATCATCTCTGATTTTAAAGCATTCTGCTTACACGGCACTTGATTTATGTTAAAGTGAGTTACATACCCATCTTGATCTTATTCATCTCTGTATATCATTAGAGCTCAGTAGATTCCCAAGAAATTTTCATCGAACTAAATTATTCAACTTAAATCAGGAATATTCTGATTTAAGCAGAATACAGAATTATCTGAGTTTTTTTCAAATAAGTGAGGGAATGGTGAAGTTTCTATTTAGACTAAGGGATAATTGAGTTGACATATTTACCCAAAGCCAAGCAAGTTATTTTTATGTTTTTTTTTTTTTTTTAACTCAAGTGAAACTCATGATTTAGATTTGCTTCTAATGCTTATTGCAATAAGCATTCACTTAGTGATTACAATTTATTGTAACTCTACCATCCGTAAAATAAAAGCAACAAGTCTTGTCCCTACAATCCCAAAGACATTTGTTGGGTTCTTATTAGAGATTTGATATTTGCATAGGGGTGGGAGGGAGAGAGAAGATTCTGTGTATGCTTTGTTAAAATAGCTCTCATTTAAAATATCTTGCATTTATAGGCACAGTTTTGCATATATTTCAGGGGGGGGGGAGCCCAAATAGCAACCCAATCAAACATATAAAAGCAATAGCAGCCACAACTACAAAATAATGCCTCCCTCCATTCACAACAATATCAGAAGAAATTTAACGATATATTTCCTCCATATCTCAGATACAGTCACATCCTTCTACATTACTCTTAATTGTGAATAGTGGTTCTTCAGACGAAATAATGGAACAAGGAGCAAGCCTTTTTCTGTGTTTAAAAGACTGATACCATTCTTTAGTCAGGTTTTGACCACAATGTAAAATCTCCCCCACAAGGTGATAATTGACATTCTTCAGCACAGAAGAAGCATTACCATCTGTCATGTGACTGTTCTGAGGATAATGAGAATGCCTCGGACATGTGGGTTGGAAAGAAATTACTTTATTCCAAGTAAAATAAATCTAAATGATACAAATGCAGTGGGAGTGTTGCTAAAATTTTCTGGAGACTCTTGGGGTGCTCTGGGAGAAAATGAATCATGTTAGTAATAATTTTTGCTTTTCTTGCTCCTAACTCTGCCAATTTAAAAATATCATACAAATGGGGCCTGTGTTTGAAATTCTACCTGTACTTCCAGGAGGGTGTCCTCAGGGCTTTGCCTGCAGGGAGGTCACCAGGAGTCAATGCAAATCAGGCCAGTTGTCTCACTAGCAGTAGGTTACCTCCAGGACCCTCAAGGCACAGGAAGGTTTTAGTACAGCTGAAACGCTACAGATGTGTTGAAACTAAACAAAACAAGGTTGTTTGTTATCCTGTTAAAAAGGAGGGCAAGATTTTTCTCTAAGTCTTTAACCCTCTGCTCCTGCCCAATAAACAATGTGATTCCTGAACTAGCAGGCTGTGTCTACAAAGGCTTCAACACAGGGAGCTGTGATGGGTCGAAGTAGAGATGGCAAAGTCTTCACTCTGCAATTCTGCCTTCTGTCAGACCTTTTAATGTAATCTTAATCCATTCTGTTTAATAATCTTTTGTCCAACAGATATAAATAAAGCATAAATATGTGTCTGATTGCAATGAATTAGTTTCCTAACAGAAAGCATCCTTGCCAAGATTCTGTACGATCCGGTCAATGCAGATAATGTGGTACATTAGAGCAGAAGCTGGCAGTTCATTGTTCTATGAATAGATATAGATTTAGCATTTATGGGAGTCTTTGAATAGGATGAAACAAAGCAATACTGGTAGCCGACAGTCCTTCCTGGGTTTGATTTTAGTCAGTGATTTTATATCAGGTCAGTGAATCATTTGTTAATGTTAAGAGAATTTGTGCTCAAATATAAAAGATGAATATGCATTTCTATGCAAGTGTACTTTTGCCTGAAACATTATTAGTACTATATATACATGATATAAAAATAATTGGAAGTCCTATTTTCATCCTGTTTATTAACTTAATATTTTCTTAAGTGGAGGAAAATATTTACTTGTGTTTTCCATAGAACACTTAAATCAACATTGAGACTGGGAGTCTTGTGTCAGGGAAGTATTGTGGCCATTAGCTTCCTATTTGATTTTGGGCAAGTCACTCACTCAAGTTTACAGTTCTGTCTAATATTTGAGGATTTGGGATTCCATGATCTTTGGGATCAGCTCTATAATTGTATGAAAAAACATCAAGATAATGATCCTGTTTTTCACCATCCTGTGTTGGTTATGCAAGACATTTCAGACATTTCATATATTGGTTTACATGTTGTTAGTGATTCTTTCATGGTATTCGATTTTAACTTAATCAAGTTTCAAAATTATTTTGGTTAAGGTTTCCTTGTGTTTTCTTGTTGGAATCCAATAACTGATTTGATTTGTCCGAGTTTCCTGGATGATTATCACTTTCCTCTTTTGTTTAGGTCCTCATTTTAAGGTCAAAGCTTGAATATCAACATCACAAATGTCTCTGAATAGCTCCTCATTAGTAGAAAGAGCCTCTACATTTACTTGAACTACTTATTCTTTCTTCCTACCTTCTTTCCTTCTTTAGGCTTTCCTGTTCCATCTTTTTTTTTTTTTTTTTTTTTTTTGTCATTCTTGTCTCTGTACCCCCAAAATCCAGAGCTTTTCTGATTTCTAGAAGCTTTTCTATTTTGCAGATGAGATATTTCTTAAATGTCAAGGGCAAAAATACCAGTGAAACCAAATCTGTGTCCCAGACTTATTTTTAAAGATATGATTGCTTTAAAATGTGTCCCGCTCTTTCTACAGAAATAGGTAGTAGGGGAAGAGTTGGGAAATACTACAATATTGATTATAAAAATCTTAGAAGAAAATTCATATCTTCTGTCTCCCTACATAATTACTGTAATTTCATATTTATCATCCTCATCTAAACAGATTTTTAGAGAAAACAATAAAGTAGATGTTCACATATAAAAGTTGGTTGAATGTCTACTCTGCTAAGTACTGCTTTAGGTGCTTATTTATTTTGCAGTAAGTAAGGTAACCCAGATTCCTGCTTTCATGAACTTTATGTTCTAGAGCAGGGGTGAGGAACCTTTTTTTCTGCCAAGGGCCATTTGAATATTTATAACATCATTCTTGGGCTATACAAAATTATCAACTTAAAAAGTAGCTTGCTATATTTGGACAAACATTTAATTAATTCACCCCTAATGCCATGGCAGGGCCAGACCAAATGATTTCGAGAGCCTTAGGTGGCCTCTGGGCCAGATGTTCCCCACCCCTGATCTAGAGGAATGGAACAAAAAAATATTTAAAAAAAATACACAGGAAAATTAGCAAGAGAATTTTTAAAAGTGATAGTGTGCTAGAGACATAGGGTGATGTGATATGTAAAGACTGAGATGATAGGAGCACTGAATTTTTTTCTAGAAGCTGGCTATGTGATGCATGAGCTAGAGATTTTCAAACCAGGAGAAAGCCAAGTGAAAAAACAAAAACAAACAAAAAAATGAATTAGTACAGATCAGAAAAACAGAAGAAGCTAGTATGGCTTGCTTCTTTCGAAATGAGATAGAAAAGGTTAAATACAGCTAACATTTCATTTTAGGCAAAAATTAATGAATCTGAGTTCATTCTAAATGCAGTGGAAATCTCTTGAAGGGTTTTAATAATATGTAAAAGGACATATAAAACAACCCATTCCATAGCATTTTTGCAAAAGTTGGATACTAATAAATATCTATGAATGATTTTTTAAAAAATGACCTTATTTTTAGACCAGTTTTAGATTAACAATTAAATCAGCAGAAGATGTAGAGATTTCCCACAAACCTGGGCCCCTGCACACGCAGAGCCTCCTCCAAATATCAACATCCCCCACCAGAGTGGGTACATCTCTTACAATTGATAAACCTACATTGATACATCATAAGCACCCAATATCCAAAGTATATATTCAGGTTCACTCTTGGTCTTGTACGTTGTATGGGTTTGGACAAATAAGTAATGACAGGCATCTATCTTTTATGGTTTCATATAGAGTGTTTTCACTCTTCTAAGAACAGATAGATGTATTTTGCCTATCATCTCTCTTAACTCCGTAACTTTTTTTTTTTTTTAATGTCTCCATAGTGTTACCTTTTCCAGATGGCTATATAATTAAGTTCATTCAGGAAGTAATATTCATTAAAGGTTCCTCCATGTCTTTTCATAGCATGGCAGCCACTTCCTTTTAGTGCTGAATGATATTCTATTATCTAAATGTACCACTGCTTATTCATTCACTTACTGAAGGACTTCTTGCTTGCTTCTAAATTTCAGCAATTATGAATAAAACTGCTATTAATATTCTTGTGCAGGTTTTTGTGTGGACATAAATTTTCAACTCCTTTGGGTAAATACCCAGGAGTGTGATTGCTAGGTCATATGTTAAGATTATGTTTAGTTTTGTAAGAAACCAGCAAGCTGTCTTCCAATGGGGATGTATCATTTTGCATTCTCACCAGCAATGAATGAGACTTCCTGTAGTTGCGCATTCTCACTGGCTTTATTTTGGATTCTATACTGTCAGTACTTTGGATTTTGATAATTCTAATAGGTGAGTTGTAGATTTCTCATTATTGTTTTATTTTCCATTTTTCTGACAACATATAATGTGGAACACCTTTTCTTATATTTATTTGTCATTTGTATATCTTTAGTGAGGTAAATTATAAGGTGTTTGGTTTATTTTTTAATTAGATTGCTTATTTTCTTGTTTAATCTTGAAAGTTCTTTGTATATTTTGGATAACAGTTTCTTATCAGATGTATCATTTGCAACTATTTTTCTCATACTCTGTGGCTTCTCTTGTCATTCTTTTGAGACCATCTTTCTTAGAGCAGTTATTTCCAATTTTTATAAAGTTCATATTATCAATTCTTTCTTTCATGCATTGTGCCTTTGATGTTGTATGTAAAAAGTTATCACCAAACTCAAGTCTCATCTGAATATTCTCTTATGTTGTTTCCTAGGAGTTTGGTAGTTTTGTGCTTTACATTCAGGTCTGTGATCAATTTTGAGTTAATTTTTGTGAGGGGTACAAAGTCTATGTTTATATTTTTGTTATTATTTTTCAGCATCATTTGCTAAAAAGACTATTTATTTCATCCACTGTATCTCTTTGCTACTTTGTCAAAGATCAGTTGAATATTTTGTGTGGGTCTACTTCTGGGCTCTCTATTCTATTCCACTGATCTATTTGTCTATATATATATTTACCAATATCATATTGTCTTGATGACTAATATTATAGAAAAAACTTTTTAAATCCTTGCCTAATGATATATTTATTGGTTTTAGAGAGGAAGAAAAGGAAAGAGAGAGAGGAACATCTGATGTGAGAGAGAAACGTAGATTGGCTGCTTCCTGTATGCACACCAACTGGGGATCCAACTGCAACCAATGTATGTCCGCTGACGGAATTGAATCTGCAACCTTATGGGGACAACACTTCAATGAACTAGGCCACACTGGCCAGGGCATAGTAAATCTTAAAGTCAGATGGGGTCTGTACTCCATTCTTGTTCTTCTCTTTCAATAATATGTTGCTTTTCTGGGTTTTGCCTTTCCAGAGAATGTTTGTATCATCTTATTGATATCCACAAAAGAACTTTTGTATCAGTTTGTTGATATCCACAAAATTATTGGCTGCAATTTTGATTGAGATTATATTGAATGTATAAATCAATTTGGAAAGAAGTCACATCTTGACAACATTGAGTCTTCTTATGTCTGGGCTATCTTTCAGTTTATTTAGTTTTTCTTTAATTTGTTCTCCGAGTTTTGTGTTTTTCCTTATGTATATCTTGTACATATTTGGTTAAATTTATACTTAACATTTGCCGAAACTGATTTGGCTCAGTGGATAGAGCGTCAGGCTGCAGACTGAAAGGTCCCGGGTTTGATTCTGGTCACGAGCATGTACTTTGGTTGCGGGCACATCCCCAGTAGGAGGTGTGCAAGAAGCAGCTGATCGATGATTCTCTCTCATCGATGTTTCTAACTTTCTATCCCTCTCCTTTCCTCTCTGTAAAAACATCAATAAAATATATTTAAAAAAATTTATACTTAACATTTTATATTTGGGGGTGTTGATGAAAATGATATTGCATTTTTAATTCCAAATTCCACTTTTTCATTGCTGATATATAGGAAAATGATTGAATTTAGTATATTAACCTTGTATCCTATAGTCTTATTATAACCCCTTATAAGTTCCTGAAGGTTTTTTTTTTTATTTTTTATTCTTTCAGATTTTCTACATAGATGATCATGTCATTTTTTCACAAAGACAATTTTATGACTTTATTTCCATCCAATCTATATACCATTTATTATCCTTTCTTGTCTTACTGCATTCACTTGGACTTCCAGTATGATGTTGAAAAGGAATGGTGAGAGGGGACATTCTTGCCTTGTAACTGATCTTAGTGATCTCATCAACCCTGTCTGTATTTCCTGAATTTATTAAATGAACGTTCTTATTGGTTAAACCTGTTGAGTCAGGATTACCTTTTATTTGCAGCCAGAGATAAACTGAGAAAGTATTCAAATCCAAAAGGTACTTATAAGCTATAAATGGAGTGCAACCAAGGTGAACATAAAAGTACATAGTATACTATATTAAATTTACCTCCAGGGGCAGTTAACTCAAGAAATACTTTAGATATTTTTGTTAAAATATCTATTGCTTCTGTCTAAAGGTTGTCTTCTTCTCTGATGTTTCATCATACCCTGCTTATATTTTACCTATACCATTTATATTCTGACATATCTTTATATGAATTTATCTTATGTCTCTAGCTCATAATCTTGGGGGTTCTATATTTTTTTATTTGTACAAGTATTCACTTTTATACAGTAGGAACCTAATAAGCATTTTTGAATAGATAGATAGATAGATTGTATCCAGGGTTTTGGTATGCCAGAATAAGGTGAGGTGACTGAAGACAGGCTTAGCCATCAGATACCTGTGGATGTACACAGAGCTAAAAAAAAGATTTAGTATCAATGGAATGCTGATGGAAGAAAGGGCATTGCTTTCAGAAAACTAAAAAGAGCAGCAGTGTTACAGAAGGTATAGGCAGTGAGTATATTTAACATTGCTATAAAGTTTAATATAAAGGGTTTGTTGTTTTTTTTGGAAAAATAACTGTATATAGAAAATATGTCAAACGTGGACTTTTCCACAATGTAGGCTTTGTGGAGTTAAGTGATATTAAAGCATGTTCAATGATGGTTGGTAGGCTAAGCGCTATAGTCTGGTCACAAGCCCAAGAATACCTAGGCATAGTCCCAAGAGAAGTTTGTAATCAAATGCAGATTGCGGAAAGAGTTTCAAATCTTACATGATTTTCATAATGAATGTTTTGGATTATCACAGTATGTTTTCCTATGCTCATTTTCATTTAGATGGAGGGGGGATTTCAAGAATCCATGCCTTATACTTTTTATTTCAGTTCCTTAAGGTACCCAGAATTTCCTCGCCAGAAGGATTTATGTAAAAATTAGAATCCATCTTGAAATTCAACTAAAGATTGCATCTCTAAGTTGTTTCAAAAAATTGAGAGCTGAGCATATTGTAATTCTCAGAGCTATCCATAGACAGACAATATTGCAGAAGTTTTATGCCCATGTGTCTTTGTTTTGCAAATGAATATGCAATATTACATGAGTACAACAAAAAATTAATCTTGGAATCAAAGAAACTAGCAAATGCTGAATTGAAAAACATGAGTTAACCTTAAAGAGAAAAGAAGCATCTAGCAAATGTCTTAATGTCTCAAATTTTACAGTGATGTCTTCTTTGATGGTCAAGGGTTAGGAAAAGAGAGACAACATATAGTATTAAATGCTCATTTAAATGAATATTATTATTGTTCCTGTAAAAACCACATAATGAAATTAAATATTCAAATATTACTTAGAATTGTGTTCTTCAAAAAGACACCAGGCACCTAGCCAATATCATTGCAAAACAAATAGGCAACACCAACAAAAAATTCTACCATTTACAGAAACCATGGCTTAGAATTCCTCTCATGACTAGAATTGTGACAATTCTGATGTAAAAACTGGTGAAATTATTCTTTGTGTTCTTATGCAGTTATAACAATGAAAACACCTTCTTGCTTAATATGGCATTATGAATAATCTGTGGGAAAGTTTATTTTATATACTTGGGTGAATCTATTTTCGTCTCTTTCAAAGTTGCATTTTTAATAGCTTCTAGTCTTCTTCCTAATCAATTAATACATTGGGCACCCTTCATTTTAATGTTAAAGTTGCCTGGCTTTGAATTTTCTCCAAAGTTGAAGACTAACAGTGTCTGAAAAGAGACATAAAAGTATCAAGGTAAAATATTTTTAAGTCATAATTTTATTTGAAATGTTCTAATTATATGTTTCTCCTTGGGGGATATTATTCCAAGTAGTTTGAGAAAGAAACCTTTTAATAAATAAGTTATACCTACATAAAGATCTAAATAAAAGATGGTTGATTAATTGCTAACATCACCTTAATAGCCTCGGGAAAGAAAACCATAACATTCTGTCTAGTAGTGTCAGTGGGCTGATGGTCAAATGGTTGTACTGAGAAATAATCTCCATCCTTCCACATTCTCTAAATGAGGTCAGTTGGCTGTGAAATGTGTCTCCTGCCATTCCTCTTTATTCCCATCCTCTCACACAATTTTTTTTTTCCATTGCTGTATCTCTTTTAGTGTTACTTTGTCTGGTAATGACATTTTAGACAATGAAGCATGTTATTAACATTTATTCTTGTTTCATACAGGCTTTTCATTTAACTTTCCAATGTGATTTCATTATATAACATAACCCATTACAATGAAAAAAATCAGCACACAGACTAGTTCAATGTTTTTAGTCCAAGAATTTGTGACTAATAAATCCAAACTATATTTTTAAATTCCTGTTATAAATATTACTTCAAAGTTTAAAAATTCTCCATCTAATACCTGTAAATTCTTTGGAATTTACTAAAGTGTATTTGTCAGTCTGTTCATATCTACTGTTTATGACTAAAAAGAAATCAAACAACGAACAAGCACTAAGAATCACTTTGTGTAAGTGAATAAAACAAATCATTATAACTTTATTTCTTCTGAATGATTTACTATTTTTGTATCGATTTGTGTTTTTTTTTTATTTTATTATTTTTGACTAGTAGCCCTGCATAGGAATCCGTGCACCAGTAGCTCTCTGTGGGGTGTGGCCACTCCGTGCCCACTGCCCAGAGAGAGGTTCTGTGTAGCCTAGAGGCCCATCTGTGGCTGGGCGCAGAACGCTTGCCTTGTGACCATGGCAACAAAGCAAGCATTCTGTCAGGCTGCTCATGCTGCTCACTCTCAGTGGCTGCACCCCCATGACTGGGAGACCCTGACCAGGTTGAGAGGACTGGGTGCCACCATCTTGTGGCTATGGGTGCTGCCATCTTTGTGACAGAGTGATGGTTAATTTGCATATTTTCCTTTTATTAGATGGGATAACAGTTCAATTTTGATTTGTGTTGTATGCTTGAGAATGATTTTCAATTCTCTTACTCGTAAATAAAAGGTTTTGTAGGGTTAAGATTAAGGTTAGGGCTGACCAGGCTAGCTCAATTGGTTAAAGTGTTGTCCCAATACACCAAAGTTGTGAGTTAAATCCCTGGTCAGGGCACATATAAGAATCAACCAATCTATATCTATATCTATACCTATCTATCTATCTATCTATCTATCTATCTATCTATCTATCTATCATCTATCTATCTGCCTAAGCAACAGAACAACCAAATGACCAGTTGCTATGATGCACACTGACCACCAGGGGGCAGACATTTAACCCAGGAGCTGCCTGCTGGTGGTCAGTGTGCTCCCAAAGCCAACCTCCTGTGGCCCAGCCAACTTCCCCTTCCCCGGCCCCCCGACCTCTCACGGCTCCTCCCCCTGGCTGGCTGGCTCCAATCAGCCCCAATAGGGACTAGGCAAGATGGCCATAATTGCCGGCCAGGCTGAGGAACTCCACCCGTGCACAAATTCATGCACTGGGCCTCTAGTTATCTATAGAGCTTATGTGGGTAATCTTAAATTCTGTTGCTTATTTTTATCAGTTGGCTATTATGCTAGACCCCTGTGATGACTTGCCTTTAGAAATAAAACTATCTGTCTATCATCTATTAATTTCAGACTTTAAAAATTAGTCAATTATGAGTGTGGTTTTTATCTTTCTAACTTTAATCTTTCTAAAGAACATTTGGAGAGAAGTACAAATCTCATTTGGCCCACTCCATGGGCCAAAATTTTCTACTTTCTTTATCTGGTAGCTAGAAAATTTAAGTCCTTTCTCTTTTACAGTAGATAATTTCTCCAAATATTTCAGCAATTTTGAAACTTAAAACTAGTATCTTACTGAAAGCCTTAACCTTTTATGCTTATATTATTTACAGCTATTAGTCTTCTAATAGGACACACCATTCCCCAAATTTTTTTTACTCCAGTTTCTCATATGCATTTCTGACAGATTGATCTTCCTAAGACGTGTAGTTATCAAAATATTATACATCCCACCTCTCTACCAAATTGATAAAAAACAAACAAACAACAACAACAAAAAACTTCACTCTGGCATTAAAGACTTTACCTTATGCTTTCCACCTCACCTCTCTAGTAACCACCCTAGTTTTTCTTTTTCTGGGGAGCTTAGTCTACATTCCTTCCCTAGATTTTCCTATTTAAGTAATGGCTTATCATCTCCATCTCCTTGTATAACTTCTAATTTACTTCCAATTAAATTTTTATATAGTAGATCTTCAATAATGCTAATTTATTTCTACCTGAAGACATAATGTTGTTAATATGTGATATCCTCATATTCCCTATAATGTTCATGGTAAATGCTCAGTAAATATTTGTCAAATAAATAGTAAGATAAATTTATTACTTGGAACCTATTTAATTTGAAGTTAAAAGTGGTCCTATCCTAAAAATAAATCTTCCCCTGAAATGTATGTATTACTATATTAACATTACCCTTTGATTAGAGATGTTATTTTGGGCAAAAAGACTGGAGATTTTATGAGATCCAAGAGGTCTTTCTGAGAAGCATTCTATAAATCCCGTGCAAAAAATTATCCTAGCAAAATTTCCCACACTAATTAAATATGCCAAAGATGGCTCCAATGGAGATTAACCTCTGAGTTTAAGGGTAAGTTAACTTCCTCCTTTTATTTAAAATAAGTTACTTCTCACTAGACCGGAAAGCCAAATAGAGTCCAAAAAATGAATTCACTAGAGGCTGTGCATAAAGAAAGGTATGAGACAGCATCTATTCTCTAATGGCTTAAATATAATCCAATGATAATCACTTTTAAAAAGAGTTAAACAAACATTTGGAAAATAAATGAAGGGCAGAAATAAATTCTCAAGCATAGGGAATAATGATGATTTTATGACAAATTATTATCTTATTTAGTATGTCCATTTCATTGGTGATTGTATTGAAATGCTCTATTTAAAAAATTATACCGCAAGTATATAGTGCTGAGGGAAAGATGTTTTCCAGAAATTACTTTGGTAGTGACCAATCAGTTTTAAGCTTTTTATTATGGTAAAAATTATTTATCTCTAAAAGCCTGATTCTGCAAACAGTTCTAGAACGTAAAGTCTTTGCTAGGCCATCTAATTATATCTCTGCACCTACTCGGTGCTCTTGTTTCTCCTCATACCAGTGAAATATCTTCACAACTGGTAAATGGTGAAACTGGGATTTAAACCCAGGCCTGCAGATACTAAAGTCTAAACATTAAATGTGTATTTTTGCTCAAAACTAACTTTGCAGCTTAAGTATCATCATCATCATTATCACTGCACTGCATTAAGATTCTTAATATTTATTGTGCTAAACTTCAAAAATAGTGTTATTACATTTCATGGATGAAATTTTATGCTGTGGGATGGCCCAAATAAGAATATAAGGGCTTCTCATTTGCATATGAGATATCATCTTCCTCTTAAAAGCAGCCACAGTTCTGGGGCATGATTATATTTATTTCTCTTTTTAAGTTTCTTAAAAGTAGAACACATACAAATATCTACCACTAGTAGAGTAGCTAGCATAAATAAGTAAATCAGATTTTAACATAAGGACTAGTGAGGATTATGGAAAATTGTGAGTTTATCCTCTACAGGGAGTCATTCAGATTTAATTTGTAATGAAATTGTGTGGGAATACACACACACACACACACACACACACACAAGCACACACACACAAAAGTCACCAGTTTGTAGACCTTTAAACTATTGCTTCTTTTCTTTTTTATACAAAGGTTTTTAGATATGATAGATTAAGGAGATTAAGAAAACAAAATCCCCCAAAAAACTCATAGACACAGACACCAGTATGGTGTCTATTAGAGGAGAAGGGAAAGGCAAAGAGAGAAGAGAGTATGCGGGTTTAAATGGTGATGAAAGGAAACTTGTCTTGGGGTGGTGAACACACAATACAATATACAGGTGATGTAATATAGAATTGTACACATGAAACCTATATGAGTTTATTAACCAATATCACTCCATGAAATTCAATTTAAAAAAGTCTAAAACAAACAAACAATGAACAAATAAATAGAGAGATATGCTTCCATTTGGGGGATGAATGTGAAGTAATTGGCTTGCTTGTATTCATATTTACACCCTCAGATCTAGTCTGATGAGTGCACGATGATCGCTTGTAAGGAGTTACGGCTTTGGTTGAATTATTTCACTTAAGTGTAATGATATATACACATTTTAGTACTTTATAAAGAAGAAAAATAGATCCTGAGTTCCCTTCTTAGATGATTATAGTTCATAGCTTGAGAGCACAGTAGTTACTTGGCCATCAGAAGACTGTGCAAGGGCAGAGCATGGTGTGTGGACAGTCGTAGGCCACGGCTGCTCGGGCCCTCGCTGACAGCTCCTTTGCCACGTGGTTTTTCAGTGTTGGAAGATGGGACCTCATTGTTTCAAAGTTTCAGTTTGGAAAATTCAGACATTAAGGGCTAATCTACATTTTAAAACAGTTGTCTTTGGAAGAAATCATGTTATAAATGAGAAACCTGTGTGGAGTTCTGGGCTCTCTCTGTTAGCTTTGGCTGGGCCAGGAGCCTGTTTTGATGATAAAGCCAGCATTTGAAACCTGTATTTTACATCACAGGCAAACTAAACAAATTTAAAACACTCCGCATTTGCCTTTTGACACCCCATAACCAATAGATGAACTTTAATTTCTGGGCAGCCTCCCAGCGATTAATGCCTTTCCATTTATGACGTGAGAAGAATGAGCAGCATGTTACAGTTGGTCTTCTGTCCGTCTCTGAGGAGTGCCGTGCCAGGATTTTGATGTGCACTCGCGTTCTGGCACCAGGCTTCGCACTTCTCACCCAGCACAGAGCCAGCTCACAGATCCTGCTCGGCACAGCCACTCCAGACATGCAGCCTGAATTTGAAGGTGTCCTCTTAAAGTGTGGCAGGCACAGCCCCTCTCTAGTGTTTGGAGATCAGCTGCCTTCAGAGCAGCCTTGGAAGAGTTGTGTGCTACCTACTCACTGAAGCAATCTCCATAAAGGTGAGGCTGGCCCTGCAGTGCTGGACCACAAATGTCTTCTGTTGCCTAGTATACTCACTTTTAAGAGGAAACTCTTATATATCTCTTTCCCCACTGTTATTAGAGACTATATACTCTTGCCCTAGCTGGTTTGGTTCAGTGGATAGAGCATCATCCTAAGTTCAATTCTGGTCAAGGACACATGCCCGGGTTGCAGGCTTGATCCCTAGCAGAAGGTAGCCAATCAATGATTTACTCTCATCATTGATGTTTCTATCTCTCTCACCCCCTCCCTTCCTCTCTGAAAACAATAGAAAATATTTTTTAAAAGAGAGAGAGAGATTACATATTCTACTCTCTTGGAGGGAACATTATTAGAGTAAATACCTTTAAGGCCTTCCTTGATTCCTGCATCCTTTATGGAGAAGTATGACATTCACTCAGCCATGTGTGGTAGTTGTTAATGCTGTCCACCAAATATTTTTGCTTCTCCCCACTTCAAGGCACATGGTAGGATTGCATTTCCTGCCTCCTTCTGTAGCAATGTAACTGCTTTGGTCAATAAAAATTGAGCAGCCCTCACCAGTTGGCTCAACTTGTTGGAGCATTGTCCTGTACACCAAAGGGTTATGGGCTTGATTCCCAGTCAGGGCACATACCTATGCTGTAGGTTTGATCCCAGTTAGAGATGTATAGGAAGCAATGGTTGGATGTTACTTTCTCACATTGGTGTTTCTCTTTCTCCCTTCCTCTTGCTCTAAAAATCAATAAAAACATAACCTCAGGTGAGAATTTAAAAAATAATAACCCCAGCAGGTGTGGCACAGTGGTTGAGCATTGACCTATGAACCAGGAGATCATGGTGAAGACACAGCACAGCCTCTGTGAGAGTACCAAAGGCCTTTGATGAATAACAAAGAGAAGTCTTGTCCTTCAGCTCCAGTGGGTGCTGTGGGAGAAAATAGAGACCTCCTCAAAGATTATTAAGCTTCAGTGGTGGCCAAGGGTGGCAGAAACACATCCCCAGTATCAATTAGGCATTCTCCCTTCTTCAAGGTATGAACCAATATAATGGATCTCTTAGATCAAACTAAGAACAATGGTTATTTTTAAATTTATTATTGAGAGGCCTTCAGGAGAGAGTGATACTCTTTTGATAGATAAAATGTGAACTCAATTACTTTATTAAATAATATACTTATTAATTACAAGTAGAATTTATCTGTGAAATCTAATAATAAAACCTTTTTTTTTTTTTTTTGGTCAATTTTTGCTTAAGTTAGTGCTGTTTTCCTTCTGAACAGGCATTGCTGTCAGTTGTGTTTCAGGCATTTCTAGCCTTGTCTGAAATCTGCAATTTTGCTTTGGTTAGAGAATGAAGATTGTTTGACTCACCTTTATTGTACCCTCCTGTGACTTTTGTGGCAAGGCTAAGTCCTAGAGAGCCTGGGTCATAAAGGGGCAGTCATGGCTGTACTGATTCCTTGAGTATGACACTCTGTCCTAGAGGCAGGAGAAATGTGTTCAGCTGGGAGAGTGAATTAATTAATGACAAATCCAGAAGCCTCTACCCTTGACCCTTTTCTGCATTACCCAGGGCAGTCTTGAAGTGGCTAATGATGATGTGGTAGAGAGGTGAACAGGGGTAATTCCTTCCTCCGAATCCTCAGAAGATAACATCTGTTGTATAAAAGATAAAATATAGCCAACAACATTTTCATCGTTCTCAAAAATAAATATTTTTTCTCTAAGAAAGAGGAAAATCATACTCTGCATGAACTTTTAGGCCTTTCTGCTCTTAATTTTAAGCACATCAGTATTTTTCTTTTGGCTGAGTGGTTGTAGATAGGTTATGAGAGAAGAAAAATAAGAAAGGTATAAAGAATTTCTATAGTATCTACCGTATTTTTCGGACCATAAGACGCACTTTTTTCCCCCCCAGAAGTGGGGGGAAAAAGTCCCTGCGTCTTATGGTCCAAATATAGCCTACACATATACTGTAAAAAAAAAGTTTTTTTACTTGCTCAGCTCTGTGTGGTCTCTGTGTGCTTACCCGGCTCTAAAATGGTTCTAAATGCTGCTGTTTACTTTACAGGGTTGATTACATGTGTTTATGACTGTGATGTTGGGTTTTAATGCACATAAAATATTTTAGGACACTATTTGTTTCAGAATCTTTTTTTCTTCATTTCCCTTCTCTAAAAACTGGTGCGTCTTATGGTCTGGTGCGTCTTATGGTCCGAAAAATACGGTACCTACTATCCGAGATGTTAACTGAAAGGCATAATTGACCTTGTTCATTCGTTTTCAATTTAGAAGATTGGGTTTCAAATTCCACTTTCATAAAGGCCTTAAGCCCCACATCCCAACTTGAGGGCTTTTACCTCTGAGCACATCCAAACTTGAGCAGTTTACCTCTGAGAACATCCAAATTAGGTGGGGCTCAGATCACTTTGTAATTGTCCCAAATAAATCACCTCAGGATTTTCTCACCTTTTTTTTATACATTTAATCTTATCTCTAACTCTGTCTAAATTAGTATATATCAGTCCATGCTCCTTACAGCACTGTGGGAATTCCCATGGGTCTACAGAGGAGGAGAGAGTGCAATGGTAGGGAAGCAGGAATAAATGGTATGGGGATGTTCTACTCACCCGACAACGCAGTTGCATACTTTTGTTCTTGTTTTTCATTCTACTTTTTTCTGTTTTACAAATTGGATTTAAACAAAGGAACTTGGATCCTGCCACTTCCTCAAGCAATCACCTCAAACCTTTCATACTTCTACATCAAAATTCTTTTTAAAAAAGTATCTATACTACCCTCCTGAAATTGTTCCTTTGAAGGTTACTATCTGACACATTAAGTCTTTGCTCAAGACATTTTCTTCATCTTTAACTTTTCCTATCCATTTGCACATGAAGGAATTGATTAAGATGTTCTAAAGTCCTTATGTTGTCCTGGAGAATAATGAAGGTGTTATAAAATACTAAATTTTGATAAATCCAGAGTACATGTTTAAATTTAGAACACCAGCAATGCCACAGACGCTTTCATTACCCTGAGCCATACACAATACATTAGCCCATTTAAATATGCCTGTTAGTTTAATAGACTGTCTGTATGTATGCTGACAAGTTAGTATCACAAGTGTCCGCATCTCTCTTCCTCTCCACCTGAGAGAATTCTATGGCTCTCTAATACTTATTCTACCACTATAGACAATATTGTGTGTGTGTGTGTGTGTGTGTGTGTGTGTGTGTGTGTAGAAAAGCTAACTATTCCAGGGGTGCTCCATGATTGGGATAGAATTTGTTGAAGAATGCCCTAGATACTCAGTTTTCTGTGGGGTGATCCTATCATATGATCTGGATCCATAGTAGGATTGATCCAAGTTGTATACAACAATGCCTCACTCATTCATACACCTTTATTGGATTCTCTCCCTTTTGTGTCTCATATACCAGGCACTCACAGCTCTTCCTGGGATCTCTCCCAAGCAACCTTCTGGATTTTAAGTCCTCATCTTAGGGTCTGATTTTTAGGGAAGCCCTTAACAATCGCACCAGACTGCTCCAGAAATCATCCTCTTAGGACTATTATGGCATTGGACCTCTTGGCCATCAGATGACAAGGACACAATTGCTGATGGTAAGTAAGTTGTGGAAAATCTTTTATGTACTGCACTATCATAGTTCCTTACATCAACAATTTTTAATTGGTGTGTTGCAAGAGACACATTGGTGTACTGCAAGAATTTTTAAAATGTAATACCTGACTATTTAATCAGTATCTCTTTTCCCTTAGGAAAGGTTGAAACTTGCTGTCTTAGACTATCACTGTGATGAACTTGGATAAGGTGTAGGGTGGCAAAGTGCTTGTTTTTGCAATCGTGCTAGCATCTACACAGTAAAGAGACCATGACAATTATAAACAATGTAGAGTGAGCTGGCTTTTTAACTGACCTAACTAGAAACCTTGAAGAAGGATAGTTAGACTTAGGTCAGCTATAAAATCCAGAAGGCTTCCATAAAAGTATTAAAGAAATTTTTATCTTCTGCATCCAGGGGAGAAATGCATTGTAAGTCAGGTGCCCACACTGTTACAGGAATGGCAGAGGCACAAAAGAGGCTGAGTGCACTTCTAGCAGGGAGTTATGCTGACGTCATGATCCCAAGACAGAGGGAGTAGGACTTACAACCTAGCAGGGCAGGCATGAAGGGTTTGTTTGAAAGCCTTGACTCTCCTAATGCCCTTGAGTCATCTTGGCCAAGCAGTCCTTTTCTTTACTAGAGAGTAGTCTCACATGGTACTTAACTATCAGAGGCAAGATGGATGTGATTACTCTACTGAGCAATGAGGCCAGAATGACTTTGATCCACAAAAATCAATGGCTAATAGACCACGGCATTCCTAGAAGCTAGGTGGACAGGCAAACAACCAAGTGTTTTCCTAACTAATCAAAATGATCATGAGTATTAACAGACTACTGTTAGTCACTACAATGAAAATCTTAAAATAGCAACCTACTTATCCTATTAGTCTACCTGTCAACCCTTAATTACCCTTCCCTAGTTCTATTATGTCCTTTCACAGAACTTTCTAACACTATGGTTTTCCCTATTTATTATGGATTTTAAGAAATGTCTGCTTTCCCCCATTTGAATGTAAATTTCACAAGGGCATTGTTGGTGGGTCTATTTTGTGTATTTAAGTATCCCAAGTACCTGGAACAATGACTGTCACATAGTAGGGGCTTAATGAATGTGGATTAATGAATAAACCAGTCCTCTGCACTGCAAGAGAGATTTATTTTTTTATTTTTTTGTGAGTAGCACTATAATGCAGTATAATAGGTCAGTATCAAGGGTGATTTAGAAAAAGCATCCATGAATCTTGTGACACTGTAAAGAAGTTGTGCATTCCTTTGTATGAAGTATAAGTATTCTCAGGAGGCATTTCTGGCTTGCTGGGTTACAATAGTTTAACTTATTCCCTAGGAAATTGCTTTTTAATTGTCTTGTGGACCCAGGATTTAGAAACCCACGTTTCTAAAGCATTTTTCCCCTCTTTACTGTATTATTGTTCTTTAGCATGTAATTCATTCAACTCTGTTTTATTTTATGTGGCATTGTAATATCCAAAATCCTTTAAGGGGAAAAAATTGGGTGTATTTATAAATATTGTCTTTTAAAAAACGAACAGTTCTTGGTAAAATAGAGCATGGAAGGGGTTAATGCATTATCCAACATGTCTAACATACTCTGAGAGAGGGATATGTGTATTCAAAGACCTGAGTAATGATGCCATTAACCTTTCCTAGTCTAGCTCTATAAGACACTTCACCATTGGTTCAAGTGACTCTTTTTCCTTCCATTGTGACTAGCTAGAATTTGTATTAAGTGTCATTAATCAAAGGTGAAAAATTCTCTGAGCAGGAAAATTGTCAGTGAAATTGGCTGCTGTATGTGGAAAAAAAATAAATAAAAAGGTTTAATAATTATATATTAACTCAAGGAGTAATAGTCTTTTCAAATCATCATAGGTTGAAGCTCCTCTTTGATTTTAGGGCTCTAATTTTGAGGAAGACCTATTAATCTTTTTTCCATTTCTTTGCCTTTCTTATTCAGTAATTGAACTGTTCAGGTGTTATTGATTAATGTAGCTTTCTTAAATGACAGGTTGGTATGGCAGCCAAAGCTATTCTCTATGCTGTTCTTATTTCTGGAATGACATGAAATATTCTGGAATCTGGGGAAAGAATAAGATATTAACTGTTTTAATAAAAACAGTCTCAGGTACCTCTAGAAGGGGGGTGGCAGCTTTTCTTTGAACCATTGCTATTGGAGCTAATAAAATGAACTTTAATTTGTAGCAAGAATAAGAGCTATCCTCCCATAAACATATCATATTTTTGGGAAAGTTGACCCTAGGAAGGTTTTTATTAATATGTCCCTATAGTTTTTAAAAGAAGTGACTACAGGGAGAAATTCTAGTCCAGATGCAGCAAAGTGAGGCTTATGCTGGCTGCAACAAGTAATTGAGTAAAATTCTTCATTTTTTTAATATGCTCACATCATAGAGAAAAAAAGGAAAACATAATCTTGAAAGATCACTAGAAAGTAACTATTGAGAAAGAAAGACTCTATAGGATTATATCATAGCCCAAAACTACCAATATCATTTATTTTGTGGAATAAACATCTGTGCTTTGCAATATAACCGGGAGACAGGAGTGCAATGTTAGTTCCGTTTAGTTTGCACCTCTGGTTGTTTCTTCCCTCACACTGTGTGCCTTAATTGCCCCTTGTGGATGGACTGCATGGTCTCGAATCCTCATAGTGTGCAGTGAATTTTTTCTGTGCTGCTCTCAAGCACACCTGCAAGACATTTTAATAGCTTTTAAAACTGACGATGTTTCCTTAACTCCCTGTTGCATAACAGTCCTGACTACCTGAGGTATCATCACAAAAGATAATTTAATAACAGCTATGATGATGTAGGCACCTGAAATTCCATCTGGCCATAAGCACTGTAGTGTGATTTATATGTGCTAGTGTATATCCATTACAAGTTGGTGAATGCTTTGGCAAATTTTTTCCTGTATCTTACCATCCCCTGAATTTTTCTCTTTAACATTTAAATTTAGGATACAATAAAATTATATACAAATATAATGGGAAAAATTATTGGCTTCACTAACTATAGTCTTCTTGCAGCTATGGATTCAACAAAGCAAACGTAAATTCTATTTTGTAATAAAATGTACAGCACAGTTTAAAGATTTTCCAAGCTTACAAATTATTTATTTATGATACCTTAAACATTTTTGTCAGTTTTTAGAAAGGGGAATAATTCTGAACAGCGCTGAAGTATTTTTCCTGCATAGATCAGTAAGTCTTTTGAATGGATACCTGAATAATTGTATGGATGACTAAAGGAATTAATTAAATGTATAAATTTGTTAAGATTAATAATTATATTTAATTTATTCATTTATATGCATTTTCAATTCCATTTATTCATAAATTCCATTTAGCCACAGATCAAATTTTCTAAGTATTATATTTATTGGTTTTGGACATATGATTTGACTACACCTTATTTGTCATCAATCAGATATTTTGAAAGTTGGGCATATGGAAGTTGGAAGAACCATGTATGTGTTATGGTTGTGAACCCTTTACTCTTTATCTTCTCTCTGATCATGCTACTCTTACTGCTCCTTAATATGCAGTATAGGGGACACCTTGTATTTTCCTGTCATTGAGAATCCTTTCTAGACTTACCGGGTCTCCTTACAGCTGATAGAAGGATGGGAAGAGCGGAGGGGAATCTGGACTGGAGACAGTCTCCGCTGGAGAACTGTCTGCAGTTTGTGCTCCTTGTCCTGTTTGGGATGCTCTCAGCTTAATGCTAGCGCATTAGTTTTATTTCATATACAATCTGTATTAAAACCATTATAACTCTTACTGCTGTAACATAATGCTTAATGCAACATGTTAACTTTTATCAAAGCTAAACAACAAAAGCTATTTTCAGCTAAGAAGGTTTGGAGGCCACTGAAATATCAGCTGAATGCTTGCTGGTCTTTATTTTTTCTTTAGAACATGTATGAAACAATTTGAAAATTGGACCTGAAGCTTTCATACACTTGAGGTTGGCACAAACAAGCACATATTATCAGTATTTGTCTTGAAAGATATGATTCTAGTATGTTACAGACCTCAAAAACTATCTTGATATGTTAAATACCAAATAAATGCCTCAGAAAATTTTCAATCTCAATTGAGTTTTTTAAAATTTAAAAATGTTGATTGTAATTTGGTTGAGGTTTTAAAATTACTAAGTTCTTTTTGTTTTTAGCCTCAGATTTTACCCCATGTGTTGAAACATTAATTTTTCTCATCAAAGAAATAATGAAGGCCATGAAATACGAGATATGACATATCTTCCTCATGTGTACAATTTTTCAACAAAGTAATCTCTAAAATAGATTTATTTTGTTAATATAAAATGATACAATATATTCTTTGCAGATATATAATTTTATGTGAGATTAAAGTGCACTGCCTGCAAGTAACAGAAAATATCACTAACAGAGGCCTAAGCAATAATGACATTTATTGTAAATAAGAGGATATGTGGTAGTAGGAACTAAGAAGTTTGTATATTTTTCACCCTGCAGAAATAAACTTGTTTCTTCTATTCTTTCATTCTACTATGCTTATCACTCTATTCCAAAATTACCACTTAAACTCCAATTGCAGTTAGACAGGAGAAGAAAGACACTAGACACTAGAGTCTGTCACTTTTTTTTTTTTTTCCCCAAGGAGGTCAAACCTTTTCCTGAATATAT
The DNA here is from genome assembly GCF_964339955.1 of Pipistrellus hanaki. NCBI lineage: Eukaryota > Metazoa > Chordata > Mammalia > Chiroptera > Vespertilionidae > Pipistrellus > Pipistrellus hanaki. The sequence goes on along the minus strand of NC_140506.1, from coordinate 44,208,660 downwards.
ACCCCAGGGGACTTCTGCTTAGATCTTGCTGGCTGGTATTGTATCACATGGCCACTTCTAACTACAAGGGAATCTGGGATTCTAATCATTTAGATTTCACAAGATAATGGAAAGCAAATATTTAGCATTTCCACCTTGGTGGCAGAAGTCAGTAAGAAAATAAAGGGTGGAGAATTATGTCATGGTGTCTACCACGATTTTTAAGCTCTATCTTACAGCCAATTGAATTCTAGCAATTTGACTACAAAAGAAATATGGAACAACAAAGGAACTGGGGCATCTTTTGAACATTTATTGCAGTGGATCTTACTAAGATATAAACGTCATTATCTATTAGTAGGGCTAATATGTTTTGGAATTTCATACACAGAATGTCACTGACTGTTTTTGAAAAAATGAACTTCAGTGGTATTGTCTACTTTAAAAAATTAGGATGAAAATGGGGTTTTCTCTTTAAAAAACTATTTAATACAATTCCTTTTAAGTCATATTAACAGACTAGTAGGATGAGTAGATAAGAACTTTTGGGGGGTGGGTAAGAAGTTAGTTAAATGAGCCCCAGTAGCACTAGGTTATGAGTATTCATAATCACTACTTGTTTTATTCTAGAGCAGCAACAAAATGGCAGAGACGACAGCTGCCACATCATATACATACACACACTCCTTCCTACACAAACTATGCTTTGTACATCAGATGCAGCATAAATACCATGGCATGTGGCAGTTGCTATGGCGACACTTTTTTTTTAAAATGAAGAGCAGATGGAATAGGCATGTAAAACTTGCATAAGTTGTTAGTAATCTGTGAGTTACTGCAGACTAGTTGATGAAGGAAACTTTAAAATTCTAGCTTTTCTAATTCTTCCATATAACATGTTCAACCACCACTTTCCTCATTTTCTTCAGTCAATTTTGATACATATGTGGCAGTGAAAAAAATTTAACTGTTTTTTTGTATCACAGAAATTATATATATATATATTCCTATCCTTGTTCTATTGTGGAGCTTTAAACTCTTTCAGTGACTACATATGTATTTCCTAAAAAACCTATTAAGTCCATTTCCTTTAAGTCTAATTCACACAATCTACCTTATAATTTTGAGAATAGTTTCAAATATGAAATGATTGTATTATACTTTACAAAGTGCTGTATAAAACTGTATAATGTATAATAGCTGTAGGACACATAATTAATATTTTGCATTAGTTTGTGTCTGCTGTGTCTAATCAGCCAATCAGGTGAACCTTATTTTGAAGACTCCTAATCATCTAAATTTCTTAGCTGCTCTATGGAAATGGGAGAAAAACTCAAGATATGATTCATGGTTATAAGCATAATCAATGATTTTTCTATGTTAAATAACTTTCTACCATATTTTCCGGCATATAAGAATACCCCCCTAATTTTACAGTTAAAACGTAAGTTTAGGCTTATATTCGCCGTATAAGACTACCCCCCACTTCCGAGGCAACACCAGTTCTTTTTTTAAAAATATATTTTATTGATTTTGTACAGAGAAGAAGGGAGAGAGATACAGAGTTAGAAACATCGATGAGAGAGAATCATCGATCAGCTGCCTCTTGCACACCCCCTACTGGGGATATGCCAGCAACTAAGGTACATGCCCTTGACCGGAATCGAACCCGGGATCCTTCAGTCCCCAAGCCAACGCTCTACCCATTGAGCCAAACTGGTTTTGACAATCAGTTCTTTTTTTAATAGACCGCCATTCTGACTCTAGCCAATCTGAGCAGGCTTTTTTTCGTTTCAAAAGTCGTCTTATACGCCGGAAAATACGGTATATTTATCTGTAAAACCCAACGGGGCAAATATTTAACATAATTTAGCAACTACTTAGTGTGCATTCAACTTAAGGCAACATAGGACAATAGCACTTTTAGGGACAAGCCAAGAAGTGAACATCATTGGTAATGGCTCTCTTTGATGCCTCCACTGCATTTGACACTATTCGTTTCATAAAAATCTTAGATCTTCTCTACAATCACCTCTGATTCTGTACTTTCTGGTTTCCTTAATCTGATCTAATGGCAAATTTTCTATCCATGTTGGTTCCCATGGATAGAGAATGAGATTACATATTTGATCCACTTTAATTATTCCTTGGGCTATTTCTTGAGAATTTCCTCAAAGGTGAGTCAGGCTCATTAATTATCTTTATATTTCCCATTCTCTGAGAGATTAAGATGAAGTAGAAAGATTAATGATCAGCAGTTTTTTAATATTCTTAACATGTAAAGACATCTCTTTAAATTGCAACCCCAATTGCTATTTTAGATGGTATGGTGACTTGTGCTTCTGCTTCCACCAATAACAAACTTTGTGGTGTGAAGTTGCAATATTTTCCAGCCATACCCTGATGTGTGTTTAATAAGTGATGTTCCCTGCCCTTACTGCCCAGATGTTTTCAGACCTGCCTCATGGCAGAAGCTGGTCTGTAGAATTCCAGGCAAGACTGATCTTACCTTCACGAATTATCATTACAGGCTCCACTGTTATACCTTAGTAGACAGGTAGAAGATTGCCAAGCTGGGGCCGCAAACCCTTACTTGTTAACACATTAATTTAGCCATTTAACATCTACTTATTAAAATGTACTCTGGCCTGGCTGACTTGGCTCAGTGGTTGAGTGTCGACCTATGAACCAGGAGGTTCCTGGTTTGATTCCTGGTCAGGGCACTTACACAGGTTGCTGGCTCGATCCCAGTGTAGAGCATCCAAGAGGCAGCCGATCAATGATTCTCTCCCATCATTGATGTTTCTATCTCTCTCTCCATCTCCCTTACTCTCTGAAATCAATAAAAATATATATTTTAAAAATATACTATATACCAAGCCCATATAGGGCACTGGAAAAAATAGAAGTCAATAGGACAGACTTCTGGTGTTTATATTTTTAGGAAGGCATCAATCATTAACATGTACATTCTTTTTGTAAAAAAAAAAAAAAAAAAATGGAAAATGTTATCTGCTGTGAGGTGATAGCATGTGTTGATACAACACAGCACAGCTTGAGAGAATAATATAGACCAGGAATAGCAGCACAATCTACAATAGCTAGAATTTGGAAACCGCTTAAGTGCCCGTCAGCAGATGATTGGATTAAAAAACTATGGTACATCTACACAATGGAATACTATGCGGCCATAAAAAAGAAAGGAATTCTCATCATTTGCAGCAATCTGGATGGAATTGGAGAATATCATGCTGAGTGAAATAAACCAGTCAATGAAAGAGAAACACCACATGACCTCACTCATTTATGGATAATAAAGAACATTATAAACTGATGAACCAAAAGATAGAAATAGAGACAGTAAAGCAACAAGCAGACTGTCAAATTACAGCAGGGAGGGTAGGGAGATCTGGGGGAGATAATAGATCAACCGAAGGACTTGTATACATGCATATAAGTACAACCAATAGACACAAAACTCTGGGGAGGAGGGTATGATTGGGAGGGGGGGAATGGTAAGATATGTACACAGATAATAATTAAAAAAAAAAAAAAATATATATATATATATATAGACCAGGAGGCAAAGGTGCGTCTCTAGAAAGAAACTTGTGTGGTGAGAGCACAGAGATTCTTAAATTTAACTTCAAATTAAAATATACAGTTTTCATTTCAGGCCTGGATGGTCTGCATTGTGTGTGTTTGCAACACATTTTAAAGAATCAGTATGAAAAATCCAAGATTAAAAACATGATTTTTGTTGTGTTATCAAGTATGGAACTTATTAAGTACTGCATGTATTAAATTAAGCACAGTAATCATAGCATTTTTTTAAAATAACCATTCAATTTATTGTTATACTAGAGGTCTGGTGCATGAAATTCATGCATGGGATGGGGAGGGTCCCTCAGCCCAGCCTGCACCTTCTCCAATCTGGGTCCCTTCAGGGGATATCTGACTGCCAGTTTAGGCCCGATCTTGGGGATTGGCCTAAACCGGCAGTCGGACATTCCTATCCGAATCCAGCACTGCTGGCTCCTAACTGCTCACCTGCCCTCCTGCCTGATCACCCCTAACGGCTCCCCCTGCTAGCCTGAACACCCCTAACCACCTCTGCCTGCCAACCTGACTGCTCCTAACTGCCCCCTCCTGACAACCTGGTCACTCCATGCAGCCTGCTGTTCAGTCATTTGGTCATCCCTCCTAACCCCTCTGCGGCCTTGTCACCCCAGGAGCCTGCTCATCATTACTGTTTTTGTGACAACATCCTGGACAATTTGCATATTCCTCTATTATTAGTATAGACTACAGGCCTGATGCATGAAATTCATGCAAGGGGCTCTGAGGGCCTTGGCCTTGGCTCTTGCAGCCTCTGCTTTATCTGAAAGGTCACTCGGCCTCCCGTCTAATTAGCATATTACCCTTTTATTATTATACAATAGATGTACTATAGTAAGCCTAAAATAATTATATAATTACAAAGAGGGGAAAAGAGAGAAAAGTCCTTTTTCAGGATTAATGTTTTGAATTCAAATGCATTTCTTGTTTCCCAGTGATAATTTCTGAGTACTTAGTTTTTCAAAAAGTCCATTAGTTAAAGGTAAGTATATTCATAGTATTTTAGGACATTAAGAGATAAAAATGTGCCTTCTACAGTCCTAAGAGAATCACATAGTGGTACTACCCTCAGTTTTAAAACTCAAGAACATCCCCCGCATCAAGAACCAATACCCAATAATTGCTGTAATCATACTACATTCCTTACTAAATTAACCCTTCACTCCATGGAAGCTAAGGAGAATTAATCATGCTTTGAATTCCAGAAAGTTGCATGTATTTTTACATTTCTAATTCATTATAAAAATAATTGTGGACTCTAATTTTGTTTAACTGGTGTGCTGCTTATAATTGCAAAATAACTGTTAAGCAATTGTGGCAAAGTCTCAAATCTGTAAGACAGTCATAACTATTCAGCCTAGTGAGATACTTAATGGGGAAGGATGTGAGAGATTTATAATTAAAACAATTTTCTCAATGAACTGTTTACTCAGACAACAAAAGCTCACCTTTACCTTGGCACTAGTTAAAAATTAATTGACAATATTGTTGACAGTGCATTATCACTTATTAGAGACAGAATTTACTTCCATAACATTAGTATAGTACTTGTGATATTTTTAACCATAACTTGCTAATAAAATATATGTGGCTGAATAGTCTTTTCTTCTTAGCAGTGCCATTAGAGAAATTTTGAAGGTGTTATATATGTATTAATTATTCATGTTTCCAAAGCTGGTTTTTAGTTTTCATTAGTGTAAATAATATAGTTATTTGTATTTTATTATTTTATGTTAATTTTGAATGAAGACTTAAAGCAAAGTTATTATAGGCAATGTAGTACAGTAGAAAGATCAATGATCTGAAGTCTGGCAGATTGGTTTTGATTCTTGGCTATTTTTTAATAATGTTTGTGTCTTTGAGTAAATCACTAAACCTCTTAAGACTCAGCTTTCTAACTTGTAAAATGGGATAAAAACCAACATTGCATAAATAATGGGAAGATTAAATAAAATAATAAGTGTAAGATTATCGAGATACTATAGGAACTTAGGAACTACTTGCTAGTCATTACTGATGACAACATTTAAGGAATTATAGGACTTTGGTATATTATTTTTATTCTCTGAAATTATACCTAGTAGGCTATTACCCTCTGTACCCCGGCTATACCACTGAATAAAAAGAGGAAATACTCATTTCATTTTGTGTTGTTGTGTGTGTTGTTTTTTTTTGTATATAAAAGAACACTGATTATTTTTCATATATACTTATATTTATGTACTAAAATTGTGTTTCCTCAACTTATTATTTAGTACTAATAAAGGGATGTATAATTATCTACCGGGTATCTATAGGGCATAGGCTTAGCTACTGTACTAACTTTCTATTGCTGAAAAATCAAATTACTACAAATTTAGAGGTTTAATCAACAAAAGTGTGTTATCTCACATTTCTGTAGGTTGGAAGTGTGAGCATGTGTAGTTGTGTTCTCTGCTCACCAGTCAGAAATCAAAGGATGGTGAGAGCCACAGATGCACCTGATAGGTAGGGTCTTGGTCCAAGCTCATTGGTTGTCAGAATTTAGTTCAGTATGGCTTGTAGAACTGAGGTTATTGATTCTTGCTGCTGTAAGCTGGGGGTCAGTCTAGACTCTGGAGGCCACCTGCAGTTTGTGTGTGGCTGTCTCCACACTTGTCAGTTTGCTTCTTCAATGCTATTAGTGCCTTTTTCTTCTCCAGTACAGCGGGTTCCTCTTCTGATAACTGTTTTCAACTAAGCACTTTAAAGGTTATATTTTCTTGGATTTAATACTTTCAATAAGACTTTGGATTAAAAAGAAGAGAGCGGTCTTTTCCCTCCTGTTCATTTAATCCTTGCAATAAGCATTTGTTATTCTGGTTTTGAGATAAGAAAACCCAGAGATCAACCAAAAGACTTACGTGCATACATATGAGCCTAACCAGTAGTTGAGGACAATAGGGAGTTGGGGGCATGAGAGGGGGGTGGGGGATTGGAATGGGGGGTTGAGGACAAATATGTGATACCTTAATCTATAAAGAAATTAAAAAAAGAAAACAGCACCAAAGAGGGCGAATTATATACCTAAGGCCACAAAGCTGTAAACAGTTGAAAATGTTTTAGTGTTTACATGTTCTGGTTGCAAGTCCAATGTTGTAAAAAAATTATGCCATACTTTTCTTAAATCAGTATTATTTTTCTTGAGATAAATATTGTCTTGATTTTATAATTTTGAACTTTTTATTACAATCCCATTTTTAAGGTATAAGTGAAAATTTTTCAATTTACTTCATTATTGTGTTAACTATAAACTAAGAGAAGCTAAGACAAACATAGAATGACATTTAGTTTTTAAAATATTCAACTTAACCATTTCTTATATAAATAGGACCAGAGGAAACATAAATCTATATTCAGTTCATATTGAAGCTCCATGTTAATTATATTTTCCAGGTAGACAGTTAGTAAATTATTTTAGTATATTTATGTCAACATTATTCTCAGTGGTGATGGTTGGCCTGGAGTATAGTGAGTGGCTTTTGTCAGTGAATATGTACTTTATTTTCTTTATGTTAAACATGAAATAAATATTAATTATAGAAAAATTGAGTTGCATAGGATGTTGACATCTGTGTTACTGGAGCTCCTGATACATTTTGCTGTTCTTAATAATATGTATTAGGAACTCAGGAAGATTCCTTTTAGCAAGTGAAGTTCATTGAATATAATGCAAAGTCTACCCTTTATCATAGTACACAAATGATTCATCTAGACATAATGTAATACCATTTTTGTTTGACCTAGTAAACTTTATCTTCTGGAGAAAACAAATCTGAGTGATTATTTTATTTGTAATTATCATTAAGAGAAATGGACTTGCATGACTAGGAAGGAAGAAGAAGTTATATCCCAGACTAGGTCTCAGTCCTCAGTGACCCTTAAGTGAAACCACACACCCTTCTCTCTTTTCCACTTCACTTTCCATTCCTTCATATTAAGTGGGAACCAATTCTTCATTCAAAAAGCAGTTATCAAATGAGTACTAATCAGTAAACATTATGCTAGGCACAGTGTTCATGCTTAACTTTTTATCGGCCAGCATAGGTCCTTGTTTAGGGGATGAAAGCTGAGAACTGGACCCAAAGCTCAATCTGAAGTAGAACTTGGGCTATTTTAGTGTGTGTGTGGGGGAATATGTGTTACCCATATTCATTTACTCCTCCCTTGAGTGAGCCCTGTTTCTATGATGGGGCAGTGATCTCTACACCACTTCCTTCGAGTTGCATTGATAGTTGTTATTGATCCGGGTAGCCACACAGACCCTGTTTTCACTGTCTTTATAGGGTTATCTATTTCTGAAAAATACATTGCACAAATTTTTCAAAAGTTTACAAAAACAATATTTATTTCAACAAAATTTGTATGCATTCCTGAGCCCAAGTTGATACTAATTTATTATAAGACAGATTCCGTTGAGATTGAAAAAATTATTTTAATAAGAAACACTGGCTATCATAACACAACCTAATAAATCATATTAGCTTCAATTATTACTTTAGAATATAATTATTTATCTGCTATCATTAAATTCTTTGGTAATTATTATCACCATATGTTTAATACTACACTTGCAAACATAACATACTTATGACAATCGACATTTATGTATTTCTGCCTTTAACTCATAAAGAAAAGCAACAAAACAAGAATAATGAAAACTAAAAATAAATAGAAATCCACAAAAATGTTCTAACCAGTTGATCAATTTTGTTGACTCAAAGAGTCTCAACTAGACAATTTAGATTGTTTTCCATAGTTTTGCTATTCTACATATATACCTTGGATTTTAGTCATTAGTCATTTGGTGTGTTGCTGATTATGTCCAGAGAACAGACTTCTAGGTCTTGGTTTCATAGAGTGTTTGAATATTTTTTTAAGTTTTAGTTATATATTCCAGTTTGCCTCACAGAAATATCTTCTTAGTGTTTACTCTCTGTGGCAGACTGCAACACTGCCCATCTCACCAGATCTTTGACATAACTGAACATTCTTTTTCAAATTTTTACCAATTTGCTGAAGAAAATAGTGTATGTTTATAATTTTCATGGCTTTTTCTACCAAAAAGTTAAGTATTTTTCCCACATTCACAGGGCTCCTGTGTTGGGGGATAGGTGCTTGTGTCATTTGCCTATCTCATCGCTTTACCTTGTTTCCATTTTTCTATTTCCCTTATATTGGTATGGAGTATAAACCCTGACATTTGTTTTTGTAAAGCAAGTGCCTGACTTAAGCTTTGATGGCATAGGCATCCCCTTCAAAGGCAGTTATCTCAAATAAATACATTGCCAGACAGACACTAGGTGAAGAGCCAGTCGCCTCCCCCGCTGAGGCTCCTTTGTTTTAAAGAACTTGGTTGATTTCAGAAACTGTCCACTCGGGCCACTTGTTTGTTTTCCCGACCAGAACTTTAAATGTCCACTCTTATGTTTTAAATTCATTAATGAAGACTGAGCCTTGAAACCTCAGGCCCCACTCTCCACCTCATGAAATCAAAGCCCCAGGTATGTTAACTTTGTCTACCTGCAACTGTGACCTTCCTGGGTGGCCTCGGGTATGCTGTGTAATTTCTAGATCATGTGAGTAATAAACCTGTATCTTTTCAAAGTGCCCTTACAGCTATTGCTGAAGGGTGTCTTGTAGTCATAATAAGAGCCACAAGACTGGTCCAGCCACAACACATTATTGATGAACTAAGACCAGCACGAAACATTGTGTTATATTTTCAGATAGCAGAGTCTTCTGTTGGTGTGAAGTCAAATCTCTGCCATACGATGTTTTCTTGAGGGCTTCTTTGGCACAAGGTGAGTCTGATACAAGAGGCTCTCCCATCTGAGTCACTCTACAGCAATGGATGTGTTCTGCCATGATGTCTGAAGTCTCTTTCCTTGGGGCCCCTGTTGCAGGCATTGAGAGAATGAATGTCTCACAGGCTAGCCAAGAGCCAGGGCAGCCTAAGCAGCCACCTGATCAAGGGCAGTCAGTCTTGAACAGCATCATGTGTCAACAAGAAGCAATGGAAGTGGCAACTGGTGTATGGTTCCCTGAACTGGAATGTAGAAAAGCAATTGAGCATTGAAAGTGAAGGAAACCTCCTCAAAAGAAAAATTTTAGATTTGCTTGCAATAGAATATTTGAGTGCTTAAGCATTTAATTGAAATTAAAAATTAATAAGAATTCTAATCCAGATTTTAATATCTGTACATTGAATTTGTTGATGCAAGTTACAGCATTTAAAACTTATGTAATAAGTTGCTGACTTTAATTATTAGAAAATACTCTATGGGCATCAATTAAAATAATATTAGGATTGGCTGGCATGGTTCAGTGGTTGAGCATCAACCTATGAACCAGGAGGTCACAGTTTGATTCCCGGTCAGGGCACATGCCCAGGTTGCTGGCTCGATCCCCAATATGAGGCATGTAGGAGGCAGCCAATCAATGATTCTCTCTCATCATTGATGTTTCTATCTCTCCCTCCCTCTCCCTGAAATAAATAAAAAATATATTTATAAAAAAATCACCTTAGTCAATTTTTTGCTCTGTGAATTTTTAATTTGCTTTAGATAAATATTGCCATTCTGCTCTATACTAGAGGTATCTTCTGGTCATTTTTATTCCTTTTCCTTTAACATTTTCTCTGTTTTTAATTTATTAATTTCTCCATAAAATAGAATTCTTTTGTTTTTATTGTTGTTGTTGTTGTTGTTGTTAATCCTCACCTGAGGACACTTTTCCATTGATTTTTGGGAGGAGAATAGAAGAGAGAGGGAAAGTCAGAGAGAAACATCGATGTGGGAAAAACACATTAATTGGCTGCTTCCTGCACTAACCCAAACAGGGCCCTAGCCAGGAAGGAGCCTGTAACCAAGGTACATGCACTTGCTTGACTGGAATCAAACCTGGGACCCTTTGGTCCACAGACCGATGCTCTATTGACTGAGCCAAATCAGCTAGGGCTCCAGAAAGTAGAATTCTAATCCAGATTTTAGTAAGTAAATTTAAAACTTTTATATTTATCTTCATTTCTGCTACATTTAATCTTATAGTCATTATTTCTTATTTTTTTCCTGTTTTTCATATTTGCCTACTGTGATCTATTATGACATTATTGTCAAAATTTTAAATTCTTATTTTTATTTTTCTCTCAATAGAGTAAATCAGATTTTCAATGTTTTCATCTCATGGCACACATAAACTAATTACTAAAATTCTGCCACACACCAAAACGTATATTATGTTTTTTGCTGCTCTGACAAAAAAAAAAAAAAAAAAAAAAAAAGTTGTAATTTATATTCATTCACAATGGATGGCTATTGTTCGGTTGGTTGTTGTCATTTCTTTATTTGGCAATCTAAGGGAAAAGAGGTCAGTGCCCCTGACTAGTAAGGTATTGCCTGTTTTAAAAGTTCTTGCAGCACTCCAGTGTGTCTGCTGCGGCATGATAGTTGAAACTCACTAAACTAGTTTATAATCTAGTCTAGATTATTTTTAACAATATCCTATTTTTAGGACAGTTTTAAATTTACAAAAACATTGAGAAGATACCACTGAAAAAAATCCCATTCCCTCACAGTCAGTTTTCCTCAGTTTCCCCTATTCTTAACATGTTAAATTACCACAGCTTTATTATCATGGATTACAATTTTTAGTAACCAATTTTATAAAAAATCATTATATAGTAGGTACATGTTTTGCTTATCTGAACACATTTTTCTGATGCCTTTAAAAAATGAAAATTTGAATAAGTATAAGATATCTTTATGAGTACAAACTTTTACTCTTAATGAGTATATTTCATCAATTCTAAAATGCACATGTTTTTATATTTTAGCATTTTTGAAATTGTGATGAAACACAATAGAATCCCTTTGGGATGACTCTTTGGAGTGCCACTTTGGGGTGGCAATGACAGTTTTGTTAGATATGCACAAATTTATTTGTCATCATTTCTATTAAGAGTATGCATTGGTATTACTGAACATATTGATTTTCAATGCCATGTCAAGTCTCTTCAAAAGAATTGTACACTAATTCACAGTTAAATATAAAGTTATTGAATACGAAGAAAGTTATAGATTAGAGAAGAGCAGTATAAATTTGATGTGATTGCAGAAATAATTATTATTGAATTAATGATTATAATTCCATTTTTTTTACAAATAAAAACAAAATACTTTGTTATCAAAGAAAGGACAGACCATAGAGGACTGAACTTTATTAATTAATTATTTATTACAGATTTTTTGCACAAATATTGTCTATCACACTCAAAAGAATGCAAGTGAAAGCTGAGAAACTGTCAAAAACCTTGGTGTAGCTGAAATTCATTTCAAAGCAAACAAGAAGCTAGTATGATGGATTGTCAGTTAGGATTATCACTAAGGAGTTATGTCACAGTTTAATTGACAGTCTTTTGCTCCCTTACTTAATAGTAGATACACTAATAGTATGTTTTACAATCATTGAATTATTATATTTAATAACATGATTTTATTATGTACTGTGCTACATGGTTTATGTACTCAGTATCATTTAAGCTTTTCTATCACCCTGTGAGACTGGTATTACTGTCCTATTTATTAGTAACAATACCACTTAGAATATATAGCTTGCCCAAGGTAATAAAGCTAGTAATCAGTAGAACCTGGATTTGAATCTTTGCTAGTAGAGCCCATGTTTTTATACGCTGCTATAGTGCTTCAATGTTTCTTGCATTTAGAATTACTGAAATTAAAAAAAAAAGTATTTTATTGATTTTTTACAGAGAGGAAGAGAGAGGGATAGAGAGTTAGAAACATCCATGAGAGAGAATCATGGATCAGCTGCCTCTTGCACATCCCCTTGACCGGAATCGAACCTGGGACCTTTCAGTCCGCAGGCTGACGGTCTATCCACTAAGCCAAACTGGTTTCAGCAGAATTACTGAAAATTTTAAGTGAGCTCATATTTTACTGTTTTGTTGTTGTTTAAAATATTTTTAACTGACTTTTGGATTATTTCTTAATCCTGCCTGGATAATGTTTATTTTTGAAATTTTATAATTTTCTTAAATCCATATTGGTATGTATGTATTCATTCATTTTAGTGTAAAATTGATCATTTCAGATGTTTACAAATGTTTACAAATATTATACTGCCCTTGACTTCACCTGTTACCCACTTGGGTACTAACTGAATGCCTCTTCAGGTCTACAGTTGTGATGTTCACAGTCACCTGACCAGCAAGCTCTCCTTAGTTATGACTGTTTTGGAGTGAATTGAGATTCTTTTCTCCTACATCCACGGCATGGTCCTCACATATTCTTGGTCAATCCAATACAACATAGGCTCAATTTTCCACAGATATTTCTGCCTGGGCTCTCAGTAAGTTTGTGGCTTTCCAGTGCCCAAATCCACTTTCGGTGCCCATCTTTTTGTGCCCGATGTGTTTTTGGAGTCTAGTCACTAAATGGGAGTCTATAAAAGATACCTACAGAGGAATATTACAACTTTGGGGGGAGAAAATTTTTTTTTGAAAAATAGAGAAGTGGATGCCTAATTTTTTAGTTATATTTCTCTTGGACGTCAGAGTTAAAAGCTAGAGCCTATGTTGGGAAGAAAAAAGTTTTCTAACCTTATTTCAATTGGAGCAACTTCATTATTTTTAGGAGCTAAACATACATGGCTCACTGGTCTTAATTATAAACCATCTCCATCCATCTTGTTTGTAATGGAAATATTCTAAGGAATATGCTAATAGATTGACTACATGGTTTCTTTTTTTATTGAAATCTTTAAAAAATTGTTTTGCATTTAAAAAATGATCTGTAGGTAATTTGTAATACCTCTGAGAATGTGGAGAGACTTCATTGTGGGGTCTTACACTCTTTTCAACAGAAACTCTAAGGTCATGAATTAAAAAAAAATTTTTTTTTTAACTCTTAAGATTTCACCAAATAAAGAATTTAGAAGAAGGGAGACTTTTATTTAAAAATAATAAAATGTTTTTCCTCTTCCTTTTGCCAAATATAATTGTCACTTTCCAGTTAGATTTATTATTTTTTTTTCTGAATTTTTGAAGTTTGGTATTTCTTTATTCATATCCCTATACCTTTCATCTTCTTCTTTTTATATATATATATTTTATTGATTTTTGTACAGAGAGGAAGGGAGAGAAATAGAGAGTTAGAAACATCAATGAGAGAGAGTCATCGATCAGCTGCCTCTTGCACACCCCCTACTGGGGATATGCCCACAACCAAGGTACATGCCCTTGACTGGAATCGAACCCGGGTCCCTTCAGTCCCCAAGCCGACACTCTATCCATTGAGCCAAACCGGTTTCGGCACCTTTCATCTTCTTTTAACTCATTGGGCGGGTCCTCCAGAAATCCAGTCAATTTTTTAAACTTGTAACATGAATATAGGTAATATTCATTAAGCTCGGATTCATTAAAGATTGTCTCAACAGTTGTAGACAAGATTTAGACTTTTTCTGTACTCTTTTCTTCACCTTCAGTCTCCTCCCCTTCCCTTTGCTGTCCTTTCTCCATCTGTGTGCCAGCCCCCATAGTTTATTCTTGTGTTTCTAACACCATTCTTAGAATCACAGAGTCTGTCCTTATTTCAGTTTAAACAGACCTTTTCTAGCCACTGTATCCTAAATTTGAAAATGGCTAGACATCTTTTATTTGCAGGTTGGACAAAAAACTAAGTGAAATTAGAACACTTCGAACATACAGTAATCCCTTCTTCCCTGCTCATACATGCACAGTAGCACTCTATTTATAATGAGTTGAGAGACAAGAGACCTGGAGTGATTGCTGGTTCAGTCAAATGGGAAACAACCTCAATCATCCTGCTTATTTTCTGTTCTTATGCCCTATAGTCCCTAACTGCCTTAAGGAATTCCACTATCAGTTACCATCCTACCTGACTGACAGAATGTATACCAACAGGACCATATGCTACGTTCAGTAAAATCCGATGGGGGTTGAGATAAGTGCAGGTAGGGAAGTTTATATTCTTGAAAGCATAGCAATTTCTTATCATTTGATGAGTCATTAAACAGGCAAATCAAAGAAACACGATCAGCATTTGCTTCTCTTAATATCTCTTCTGCTATCCTTCTCTTAATACCTGGGAGAGAGTTAATCTATACAAGGATCAATCTGGAATTTACCTAAGATAATCATAGATCTTAGAAAATGTCAACAGTATTAAACTCCTTGAATTATAGCTATGCATATGAAGAATGTCTCTATTTCTACCAGTTCAGCAGATAGTATGATAAAAGATGAGACATGTTTTTAATTTACTCTTAAAATTTATTTTAAATTCTGAAAAGAACTGCAATTTTAACTATAGAAAACTGAATTGATACCTATAAGTTATCTGTGAATATGTTAGAATTCCTGGAATGTGGGCCCAAATTCATTGAAGTATATTTTTTGGATGACAAAGTGATCCCTTAGTTTATCCTATCGAACTTATAGAATTTTTAGATCCATCAAAAATAGCAGGTGTAAAAAAAAAATAGAATACCATAGAAATTTTACTCTTTGAAAGAGTTTGAAATAAGCTGACACACTTTTGAGTCCATTTTCTCCTGAACTTGCACATTTTAAATGTTGATTTCAATCAGTTGGCCACAGCAAAATGTTGTGTATGCTATATGCCATTCTGATTCAGAAACCATACTATAAATACACACAAATACACAGATTCAGACACATAGATATAAACACACATGCACATACTTAGACATCCATAATAGATCATATTGTTAGTTTTTGTGTTCCAGCACTACAAAAATACTATTTCTGTTAAAATAATAATGATAGAAAAAAAATTGATTCACTACTTTAGTAGGAACTAACAATCATCCTATCTAATAAAAGAGCAATACGCAAATTGATCGTACATCTGCTACACCCACAAGCCATGCCCACAAGCCATGCCCACCAGCCAATCATGAGCTAGATTTAGCCATGCCCAAATCTCAAACTTAACCCATCCAAAATGGCTGTGGCCACAGAATGAACAGGAGGCTTGGGGTTCCCCAGCAATGGAGAAAGCCAAGTTCCTGGCCTTCCCCTAGCCTCCATTCAAGGCTACAAAGTTTCAATTATAGAAGATAAATAAATCCCAGATACCAGGCCTCTGCGTGGGTCGCCAGGGGGCGTGGCTGGCCTGCAAACCACCACAGACCCCTCACTCAGGCCACCCTATGCCTCACGCCTGTAGGGAACCCTCACCCCGATCCAGGACACCCTTTAGGGCAAACCAGCTGGCCCCAATCATTGCACCAGGTAGGATCGAGCCTAAACAGGCAGTCAGACATTCCTTCAGGGGTCCCAGATTGGAGAGGGTGCAGGTTGGGCTGAAGGACACCTCTCCATGCACAAATTTCATGCACTGGGCCTCTAGTATTTAAATAATGCTTATTGTTGCTAACTTAAAT
The DNA here is from genome assembly GCF_964339955.1 of Pipistrellus hanaki. Taxonomy (NCBI): domain Eukaryota; kingdom Metazoa; phylum Chordata; class Mammalia; order Chiroptera; family Vespertilionidae; genus Pipistrellus; species Pipistrellus hanaki. The sequence continues at coordinate 44,192,601 of NC_140506.1, read as the reverse complement.
CCTAGATATATTTCCACTTGATTGATTTTGAGGAAGAATGAAAAACGATTGGTCTTTAGGTTGAGTTTTCTAGAAGCAAAGTGGAAGAAAAGGATTCGATCTGACCTTGATTTAGATGTGCCAGGTGTGCGGTATGGGAGAGCACCTCCTTGGTGAGGTAGGTCTCACAGTGAGGTCAGTTATCCAGAGAAGAGGGAAGCCATGAACCTTTAGCAACCGACATTCCACTAACTGGTGATGGGAGTCACTGCCACTAAAAGGATCTCATTATGATATCAATAATACCCACTGCAGTTGTATACACTCTTAATTGAAATAAGCAGGCACATTTTGGTATGATTAATAACTTTCTCATCCATTACTATTTTACTTAATATTCTACTTTCTATAATGATTTTATTATTCCCAGAAATTATTAGCATTTTTTGAGCTTTGCTTTCATAGATTAATAGAAGGTGATACAGACCTTAGTATCTGGGACAAGGTACAAGGACCAAGATAGTTGCACCTATTCTATGGCTGCTTCAGGTTTCTAGTGTTATTTTTTTAATATTAAGTGAAACATTATACTGGTAACTCAAAATTTGGTCAAATGGTTACACTGATAATATATAATAACATTTACTATTATTTCACCTGGAATTCATTTATTATTATGTCATTTAGAATTACAATTTAATACTTATTTGAGGGTATTTATATCAATGTTTTAATATGAGATTAATTTGTTATTTTAGAAAATGTTCAAAAGACCTTTTGAGGAAAGATTTGATTACATTCATGATATCCTAAAGTTGCTTTAATTTAAAAAAATTATAAAACCCTCCCACTAGAAGATTATAAGTCTAATTATGTTACATAAATAAAAGCATATGCATTTATTTAGGGTAGGTACTACATGAACTAAATCACTGTTTTTTTGGAATAACTCCTTTATAAATTGTATGCTGTGGTGGAACTATAGAGGAATTTCTATAGAGGAATAACTATAGAGGAATAACTGTCATGGGTGAGAAAGATGATGTTTTAAAGTTAAGGAAATGGGAACTCAAATAAATAAAAATATGGTTTTTGCACCAAATTCTTACTTTCTTAAGCAATGGAAATAATAGTAAAATATTAGTAATACTAAACATTTATATAGAACATGTGCCAAGCAATGTTCTGAACTCTTTCAATATATGAACATATTTAATTCTCATGACAACCCTGGGAAATATGTGTGATTAATATTCCTATTTCACACATGAGAGAATGCATGCACAGAGTGATTAAGTGACTGGCCTGAGGTCACATAGCAAATATGAGATAGAGCCGCTATTCAAACAAGCAGTCTAACTTCATAATTGAGTGTTTGGTCTCCTCCCTAAGAAAAGCATTCTCAGGAGTACTCTTCCTCTTCCTTCTCAAGAGACAATTGACGTATACACAAGAAATAGATAGCATTGCTATTGTTCACTCTAGTATGCATTAGAAATTACCACGCCGAGACCGGTTTGGCTCAGTGGATAGAGCGTCGGCTTGGGGACTGAAGGGACCCAGGTTCGATTCCGGTCAAGGGCATGTACCTTGGCTGCGGGCATATCCCCAGTGGTGGGTGTGCAAGAGGCAGCTGATCGATGACTCTCTCTCATCGATGTTTCTAGCTCTCTATCTCGCTCCCTTCCTCTCTGTACAAAATCAATAAAATATATTTAAAAAAAAAAAAGAAAAAAAAGAAATTACCAGCAAAGCACTGTTCCTCTAACTAAACCGTGATCAGTAGCCTTAAAACTGCCATGATGCTGTGATGATAATATCATCTGCTGCTCTTATTCTTTCCCTCCCTCCTCTGTCTTTCTTTTTTCTCTTTTTTTCTTTACCAAGTAGAGTGCACTATTAAAAAACAAACAAACAAACAAACAAACAAAAAAAAAAACAAAGACAAAACAAAACAACTAATGGGTCAAAGGATTGAAAAAAGCTCTAAAATTCTGCAAATCTGAAAACAGGTTAAAAGATTTGGACAAAGCTTATGAAAACAGTCTAGATTTAACTGTTTTATAAATATCAACTAAGTATTATAGAGTTGAAGTAAAAAATGCCTTCTGTATACTTTTTCACACTGCCTTCTAGAACCTGAGAGAAGCGAACTGACCAGCCCAATAATAAAGACCTTATCATACTGATGGGAACTTAGCAACTTAGTTTATTAATGCTATTGTCTTTAACATTGAATATGTATTCTAAAATAGTACTAATAGTTGATATGCTGAGGAAAGCTGCTCACTTTATTATTTTATTGACCTAAAATTTACTTTGGAATCTTTAAACAGTCCTCCTGGAATGAGAGAGAAAAAAAAAGTGTACTTTTAATTTTCAGAATTAAAAATATGGTTACAGTTGTTTTCTCTACTTATATATACACTAGAGGTCTGGTCCACTATTCATGCACCTGTAGGATTCCTTGGCCTGGCCTGTGGGGATCTGGCTGAAACCAGCTCTCCGACATCCCCTGAGGGGTCCCAGATTTCAAGAGGGTACAGACCAGGCCAAGGGACCCCATGGTGCACAATTGGGGCCGGGGAGGGACCAAGAGACAGCTCCAGGGCATGTCAGGCCCATCTTGCCCAGTCCCGATCTACTAGACCCCAGCAGCAAGCTAACCTACTGGTTGGAGCATCTGCTTCCTAATGGTCAGTGCACATGATAGCATCTGGTCGAACGATCATACGGTCGGACACTTGGCATATTATTACATAGGTTATATATTTGTATTCTGAGATTTTTGCTTTTTTACAAGGTGAAGAAAATTTTGGTGTTTAACTCTCTCTTTGGAAAGGGAAATTAGCAGCTGTTGAGTATTATTCAGACTTAGTCTAATTGTATATCTAGAAATGGAGTCCTACCTTAACTGTTTAATTCAAGATTGGAAGAAAATATTTAAGCAGGTGTTAATCACATCTTTAAAAAAAATATTGCATACTCCAGCCTTTCCAGGTGCAGTTGAAATTTTCTTTCAACTTACAAAATAAAACATATACTAGATAGAGAGGTAAAATCTATTTTGAGCCTGGAAGTTTATTTCTTAAAGTTGAAGAATCTATGGTTACCACCCAACATATAGAACCTGTTTCTTTTAAAAAATAATACACCTTTAACTTTTTTTGCAACTTTATAATTAACATTGCGTTATTTATAATTGATATGCATTCATTATAATTGCATATATATGTCAAGTATATAACAATGTGTTTCCATATAAATGCTTAAAACCATCACTGCAGTCAAGATAATGAATAATATCATTTTTATTGTCAACTAAATGAACATACAGAAAATATACAAAGTTGTAAAACTCAAGGATTTATCACAAAGTGAACATTCATAGTCACCCTTCTCTTCAAAAAAGAGAACATTGCCAATCCAAAAGAACCCCTTACATTATATTTCACTCATAAAAGTAGATTCTAACCTAAATTTCTTTTAATTGTTTGCTTTCATTGTAGTTTTAGAAAACGAATTTTTATTTGTAAACACCATAGTAGAAATTCATCTATTTTTAAACTTTATATCAATGGAATAATATAGTATGCAGCTTTTCGTTGTCTGGCTTATTTTGCTCACTATTATACAGGTGGGGCAAAAGTAAGTTTATAGTTTTTCTTATGAAAAATAATACAGTGATAAATAATAAAACAAGAATAAGCTCTGTGTTTCACATACTCACAACTATAAACCTACTTTTGTACCATCCTGTACTTACAAGAATGAATTTCATCATATATTTTTTTGTGCATCTATACAAATAATAATATGATTGTTTTTCTCCTATATTTTTCTAAATTGTTAAATTACATTGATATATATTTGAATTAAACTAACCTTGCATTCTTGGAATAAATATAACTTGGTCAAGAGATAAGAGATAGATAGCTGATAAATAGAAAGATTTATCCTGATATATAAAAAGGCGATGTCATGAATGAAACAACCAGATGGACAACTGAACAATAGGCTGTGTGGGGCAACCAGGCTGGTGGGGAGAAGCAGTTATCAGTGACCAGGCATAGGGGGTAGTGAGGAGCAACCAGGCCAGTAGGGGGGCAGTTAGGAGCAACCAGGCTGGCAGTGGGGGGCAGTTATCGGTGGTCAGGCTGGTAGACAGAGGCAGTTAGGGTTGATCATGCTAGTGGGGTGAGGGAGAGAAGTTAGGGGCAATCAGGCAGGCAAGCAGGTGAGCAGTTAGGAGCCAGTGGTCCCGATTGTAAGAGGGATATCTGACTGTCTAAACCGGGAACCCCTCTCCTGTGCCCCCCTCCTGTCCATGATTTTGTGCACCGGGCCTCTAGTATATATATAGTATTACATATTTAATACATTGCTGTATTCCATTTGCTAATGTTTAAGTTAGAATTTTTATGTAAAAGAATGTAATACATTGCCTTCAGAAAATGGGCTATATAGGTCCAAGGTAATTGAAAAAAATCTGAACAATAAGTGGCTGACCACCAAAATATTCCTATGCAGATCTAAGAATGGCTTCAAAGATTCCAGACTAGAAGAAAATAAAAACAACAATTTAAAAAACTCAATAGCTTCCACAGTGTTGGCACATCATGGGGGACACACACTCCATCAAATTATTCCAGGCAAATCTTCAACAACACACAACACAAAGCATAAACAACAGCTTCCTGGAGGATCAGAATCTAGGACTATGGACTTGCTTCTTCCTTTTCATGCTATTCCAGATTAAATTCTCTTTAATCTGCAATGGCAAGTAAATTACCTCATTTTGGCAAAACACTACCTTTTCTCTCCCTTCTTCCCTTGCTTCCTTCTTTCTCTCCTTTTTATTCCTTCCTTTTTCTTTTCTTTTCTTCATTTGCCATTCCTTCTGATTATTTCTGAATCCTTTCTTTTATTGCTAAGCATTCACAAAGATATTGCACTTGTTTATTTGTCTGGAAAACACATATACCATATTTTCTGGCGTATAAGACGACTTTTGAAATGAAAAAAAGTCAACCAAAAATCGGGGGCAAAAGACCAAAATTGCACAAAAATTACCTGAAGATCTTGACGGCAAAGTAAGTCTTTTCTTTGAAGTAAGGGGTAGTCTTATACAGCGAATATAGGCCTAAACCTATGTTTTAACTGTAAAAAATAGGGGGTCGCCTTATACGCCAGAAAATATGGTATTTGGTGTAGACACCAAAATTTTACATGATTAGATGTTAATGGTATAGCTACTTAAATAATGAGTATTGTTATTGTTTTATGTTTCTTTGATCTCTTCTATACTACAACAAATATGTAGTTCCTAGAGGCCTGGTGCATGAATTCATGCACGAGGGGGTCCCTCAGCCTTGCCAGTGTTCGGCAGGGGGACTGGCTGACCAAGGGAGGGACCATGGGAGGTTGTCCAGCTGTGGGGAGAGACTGCAGGAGGTTGGCTGGCTGGCTGCAGGAAATTGGCTGTGGGATCTCACTGACCACCAGGGGGCAGCTCCTGCATTGAATGTCTGACCCCTGGTGGTCAGTGCGCATCATAGCAACTGGTCATTCGGTTGTTCAGTCGCTTAGGCTGGTATATATATATAAACTTTTGGGGGGACATCAATAAATGCTGTTTTATTAGGTTATTAATATACTTAAAGTAATTATTAAACAAGTCAAAGTAAAATAAATTTAGTTAGTTGAAAAATGTAGCAATTTAAGATGCAAAAAAAATATTGAATGCAAAAAATATGTAGAATTTAAATTTTGAGGTTGTGTGTGAGAATCAGTATTTTTCAAGCATTTTTGATGAGCTCAAACTGAACTGTATTATTCCAAAAACATTTTGCCTTCATTTTTAATATCATGTCATTCGATGAAAGCTAATCCATATGTTTGATACATTTAAATTAAAATATCAAAATATTGATTTAATAACTACTTGATGTCTCAAGAGAAATTTTAGAGTTTAAAAAACAGATAATTTTATTGTACCAATGGTAAGAAAATCAAAATGTTGTGAAAGATTCAAAATTATTTTTAAAATTGAACAATGACAGTTTTAGGTTGTTATAAAATATTCCTACTTAAAAAGGGATAAATGCATTTCTCTGATTGAGTAAAGTTAGAATCTTTAGTAATGAAATGAATAAAATTTTCTTCATATTTCTGTTTTTAAATAATTATATGCAAATATGTACAATATTTAAAAAAAACTAATTTTATTGATTTCAGAGAGGAAGGAAGAAGGGGAGAGAGAGAGAGAGAGAGAGAGAAACATCAATGATGAGAGAGCATCATTGATCGGCTTCCTCCTACATGCCCTACCTATGCCAGGTATTGAACTGTGACCTCCTGGTTCATTGGTCCACACTAAACAACTGAGCCATGCTGGTTGGACCAATGCTTTTGTTTAAAAGGCTCTTTTCAGAATATTTTACTGAATGTTTCCAGTTTTATATATATCACATGACAAAATTTAATAGCTCTTTAAGTAATTCCCTAATAAGTTTGAAATTAAATCTTCAAATATTATTATCTAATTTCAAGTTCTGTTTTGTTTGCTTTTAATGCTCTTAGTGGTTTTAAAACCTTTCCACCTCTTTCTTTTACATTTCTCTAATCAATAAAATGAATGCTAGAACTTATATGTCATATTTATTTATCATATATACTTCATATATCCATATTGGTTTTTTAGATATTTTAAATCACATCATATTTCCCAGCTTTCTTTTAGTCATGTTCAGATACATCAGCTTTGGAACTCAGACATCCTGGTTTCTTTCTCGCTTTCATGACATACTACATCTATAACCTTGTCCAAGATACAAAACTTCTTTGAACATTAGTTGTTTCTTTTTTCACAGAAATAATCCTAATCTGGAGGGTTATCTTGGAGGTGAAATTATATAAATATATAGTATAGTTCCAGCCACAAAATAAGCATTTAACAAATGGCAGTGCAATAGGGTGTGTAAGTTCATTTTATAGCCTATGCCTATATTAAACTTAGAAAATTGTTTTTTGTTAATCCTCACTTTAAGGATATTTTTCCATTATTTTTTTTTATTGAGAGTGGAAGAGAGAGGGAAAGAGAGAGAAATATCCATGTGAGAGAAACACATTGATTGGCTGCCTCCTGCATATGCCCAGGCTAGAGACCGGGCTGGGGAGGAGCCTGCAACTAAGGTACATGACCTAGACCAGAATCAAACCCGAGACCTTTTGGTCTTCAGGCTGACAGTCTATCCACTGAGCCAAACTGTCTAGGTCTTAAAAAAAAAAAATTAGGGATGTTTTTTAAAAATGACAAGTTCGATAGCACTATTATGCTCTGAGAGGGGCGGGGCATAGCACAGTCATCCTAGGGGCTTGCATAGACTACCCCTTCTTCCTGTCCAGGTTCCCCTTACCCAGCCCTAGATTAATTTCCTAGAAGACAATTATCCAAAGGTCAATTCGATAAAAATCCAATCATCCATATTTATTTGTTTATTTTAGCTGTTTTGAACACATTTACAATAAATTTTACTACATAGTTTTACTAACCATTGGCGTTTCCTGCAAGTTTTATTTGACAATTTCAATTTTTTTCCCCCTCACATTGTTTTCAATAATTTTAATTTGTCTCTCCCTGTCTATTTGTTGCTCTAACTGGAAGGAACTGAGATAAAAAGTAGAGACCACCTACTGGGAGCTAGGACCGCCATCACAGAACAATACGCAGAATGGAGATGCCAGAGACAGAGGACCCAAGGGAGGTGAAGGACCACATGAGATATTGTTCAAGTCAGAATCATTTGAGAGGGAAAGAGGATGTTAAAATATTTAAGAGACATTATGTTATCTACCACAGTGAAAAAACAGGAATGTCTTGGGCAAGGATGTCTGGCCACTTTACCTAGGGGCACACTGCAGGGGGATTTAAGGTTGAGTGACAGAAGGAGAGATTAATTCGCATTGAAAAAGGAGACTGAGATAATCAGATGCAATAAAGGAGATAGAGCAGAGAAAGGGAAAATCTGAGAGACATGAGACTGTATTTAAAATATACTTTAAAATATATTCAAATAATTATTCAAAGCTGTATTCTTTATGATTATATAAATGTGTTCTTCATGAAAATATTTTTCTGATGGATATATTTTTATGGATATGTTTTTCTATTGGGGCAAAGAGAAATAGAGCATTCTTTAAGGTGCTGTAATAAATAAAAATTAAAACACTGTCAACTAAAACTTTCTAGAAATCTTTAAAAAGTGTCACAAATGAAACATTGTAATGCGAACTATTGTAAATTATATCTTTAATGTTAAGCAAATAATAGTGTAGTCTTCAACAAATTAACTTTCAATGAACTTTCTCCTAGTGAGTAGACTTTCAGAGATTAGCTGGATAAGTTTTAAGTCCAGAGAAAATTACAGAACATAATTAATGCTTAGGAATCAAACTCATGAGAACTAAAATTGAGATTGCTTTTAACTTTTGGTGAGTAAGTATAATTCTATATGAAATGCTTGGATTTCTTTCTCTATTTTGATATTGGTTTCTCCTTTGGAAATCTTCTTGGGCACAAGATTAATTAGCCAAAATATCGGTAGCGACAAAGGTGGAAAGAGAATGTGACAAAAAAGTGGGTAGGTAGATGCTAACATTGGATTGCAATTCTCTACAGTGGTGGATCGATCAGGTCCTTAGCACAGAGTTAGAGGTGTGTTCTGGGTTTTGAACTGAAGCAGTTTTAATATTCCTGGGGACAGAAATATTTTCTTAGCATGAAACACAGGTGCAGGCGTCGTGCCGCCAAGGGAAAGGACTGGTAAACATTTACACATCCTTCCAATGGCATGGTCCAGAGCCAAACTTCCAGTCTGCCTCAGTGGCTTACGTGTCTCAGCACACTCACATAGAGATGGCCTGTTCTCCATCTCAAAGTAACAGGAGGAATCTTTGTGAAAAGATGATGAGAGCTAAAATAATCTGCAAGGGAGTGGCCTATGTTTGTTCAGCAGCGAGAAGTTTCTAAATGGAAAGTGTTCTCTGGCTGTTTGTGCTGGACAGTAATATTTTACATTCCAGCCATCTAACTTAGTCTCATTGGACGGGGTTCTCCTTTTTAAGTTAAGAGGTAGTTGGCAGAGTGTCTCTTCTGGCACAGAGCAGAAGCTTTTTCTTTCTATGTTTTCAGACTTTTCAAAGCTCCTGTGTTTATGCCAGGTTATGACAATAAAAGCTAGAAACAACAAATTACTCTAGTGTTTTGGTAGATAAGAGAACTATACTTTTGCTAAGAGGTCAGGATCCTTTTGGATTGTTGCCTTGAAAATGCATTTTCTCTTTTTTTCCCCCACCTTATGTTCTCTCCCTGAACAGAACTGCATGTTCTCAGAACATGGGCAACATTCCCTCCTTCCTCTCAATGTGTATTGGCCACAGCTGCATCTGTGTATTCCCTCTCCTTGTCAAAGAGAAGCACTTCTTTTCCATTCTGATCCACCTCACTTTTCTTCACTCATTCCTGAATCTTTATGTCTCCATTAGAATGCATGTCCACATGGACTGGTTGGGCATAAGAATCGTCACCAACATTCCTTCCTTCATGAGAATACATTTGGGCATCTAGAACATCTGTATGGGGGTTGCATAGACTCTCTTCTTCAACCTTGGCATTTTTGTTGTTGACAAATATTTTGAGAATTATTTTTAGAATTACTGGGGTTTATTTTTTTTTTCTCCTTAAGTTCTAGCTCATTTTGAACAGTTTTCTCCTTTGGGGATATAATATTGTTTATATTGATGCTATAGCTTCTCCAATATTTGGATGGGAAGGTAAGAAAGAAAGGAAGGCAAAGCGGGTTATGGAAATAAGACAGAAGTACCTTTACTTATGAATTCTTTTCAGCAAAGATGCAATTCTGATTCCATGGGCTATATATGATAGTACTTAAAACACTGATATTTAAAGAGGGATGATTTGATAGTGAGAATGACAAATTTTAGTTAAACATAGTTGCTTTCTGAGTGGGGCTGATTCACCTTTAACAGCAGCGATGCTTTATGTAAATTCTGATTCACACGTATAGTGGACTTGGCATGAAGCCGTGTGTCCAATCATGTGCTCATTTATTTATCCAAATTGAAGCCTTAAAATATATAAAATTGAAATGATACATATATTACTTTTTTTCTCAAGATAAAAATCAGTTTCTTAAAATACCATTTCTCCAATGCCAGGTTGTAAACATTAGATATCTATAATCAGAAAATATTTAATCAAGTTTGTTTTCCATGTACTGGTGTTCTTCAAACAGAATAAGTGAAATATTTTATTTTGCACAATAGAAGCAAAATGATAGCAACACTGGTGTGTGTTGGGTGGGATGTCTTCAACAAATTAAGGGTTGCCAGGTACCAGGTAAAATAAATAGCTATCCTTGTGAGGACTTATATTCCAATGCGAGCTGAGGTAGAGGTCCATAGGACACCCTTTTGGGGAGGGAAAAACAATTATTCTGGACATGTGGCAGGGCAAAGGAGTTGGAATTTGGCAAGCTCAACTGCATTAATTTTTCTCTGGTGTAAGATATGTTCATTTGCCACTGTCTGGAAGAAATCATGATGAGTCATTCACAGAACTACTTAAAATCTACTTATAACATTCTAAGTATCTATTGCTTTGGACATTGCTTTTTCTTTTCACACAAATACTTTTTAATACTTGTAAAAGGTATAAAATCACCCTAGCCGGTTTGGCTCAGTGGATAGAGAATTGACCTATGGACCAAAGGGTCTGATGTTAGATTCCAGTCAAGGGCACCTACCTTGGCTTCAGTCTTCTCCCTAGCCCAAGCCCTAGTCAGGGCTAGTACAGGAGGTAACTAATTGGTATGTTTCTCTCACATCCATGTTTCTCTCTGTCTTTCCCTCTCTCTCCCTAAAAATTAATGGAAAATATCCTCTGGTGAGGATTAACAACAACAACAAAAAGTATAAAATCATTTTATTTTATCCCACATGAAACAAATCTCTAACAAAAATTCCTAAATTGAGTAAACATCTGATTACATTTAATTTCTATTCTGATATTATTTTCTATTTTCTGTTTGGTCATGGAATATTTTATGAAAAAGGGAAGAATCATCCTTCATTCCTTCTGAAAATATATTTTTTCCAATTTGTTGTGAAATTGAAATCATATAATATCCATAAAGTGAGCTCTTTCAATACCCAAAAGATTTTATCCACACTTTCCAAGGGGTCAGAATAATCTTGGGTAATGGATTCTATGTTGAAGTAGAAGAGGATTGTATTAAAAGCAAAAACAAGCAAACAAACAAACAAACAAAAAAACCCCTTCAAATCCAATGGATTAAAAAAAAAAGTTTTATTTTATGATATCAAAATTTCTCCATAATTTGAAACATAACATGCTTACTACCCTAATAACCCAATTTTGGCAGATGTTTCAAACCTTGTAACAAAAACTCCCTTTACACAGTATTCAAAATATTGCATCCTTTGGTTGCGGGCATATCCCCAGTAGGGGTTGTGCAAGAGGCAGCTGATCGATGACTCTCTCTCATCGATGTTTCTAACTCTCTATCTCTCTCCCTTCTTCTCTGTACAAAATCAATAAAAATAAAAATAAAAAAAATATTGCATCCAAGCTCCTATTTTTCTAAATGCATTTTATATAATTAACACAGATCCTAAATTAAGCAAATTGAGAATACAACATAAATGTCTACCTGAGTTTATAATCAGTCATTAAACAGTTGACATTAAGCCATTGAATTAGACACAGCAGTTTATGATATGGAAAATAAAACAAAACAAAAAAGAATATAACCAATAATTGGAAAAAACTTGTTTAGCTTTCTGGATCATAGAGAGAAAACACAGGTTCTTAAAATGCTGCCACCTTCCTACCTATTTTCAACTAGCAAAGCACATGGAATTATAAAAATCTGCACACATGCCATTTGTCTCTTAAAATAGCACTAAGGTATGTGAAGTCTCCAAATTAAAGCTTCCCTCACATACCCGCAACTACAGGACATTGCAACCACAAATGCCTGGAGATACTGGTTGAATCATCCCTCTTTCCAAAATTGTCCATCTGTCTTTGAGTGTAGTTGTGATCTGTAGGTTCAAGTTGACTCACTCGCTGAGCTGCCTGCCAGCTTAGATGCCCTTTGTAGGTGGAAAATTGTTGGTCTTTGTCCCTTCCAGCTTGCAAGTAAAATGAAGCTGCCAAGAGATAAACACATTCTAAGTTTATCATGCTATTCTTGGCCTCAAACTACAAGCCATAAGGCAACTATTGCTTAAGGTACCGTGTTTACAAGTGTTCAGTCCTCAGCTGTTTCAGAGACCCAACAAGATGGAATTTCTTCTTGCCAGCCTATATTTTGTGTGTTTTTTCCCTAAGCTTTTATACTTCTCAATTCCTCTTACAAAAAAATAAAATAAAAAAATTTTTAAAAGGAGCAGCTTCTTTGACAGAATCTTGAAGGTCTGAAGTCTCATTAACATTGTGTTTATAATATTTTGGGGTGTTCTCCCCAGAGGAATCATACATTCTTTAAAAACCTAGAAACTTCTATTATCATCAAAATGATTATATTTATCATCATCATTATCACTATCATTATTTTATTTAAAAACTGAACAAGATGTATATGAATGTATTTTTATAGAGGCCTTTTGAATTTGTTTACTGCATTGGCCTTCAACACATTTACATGTTTCTCTCTCAATTAACATGATTTTTCCTCCTAGGTGGCTATAATGCAAGTAATTTATTTAGTTTGGTAATGTTTTCAAAACTTGAAGAAAGAAAAAAGTTTTTTGTGGAATTTTTTTTTTTTTTTTTTTTTTTTTTTTTTTTTGAGAGAGAGAACGATAGGAGTTAACTTGCTTCACAAATGTGTTCCTGGCTGCGTTTGATAACAGGATGTATTGAGTTCATACATCTTAAATATAAAGAGAAGTATAGCTATATCACATCCTATATTGGCACAGTGTATTGACATGTATTATGTATGATGTTACACTGTTTAAATTATTAGAAATCACATTAGAAGAAATTATAATAAGATAGGGCTTTTTACCAAATCTAGAGTATTTGGCAAAGATATGATAATCAACTTCAATCCTTGATTTACGAATAAAACTTGGAGCTCTCAAAATTTTATAACTATATTCTATACCATAATTATTTGCATTTCATTAAAAGTAACATTCTCTTTAGAGTTCACCATAGTACATCGATAATTTACCTACAGAATCAGGCCTTAATTATTTTCTCAGACACCTAAAAAAAAATTGGGGGTTTAACTATCACTAATGTCTTCTCCTTCAATGATTTAATGTTGTTGCAAACTAAATTCCCTGACTATTTAACAAGTGAAAAGAACAATAAAAAATTTTTACTTGTTCTAGTTTAAGTTCTAAGTATAGAGAAGAAAGATTTGCAAGGAAATTATTACAAGGAAACATGTATGGTTAATCTGGAACATTACTTAGGTTCACTCAAAGTTAGCAAAATCATTATGTCCTCACTGGAGTGGGTATAAGGACTAAAAGGCCTAAAGGTTATAATAGACTACAATCTACCCAGTGGCTTCTGAAGATACACATATCAGATAATGGAGCACAATGGATGAGCGTTTTATTTGAAAATCATTTATATCATTAGAATTTACCTGCAGCACTCTATTAACAATTGTTATCAACACCTGTAAAAATGTGTACTACCTTTTCCCTTTATAACTCAAAGTAGGTAGTAAGGCTCATGTATATTCTGAATACTATCTGGTCAAAGACATTTGATATCTTTGCTTTACAGATTTCTGGCTCTTTATTAATTTTCAGTGCTTTTAAATGGTCTTATCTAACAAAAAGTGCTTAAGGAGGTTATAAAATTGGCTATAATGTTTCAAAACTCATATTGTTAAAATGTATAAAGGCTTCTACTCTCAAGTCTAAGAAATGGTCTAGATTCCAAGGGAATAAGGAACTGATGGCTCATCAGTGCTAAGCAGTACTAACAGGCATTATCTTCGATTGAACCAATATGCACTTTCAAACTCTGAGTGTTTTTATTTGCTATTGACAAAGGCACAAGGTAGGCTACTAGCCAATATGTTAGGATTTATTGTGGAGAGACTCCTGAATAGTATGTTATAATCTTTTGTACTGTGCACATTTATTTAATGTATTACTTGTTTCTAAGGCTTATTCTTTGTTTAAGCTAAATGTAAATAACCCCAAATTAGAGCTATGAAATAGGGAGGCACCAACATTTAAGGTAACTAGTAAAAAATTAAAATTTTAAGTACCAGTTCACAAATAATGAAACAATTAAAATACATACAACCCTTTTCTAAAATATTAAGAATTGTTTTTGAAAGTAGATAGTTTTCCTACTTCTGAGATATATTTTCATTACTTATCAAGCCAGGATGCCTTTTCAGTTTTCAATTTAACCTTCTATTAGAATCCTTAGTTTTGAAATAATTTCTTTGCATTTCATTTGGTGGATGTCTTTGAGGGGATATGTCTAAAGTAATGCTGGACTAGTACACATTGATAGTCTAGATAGTGCTATTGTGACAATACCCCTAAATCTCTAAATCTCAGTGGCTTAAATAAAACAAGAGTTTTTCTCTTACACTACATACTCAATGGAGAGAAGCATCAATCTTGAGGTTAGTTGGATATTCTTATTGTAGTTACTCCAAGACCCAGAGGATAGAGGCTTTGTTTCAACACATACTTTGATTACTATTCAGGCAGGAAAAGGAAACAAGGTGAATTACTTCATGGCTCTTAAAGCTTCTACTTGGAAGAGACATGGATCACTTCCTAGCACATTACTTTAGCCAAAGCAAGACACATGATACTTACTAACCCCAAACATGGTAGATTAATACTGCTACCTTTTTACTTGAAGGAGAAATGGAAAATTCTTGAACAGGCTTCATGTCTTGATTACCCCAAGGTTTAATGCTTATAACTACTAAGGGGATCACCTTTTCTTAAGCTATCAAGAGTAGAAAGCATTTGATACAACGTTCTACTTTCCTGCCTACTAGAAATTTAATACTTGGGTACCATTCTGGTATCTGGAATATATGACACTAGAAAATGTGGTTCTTTTAGTCTTAAACATTATGCTGAAAACACTGTTAAGTATTATCAATAACATTATGCTGAAAACACTGTTAAGTATTATCAATAAGTTTTGCACATAAATATAAAAATTTAATAAGAATGTACCTTTAAGGACTTTATAGAAATATTTTTTTTCCTATGGCCTCATTAGCAACAATGAAATGAGGATTATCCCAAATCTTACATTTTATATTTCCCCCAAACTAATTCAGATATCAGATGCCCAAGAAATAACCTAAAAAAAATCTCCTTAAGGACAGAACAGATTTACATATGATTATTATTACCTGTCCTATATAATAAAAAGCTAGTATGCAAATTGACATAATGGCAGAACCACGGGTCGCAATGACACAGATGCTCAATGGAGGAGCTGTCCCCTGGTGGTCAGTGTGCTCCACAGAGGGAGTGCCTCTCAGCCAGAAGCCAGGCTCATGGCTGATGAGCCCAGCGGCGGTGGCAGGAGCCTCCCCACTCCTGGATTGCGAGAGGGCACAGGCCAGGCTGAGGGACCCTTCAAGTGCATGAATTTCATCACTGGGCCTGTAGTTTTTGTATACTATCTTATAAAAAAAATTTCCCTACCACCCTCATCTTATTTAAAATAATTAATTTAACCTCCCTCCTTAAACAACTAAAGAAAAAGATAAAATATATGAAACAATGGGCATTGAACAAAAATTAGTATAAGACAGTGGTCTAAGAGAAGGGAACTAATTGAGCTGTGCTAAATGGTTGCCCCAGTTCATTGCCTATGATTTCCCTAGCTATTGTCAGGCAGGGTGCAGGGAATTTGGGAACCAGTGAGAGCCCAGAGGTCTCTCTGAGTTGAAGAGGCAGGGAAGCCAACATGAGGAGACTTTGCAGAGCAGACTCCAGAAAGGAGAATTGTACTAAGAAGAGAGAGAGGAGCAAAGACAGAGAGCTCTGGAAATCTGCACAGGGTTTAGTTGTATACATAATGAATGCATGTGTATGAGAAAGCTACTCAAGGCCAGAGAAAGAATCTCTGGAAGAGAATATTCGGAGCAATTCCTGGTGATCACAAGAGATGAGAATACATCAGTTTATGTTCTCACTATGCAAAGAGGGAAAGTCCTCAGAATATACAAGACACAAGGTAGAATACTCAAGATGGGTATTGCCTCAATGGATGGAGGGTGGGGGGCAAAATTATCCCTAGACTAAACATTGCCCTGGAAATGCCTAACAAAGCTTAAAAGCAAACTTTTAAGGATAACAATTATTTTCAAGTAACTTCCATTCTAAGTCAAAGCTCAAATATATATATATATATATATATATATATATATATATATATATATGTGTGTGTGTGTATGTGTGTATGTATATATATATGTGTGTGTGTGTGTGTATACACACATATATATATTCCATAGGTTAAAAATAATTGGCATCAAATTAAAAACTGACATGCAAAGAACATAAACCATAAAGAGGAAGAAAATCAATCAATTCAAACACAATGAAATATAAAATTAGTAGAAAAGGACATTAAAACAGTTGTTATAATATTCATATTCTATAGGAGATAGAGAATAACATGAATGTGTTCTAGCATCCTAATTTGTGAATTATGTCAGAGACTATGCTGAGTGAAAGAAGTCAGACAAAGAAAGATAATATATTCTATGATTTCATTTATATAAAATTTTAAAAAATGAAAACTAATGTATAGTGACAGAAAGCAAGTGAGTGGTTCCCTGGAGATGGCAGGTAGGGGAGGGGGAAATAAAGGACTAGTTTACATTGGGACACAAAGAAAAAATTGGGGGACAATAATGTATAATTCATTACCTCTACTGTCATGATGGTTTTATGGGTGGGTAAATGCTAAAACCCATAAAATTCTACATTAGTATTGTAATTTCTTTACATCAATCATACCCCAATGCTACCCTAAAATCAAGACTAATATCCTATCTAATAAAGAAGAGATATGCTAATTGACTCTCATGCTGTCGCAAAGATAGTGGCACCCACAGCCAATAAGGAGGGAATATGCTAATTGATTGCCCTACCCTCAAAGATGGTGGTTCCCCTCAGCCACAAGATTGTGGTGCCCAGGCCCCTCAGCCCCACCGGGCAGCAGGCATGTGGCCACTCTGTGTGCCTGCCTTTGTAGTCCCCTAGTCCCCTCAGCCCCCAGCTGCCCAAGGCTGGCCTGAGGCAGTTGCCTAGGTGCCCAGGGCCACCCGAGGGTCAGGTAACCAGGGCTGGCCAGAGCTTGTACTGCCAGCAGTGGCAGCAGCAGAGGTTTGATGGGACATCACCTTCCTCTGCTCACTGGGTCGCCTCCCACCCCTGAGGGCTCCTGGACTGTGAAAGGGGGCAGGCCTGGCTGAGGGACCCTCCCTCCAGTGCATAAATTTTCATGCACCCGGCCTCTAGTATCTGAAATAAGACAAGAAAAACTATGGACATCTTTATTTGTCTGTGATCAGTTAATAGCAGCTTTTCCATAGATCAAAAGTGACCATTTTCAAGTTTTGTGTTTTTTGTTTTTTTTTAATGAAGTGTACATGGGTTTGACTCAGACCATTTAACATATCTCCTACTGAGACATGAAACTAAAGCTACACTTAAGAAATATATGTATTTGAAATGGTGCTTAAATGCCTACTGACTATTCATATAAATGAAATGATCAACTTAGCTTTGATAATCAATTCTTAAAGACAGCTGAAATGTACAAATCAATTATATGCATGGGTTAGCCCTCCATGCCCCATTGTGGTCTTAATAACATTATTAGAAGAAAAATGCTATTCTCCAACTTGATCTCATAAGCCACCATGATTTATAGCCACCCCTACGTATTTTCTATTCTAAAGAACAACTTTGTGGCTTCGCTTAAAGAAATTGAAGTCTTTTGTTTCTCCCTGAGGTTGTCATACCAACAACAATTATTCAACTCTAATTGGTCTGTAGGAGGTCAGGATCAGTGCCTAAAAATGCACTTTAAGGATTTCAATTTCAGCTCAGTGGTTAAATTACAGCAATCTCTTTCTTTATAGTAATATTATGAAAATGCCTATTTAGAGATTTTTTTTCCCCTAGAAAAAGTTTCAGTCCATTAATAAGGAATAAACTCAGGGTGTTTTGGGCTTTAAAATGTGATTGTTTTGCTTTTCCTTAAATTTATCTTTCTCTATTTCTTTGTGTTGTGAAATAATGCTTTTGTATTTTAATGAGCAGTTACGGTATATTTTATGTCTGAAAAATGAGAACACTAATGAAGATGAAGCCATCCTAAATCTAATTATTTTATAGCTACCTGAGCTCCCCTTTCCTTCCCTGCTGTCTCCATTTCTAAAAAATACTAAAGTTTTATTTCACCTAATCTGTAAACCTCATTATGCTCATGTGTAATTTATCATAGCTAAGATCCATGTATTTAGCAAGGATAGTAAATTAGAAATGAAACAAAATATGATTTGATAATAGTTATGTTACCAGTACTAGTCATTGTAGGTTTGACTTTAAGACTTATAATCTTTAATGCTGATTTGATTTTCACAATCATAACACAATTTACTAAATCTAGTATTTTTTTTTAGAAAAGACTGAGTCAACATTTTCATATGTTAATATTTTTATCAATGGCATTGAGTCTTCCAAAAGCTATCCAATGTTTTTCCTTGCAAGAGAAATATTCACATGCCATTAATTTATGGACATGGAAATGGTTCTTTACTCCAGAGGAGTAGAATCTCTGCCTAATCTGCTATTTTCTAATTTTATTTATATATACTCATGTCCTCAAGCTTTGGATTGATCTACTTTTTTAAATCTTACTATGTACCTCAGCAGTGTTAATGTATCATTGGGTAACTTTTTTCTCTAATTAAAATTTAATGGCATCATTTATTTCTTGTAGAATATTTAACACCTAACCAGCAATATAGTTAACCTTATTCCCTTAAATATAACCCCTAATTGTCCCAAAATATTGGCATAAAATATTGAATGATAACAAGTAAAATAAAAAGAGAAAATTTTACCTAGCTTTAGAAACATTTGAATCAACTAATGCTCATATATAAAAAGAAGTTATTAATTTTACTTAGAAATTCTGGAGAAGGTAGCTTTATCCAAATATATAAAAACCCAGGGTCTGCAACTACCAGCCAAGGGCTTTACTGCACACCAGAAGTCAGTCCTGCAGAAAATGCTGTGTTTCCATGGAGACCCAGCACTGACTGCTGAAGGGGCTGCAGATCAGGCCTGGAGAGAGGCCCGGAGAGAGAGGCAGTATCTGATCTGCAGCCCCCATAGCAGCTGTTGATCAGCCATTGCCTCTCTTTTTCTCTTCTTGCTTCACCAGCAGTCGCATCTCTATTTTCCTTTGGGCATCCACAGGGGCTGCTGATCAGCCCCACCTCTCTGATCAGGCCTGGAGATAGATCAGGAAACACTGACTGGCATAGAAACTGACCAATCAGAACCAATCTGGGTGAACTGTGAGGAGCCATTGGCTGCCTAGGAGGCAAAGCTTTTGATGCTGACTGGCATAGAAACCAACCAATCAGAACCAAATTGGCCGGCAGGGGAGGGCAGTTAGGGGTGATAAGGCAGGCAGAAACAGTTAAGGGCAAGATCAGGCCAGCAAGGGAAAGCAGTTAGGGGCAAGATCAGGCCAGCAGGGGAGGGCAATTTGGAGCAAGATCAGGCTGGCAGGAGAGAACAGTTGGGAACAAGATTAGGCCAGCAAGGGAGAGCAGTTAGGGGCAATCAGGCAGGTAGGCAGAGACAGTTAGGAGTGATCAAGGAGGCAGGCAGGTGAGCTGTTAGGAGTCAGTGGTCCCAGATTGTGAGAGGGTTGTCCAATTAGAGAGGCTGTAGGCTGGGCTGGGGGAACCCCCCACCCCCAAAGCACAAATTTTGTGCACCAGCCCACTAGTAGATGCATAACAGACAAGTGGAGGAATTATTTTAGAAAAGAAACAAAATACCAATAGGATTCAGTGCATTTTCCTTACTAACAACTGTATACTATGGTTGACATTATTATAACTCAACAGACAACATTATGTTCTAACTAGAGACCAGGTTCCTTGGCCTGGCCTGTGGGATCGGGCTGAAACTGGCTCTCTGATATCCCTCAATGGATCATGGATTGCAAGAGGGTGTGGGCCAGGCTAAGGGACCCCACTGGTGCACAATCAGGGCTGGGGAGGGATGCGGGAAATTAGCCAGCCAGGGAGGGACCATGGGAGGGCTCTAGGACATGTCTGGCATGTCTTACTCAGTCCTGATTGGTTGGACCCCAGCATCAAGCTAACCTACCGGTTGGAGTGTCTGCCCCTGGGGATCAGTGCATGTCATAAAGAGCAGTTGAGTGGTCTTAGCATATCATTAGCATAATACCCTTTGATTGGTTGAATGGATGACTGGACAACCCGACACTTAGTATATTAGGCTTTTATTATAAAGGACTAAGACCCTTGTTGCTTCTTAGCTATTTGATTTAAACACATTTAATAACATTTTTAAATCTAATATTCCTCACATATAAAATGGAAATGATAATTTCTACTTAAAGATATGGATGTGAATAGTTAAGTGGAATTATGTGCATTAGGCACTAAATGCCAAGTGAGCATCCAATGAATGCTATGTACTAACAATAGAATGCAGGGAGAGTAAAACAATTGAAATGATTTGAAAAGAGAAAAACTGAAGAATATAATTATGAGAATGGTTGGATAAAAATGAAAGATTAAAAAGTAAGTTTGAGGCTCTATCAGCTTTAAAAAAAAAAACAACAACACAGATTTTATTTCTTAGAGCAGTTTTAGGTTCACAGTAAAACCAGGGAAAGGCACAGAAATTTCCCAAGAACCTTTCTGCCTCTACATATGTATGGCCTCCCCCATTTTGAATGCCCCCACCAGAGTGGTCCGTTCATTGCAATTGATGAACTTGCATTGACATAACATAATCACCTGAAGTCTACAGTGTACATTAGCTTGGGGCTGTGCATTCTAGGGTTCGGACAGATGTATAAAGGCATGTATTCACCATTGTAGTATCACACAAAGTGGTTTCACTGTCCTAAAAACCCAACATGAGCTGGCTGGAGTTGGGTGTTCCTTTCACTCAGGTCAGTTTGTTTCTCAGAGAGCCCAGCAGCTTAGATTCTGGTTAAACTGTTTCCCCTGAGAGCAAAACTGGTTAAAAAGAACACAATCTTATAGTCAAAATGGTTCCTGTTTCTTCCTCTTGCTGGAAACATGAGGGGATTTTTCTCAAATATTCATTGTGAGAACCAGCCTGAACCCTTGGAGGTAAAATTCACAAAAGTGGGGGGGAGGGGTCACCCCTATGACTGGGCCCCCTGGAGATTTAAACCTCAAAGTTGTGCATGCTGAGCCTCGGGTTGGGTTTTTGATCAATTACAGTGCAGGTTCTCCTACCTTCCTGCCAGCCCCTCCACCCTCACCCACAGATGTTTCTGCTCCTGGGCTTCTGCTCCAGGAAAGTGAGGTCTCAGTTTCTGCCTGGCTCCAGTTTCCAGGGCAGCACTTTCCCCTGTGACCCCGATTTCACAGATCTAGAAAGGGTTGTTGTCTTTTCATTTTGTTCAGCTTTCTACTTGTCAAAATGGAGTGGCAACTTCCAAGTTTCGTACATGCCATTCTGGGAACTGGAAGCCTTATATCCACTGTTGACAATTTTTTGAGATATTTTATTGCAGATATTAAAATTAAAATTTTACATATCACTTTTCAGATTCAGTCCTCAAAACATTGTATCTTTGAAATTAATGTGATATTTAAACAAATCACTGTGTCAATGATTTGTTAAGCCTTCATGAGATTACAGTATTGAAGGTGTTGATGAGATGACAAAATAAATTATCTTTTAAATTACACATTTATATTTTATAATGTACATTTTATTTTTATATGTGCAAAATTTTAAAGATAAATATCCCAAATTTGCTACTAGATATTGTATTATGTGTGTGGTCTCTCTGTGTATAGATGTGTGTATTCTCTCTCCCAGTCTCTTTTATTTTGCATTTATTTGTGCCTGTCTTGAAGTTGGTTCAGTTTTATTAAGTCACTTGACTTGATTAAGCACTGGATCATGAGAAAAGGTAATTAAAACGTTGGTTCAAAAAGACATAAGACTATTGTCACTGTAGCTCAAGAGCAGAACATAGTTTTTTCTGAAGAATCTCATAATCACATAGTAGGGTCTGTGTTGCCATCTCGGAAGTTTACGTTTGAGGGAAAATATCAGTGTGAATTGTATAACCCTAAAATTATTTAAGATGTGAAATGTAGAAAGAGAATTGGTGATTGGAGCTCAGTGAAATGTAGAAAGAGAATTGGTGATTGGAGCTCAGACACTGGAAAATGGAAGAAAGCCAAAGCATTGGCATGAACACTTGGCTTTTGTTAAGAAAATGCCAAGGGATCTTTTCACAGATTGCAATACAATTACCTTACCTGGCTCCTGATGTGCAGTATCACACCACATTTAAATTTCCATCTGTGGTGTCTTGAACTGTTGTTCTCACTGTGAACTGCCCTCCTCCTCCTCCCAGTGAATCTGCAGGATCTGAAAAACCTTAGGACAATAGCAAGATAAGCAACTAAACTTGGTTAGAAATGAAGTTTGTAGTATTTCTGGCAACCATGGCATCATTTCATATTTCAAAATAAGTAAGTTTGCATTGAAATTGCACACAGAATTTGGCTGGTATGGCTAAGTGGTTGTGTATGGATCTATGAACCAGGAGGTCACAGTTCTATTCCTGATCAGGGCACATGTCCGGGTTTCAGGCTTGATCTCCAGTAGGAGGTGTGCAGGAGGCAGCTGATCAATGATTCTCTCTCATCATTGATATTTCTCTCTCTCTCTCCCTCTCCCTTCCCCTCTGAAATCAATCTTATCTAATAAAGGGAATATTGACCATCATGACCTCACAAAGATGGTGGTACCCATAGCCAATGAGGAAGGAATATACTAATTTACTGCCATGCCCTCAAAGATGATGGAGCTCACAGCCACAAGATGGTGGCACCCAGTCCCTCAGCCCTGCTGGGGCAGCAGGCGTACTACCTGGCCGGGCCCACCTCCAGGCAGGTCTGGCTGCTTCAGGCACCTGCCTCTATAATCTCCCAGTCTCCTTAGCCCCCTAGCCACCCAGGGCTGGCCTGAGGTGCAGGCAAGCCTCAGATGGTGGCTGCCCAGCCACCCAAGGACACCTGAGGCTCAGGTAGCCAGGGCCAGCCAAGGCTTGTGTTGCCGGCAGTGGCAGCAGCAGAGGTGTGATGGGGCTTGACCGCCAGGTCCTTCCCCTGATTGCTGAGTCACCTCCTGTCCCTAAGGATTCCCAGACTGTGAGAGGGGCAGGCTGGGCTGAGGGACTCCCCTCCCTCCAGTGCATGAATTTTCATGCACCGGGCCTCTCGTAAAAATATTTAAAGAAAGAAATTGCATGTAGAAAATACTATATTTTTATATGTCTGGAATGATTCATTTTTTCTTGAAATTTTATGTGTTCTATTGCTACATTGTGCCTGTATGAGGAGGAAAAATGAGGATGCTGTGTTTTTTGTCCTTTCCCTGGGAACCTTAGTAATCAACATCCTTAGAGTGAGCCCCAAATAATTGATGATTATAAATTAACTGCATTGATAAAGGTAACTATTTAGCAAAATGACTTTACTACAATTATGTATACGCATTATTTCCTTTGTACTAGCTAAGATGTGTTGCTAAAATTTCATATACAAACTCACACAACATTTATTTTGTAAGAGCAATAAATTGAAAGGAACATTAAACTAAAGTTTATAAGCTAATTATATGACTAATTTGAGGCCCAGTGCATAAAATTCATGCACAGAAGGGGGGTGTTCCTCAGCCCAGCCTGCACCTTCTCCAATCTGTTATCCCTCTCACAATCTCGGATTGTTGACTTCTAACCTCTCACCTACCTACCTGCCTGATTGCTCCTAACTGCTTCTACATGCCAGACTGATTGTCCCCTAACCACTTCTCTGCCAGCCTGATTGTCCCCTAACCACTTCTCTGCTGGCCTGATGGCCCCCAACTGCTCTCCCCTGCAGGCCTGGTCACCTCTAACTGTCCTCCCATGCCAGCCTGATCAGCCCTAATTGCCCTTCCCAGCTGGCCTGGCTGCCCCAACTGGCCTCTCCTGCTAGCCTTGTCACTTCCAGCTACCCTCCCGTGCTGTCCTGGTCAGTCCCAACTGTCTTCTCCTGCTGGCCTGGTCACCACCAACTGCCCTCCCCTGCTGGCCCGGTCGTCTCTAACTGTCCTCCCCTGCAGGCCTGGTCACCCCATCTGCTCTCCACTGCTAACCATCTTGTGGTGGTCATCTTGTGATGACATGAGGGTGGCCATCTTGTGGCAGCTATCTTGTGGTGGCCATTTTGTGATGATGTGAGAGCGTTGCACGAGGACCATCTAGGCTTTTATTAGTATAGATCTCTCCTTTTTAACAAGAGGCAATGATCTTTTAAGCTTTCTCTTTTTTACTTTTTTCCTATAAGGTAAAACATACTATGCTATATTCAACTTTTAAGAACTTGAAAGATAAATGGAAATTAAGTGTTTTAAGATCTTTGAAAGTAAAGCTCATATAAAGTGTTTATATGTACTTTAAAACAAAGAGATATACACATGGTGATATCTTTCATATCTTTGCCTTTTGGATTAACCTAATAACCATTTCTACTTTTAATGCATATTTTTCATCTGTAATATATACTTTATATATATGTTATACTTATACTTACACACACACATACACACACACAAACACACACACACACACATATAGTAGAGTGATCCTAATACATAATGTATAATTTTCAACTCTTCTCCATTTTCTACAGTAGAAGTTAACATATACAAAGCACTTAAAACAGTATTTAATATAGTCATGTATCAATAAATATTAATTAAATAGCAATATTATTATAATTATTGTAGTGTTGCTATTGAAATGGCTTTCTATTCATTGTTGCTGGCTTCAAAGTTGCACAAATCTGTAAGGACCTTGAAGTGATCAATCAGCCCAAAAAGCAACATTAAAGCAAGTTCCACCACCATTTTGCTCAGCAATCTTGTTGCTAAGCAACTAAGTTTGTTTATCCTCTCCTGTTTGGGTCAAGACTGGGGGTAATGAGCTGATGTTGCAGATCAGAAAGACAAGTCAGTGGCTGATGATGAACTTTAAGCTTCGTGGCTTTGCATTGTTTTCCCATCTAGTGACCTCCTGGGTAATTCTGAGCACATTATTCCACTTCTTTAATGTTCTCTTATCATTAAATTAACAATTACACAAAAGGGACTTTAGTAAAATGCCTACATCCTGATATAAAAATTATCCAAATAATGTGACAAAGCAATTAGATTTCAAAAATATTTCAAAACTTTTAAATAAAATTAATATAGAAATGTTTCTTTTGCCACAGTGAAATCTTTGTGTGTGTGTGTGTTTTGCTGATTTTTAAATTCCTTTAAGAAATGAATGGCAGAAGTGATTGACAAGGCACTATATACATTTTCAAAGCCAATCCTTATGACATAGTGCTACAAATAAAAATGTCTATAAAGATGCATAAGTTATTTCTGTAGGAATAGAAGGGATGAGTTATATGCTATTCCATTTTGATGAACTTGAATCCAGTTTCTAATCAACAAGATTGCCCTATACAATAAACTACTGATTGTGACTGCTGGCGTTAACAGTTATAGGACAAGAAGATGTGTGGCACAATTTTCTCCATTCAACTATTCATTTCCCTACTGCTTCGACAGAGTCTTTATATCCTTGTGATCCTTCTCAAAGTTAGCCTGATCAATTGTGCTAAATGTGCCCAGTAGAGCTGATGAATACACGGACAACTTTGTTGATTGCTAAGTAGTGTCAGTTTGGCCCCAGTTCCTCATTTCTGTCAGAATCCTGAAAAAATGATTTTAGTTTCAGGGTGTTTTTGCACCCTTGTAAGATAATGCTCTGTACTCAAAACCTCCTTATTTTTTATGCACACTGGTAAATATGAAAAATAGATGTACAGAAGCTGATATCCTCAGGCCATATTATCTCTATTTAGTCTCTCCAAACTCACAAATTCATTTTCTCTCAGCCAGTGCTAACTAGAGACCATATGATGTGTTGTATTCAGTTGGAACAAAAACCTTTATAAGAACAGTAATAGGATAGAAAACATCAACAAAACCTCTACTTTTTTCAGTCATCATAATCTGTAGCTCTGACATTTGGATTTGAAGTTTGGAAAGATGCTATGAAACTGCAGTGAAAATTATTTCTCAACTCCAAAAGGCTTTCTTTTGTAGGGATCCAAGTTTCCATTTTTATAGCAAGTGTATAACTCAATATAAATGTCATTGAGTTAATTGAAACAGCGTGGATATTTATTTGAAAAAAATCACTTGATAAATTACAGAATACACTGTTGTTTATTTTAAGAGAACCTGTCAAACTATATTGTTGGATTAACTAAATAACGTAAATTTCCTGTGGTAGATTGCTATGTTCACCACAGTTATATGTGCTTTCTTCCAGCTTTCATTTGGTATGTGTGGTAGCAGACGCTTGGGTAGCTGCTACTGGTTCAGAATTATTCTTACTGATATGCTGTTGGGAATAAAGCGAGAAAGATACCTTTATTAATAAAGGTTCTCCCATCTAATTTATTATTCAATATTCATACCTGACAGCTTAGCCAGGTCTCACGAAAGCATGATCTCTCCCATAGCACAAACCAGAGCATTGGCCAGCTGCTACCTGTATTTCTAACTAGTAAATATGAGAGATTATGCCAATTGTGGAGGCAAAATTAAAGATTATTAACCATTTGATGAATTCGTATTGAAAAATTCATAGCCCCCTAAAAATTATTTTAAAAATAAGAATTGAAGTATATTTTCCTCTCGTATTGTTCTATCATTCTATGGTAGAATAGTCATAATAATAAAAAAATTGCTAAGTTCTATATCTATGTATACTCTGCACTAAAAGCCTTATATGCTTAATTACCTTTTCTTCTTCAACCCAACAAAGCAGAAGAGGTGCTATTTTATTCCCATATTTTGGTAAGAGGTGCAGATAAGTGATGGAAGTCATGCAGCTAGTGATAGTAGGATGATCCTAATTCAGGCAGCCTCATTTCACATCTTGTCCTCCTGACTCAATGTCACACAGAATTAGACCAACAGGGGAATCAACATGAGATTGAATTCTTTATTCAAAGGTTGTTCTTTTAGATGTTCCACATTATTTGGTATCGATTATAGTCAATATTATTCTAAAATTTTCCAAAATATGTAATATAACCTTATATTTGAATATTAATTAGAGAGCCAAACTCCTAAGCCTTCTAAGTTACAGACTATCACAACTTGAAAAGGCTTTTACAATCATTCTGCTTTATTCATACATATATGAATTGAGAATCTGAGATTTGTGAAGAAAGCTATTTATCTCCACTCATAATACCTGATTAGAATTAGAGCCAGTGTAAGAACTTGGATCTCCTGGATGCTAGTGTGCTGATAAGTTCTACTTCTTTCTTAGTAATAACTGAAGACAAATTCTAGGGCACATTCGCTATCATTTTCTTTTGAGGGAATATTTTCTTCCTGAGTACATTGTGTGCCGCTGATTTTCATTATACACATACAAAACAACTTGGGCAAAATGTACACATGCATACATACATGTACAGGTCTCATATTAACTTTAAACAACTTTCAAAAATGATTGGAGGCAGTTAGGTTATGGATGTATGTATGTGAGAAAAGATTTGTTAGCAAAAATAACTTGCTGATGACTAAAGATAATACTAATAAGCAATGATGTTTCTGTTAGATGGAAATATTAGATGTTCCTGATTCCATTGGAAAATATCAATGCGGGAATTTTAACCAGGCATTTGGAAGGTATTATCTAGAATATAAATGTGGACAGAATTTTTAACACTCTCAAATGTTTCACACTTTTATGTACCAGGCCAAATCCTCTTTCAACAATATAGGCTGGATAGGATGAAGAAAATAAGTTTCCTAAGGCAGTCACCAGTATAGAAAGGATCTGCAGACATTTTCAACAAAAGAGTTCAATTTCTTTGAGCTCTGTGCAAGAGAGAAGAGAGCAATGTCAAATGTTTTCACAGGATTTCTCAACAATCTCCCATGCCAGGGAATTGTAGCATACCTTTTTAAAAATATATATTTTATTGATTTTTTTTTTTTTTTGCAGAGAGGAAGAGAGAGGGATAGAGAGTTGGAAACATCGATGAGAGAGAAACATTGATCAGCTGCCACCTGCACACCCCCAACTGGGGATGTGCCCGCAACCAAGGTACATGCCCTTGACCAGAATCGAATCTGGGACCTTTCAGTCTGTAGGCCTACGCTCTATCCACTGAGCCAAACTGGTTTTGGCTGTAGCATACTTTTAATTGCCCCATCTACTCCTTTTATTCACATGGAATCAGGCAAAATGATATCAAAAAAGCATCTAATCTATACTTACATAATTTTTCTCTTATGTATTTGGGTGATTTGCATTTTATTTCTCAATTGTTTTGAGCATTTTTGAGAAACATTGTTAGGTTTCTGTTAATACATTTCCAGGTTTCTTTAAGTAATTAAATGCTACCTTAGCCCCAACGATTTATGTTATTTTCCTGAAAAGCTGGCATCAAGGGGATTTCTCAGATAATGTCCACTATTGGAATAATTTTCTTCCATTTTATAGTTTGTGTTTATTATCCTTGTGTCATAGAACACCATCTATTCCATAGAAAATACTAACTAATACTCATGAAATTAATGAGCTTTGCTGGATTCTTTTCATCTAGCCAACTGTTTGCTTATTTTTAATGAAAATCAACAGTTACTTTGATTACCCATAGTATGGTTATTTCTCGCATGTATTGCCCTATGGATATTAATAGGAAACAATCTTCATTGTAATATTTATTTTAATATTCTCAAATGTCATAGTCATTACCAACCATCAAAGGAGTCCTAAAAGCATTATTTAGAGGTGTACACTAGAGGGTGGTGTTTTACCTGGACACTAGACCTATCAGTGTATTGGCCTTGAGAAAAAATGAAACATTTTTTACAGGAAGTGTTTCCCATGTTTAATGTTACATAATTCTCAGCACATATGCCCCATTGACAAAGCTGACAAAGCCCAAGGAATGGAACAGAGGCTGAGGCACTCGGCAGCCTTGCTATCCGTTTTTCCCTCACATTCCGGTAGGTGTTTGGTTTTCCTGAGCTCCACAGGCAGAGTGTCAGTTGAAAACCAACACTGATCACAAGGTGAGAATATATTTGACTCTGCCTCACTACAGGGACTTGGAAAGCACACGAGGCAAGTAGTGAATGAGGGTAAAGCTCTTAAACTCACCACTTCAATCTTTAAATCTTTTGAATAATACATGCGAACTCCCATGATTGACCTCAGAGCAGAAACCACCAGTAGTGGAGGGAGGAGGTAACTCTGGAAAAACTCATGTTTCTCTCTGGGCTCTAGCCCCTCTGATTTTTATTTAGTTTCTCCCCTCCCTAAAAAAAGTTTCTAATGTAGTGCAGCCCAACTGTCATCATAGCTTGCATGGAATGAGCAAAATGTTGCTATACATTTCCCCGCAAACATTTTGATGTTAATGATAGGTTATAGCTCTAGTTTAACTCCTTTTGCTTCTAGCTGTTGCTTTTATCTTTGAGTTTTCATCAATTGACTCCTCCAATATTGGTAGTAACTTTGCTTAAATTTTGAAATCTATTGGGGTTTCTTATGACAAATGTCCAAATTTTCATTGCGTTTTATCTGGACATGTGAATGAATACATGAAAGGAAGAGGGGGAGATCTCAGGTTTTGTTTTTTCTCCAAACTTCCCTAAAAGAACCCTCCCTCCCCCTACTATGGCTAGTGGAAATTTCCTTATAATGCATGCAAGTCTTCATCTGATGTTGCAGGCTTTCAGACCTATATTCTTAATTACTCTTTACCACTATCTGATTTAGAAAGACTGCTCCAATCAAGATCTCCTGGAACAAATCTTAAAGCACAATTTTACAAGATTGGATTAAAGTTGAGTTGACTGGTTCCCATTGAAGTTAAGCCCCTTCCACTGCAGCCGAACTCTCTGCTGAAGCTAGGTGCACACGTTCCTTCCAGTGCTTCTCAGCCTTGGCTCTGCTGTAGCCGTGCTCCCGTCTTCAGCAATATGATAACATTGCAATAATACGCAAACGCTGACACAACAGAAAACCTTGCCAGTTTGGCTCTCAACCTTGGCATGCTTTTTGTTATAGCTGCACCCAGGCTTACTACTTGAGTTGCACAAAACTTCCAGAGCTCTTCCACAGCATGTCTTATAAAAGGGACTAAAAGGAAAAGTAAGAGAGGTGCTAATTTTAGACAGAGAATTGTAAATAGGACAATAAATAAAAGCTCTGTTTTGGCAAATTCGAACTTTCTTTCTTCCCCCCCTTTTAAATGTGTGATTCTTTTTCCCCCAAATGTTGCACTAGGTTTATTTTTAAAGGTGTCATCTATTTCCATTCCAGTGCTATGTCATCTATAATTTAAATTTATGAGATAAATCTTGAGGTTCACCAGTGGAGCAGCTGTAGAATTCTAGCCACTTTGCCATTGAAAAAGGCAGATCTGCTGAAGATTTTTGTGTCTGACAAGCCCCACTGAAAGCCCCTCATTCCCTTCCCTGACAAGCATCCATCAACATGTAATATTTATTCTTCTGTTTTAGTTTCGCTACAAATAATTGGCGGGTCCTCAGCAAGAAGACTGGTTCCCACTGAGGCAGCACCACCTGTGTAATCTCATGGAGCTGGGTACAAATGCCTTGGAAAGGAAGCTTTCCTGGAACTGATAGATTAAAATGAGCGAGGGACATTTACTAAAAGGAGGAAATACCAAATTTGCTCCTCAATTTTCATGATAATTATTCTCTAATCTTCTTTCTATCACCATCAGAATAGTAACGGAATATTCATATGTACAATTTTTGGCTGAAAAATAAATGTTCTTGTTGACTTGCCTTTTATGCCACTTCTCTTTCTAGGTAGGTAGATAGGTAGATAGGTAGGTAGGTAGATAGATAGATAGACAGCTTTAGTTATTTATATATTTGAGCCTTTAACTTAGTAATTATTATATTCTCTGGACTCAATCTATAGGTTTGTATTGATTTCTGTTTTTAACACCCAGCAAACATGAAGCTTTTTGAACCAATTGTAGCTGTTATAATGGCAAATTGAATTTGTCAGGGCCTTCCCATGATTGCTATGATCCTCTCCCTTTGTTAGAAGAGAAGGTATCTACACTAATAAAAGAGAAAGATGCAAATTGACTGTACCTTTGTGACACCCACCAGCCAATCAGGAGTGAGTATGCATATGAACCCAACAAGGATGGCTGATTAATTTGCATATGCAGACACCCAGTGACTGGGGGAGGGGCAGGATGCTTGCATTGTCACCATGGTGACTATGCGGGTGTTCTGCATAGCCCCAGCCACTTAGGGCCTCTGGGTGATGTAGGAAGGTGGGGCTGGAGTGGAAAGAGGAAGCTTCAGGGCCAGAATGGAAAGGCAGTACCAGCATCCAGGGAAAGGAAGGCCCATTCATGCATGAATCTTTGTGCATCAGGCTTCTAGTTCTTAAATAATTATGTTTCCATAAAATCTGCATTGTTAACAGTGCATAACAATGTAGTACCAACCAACAATTATGCTCAAGTACTGTGAATGAGATGGAACTGACTTTTACAAATGACATCATAATTTCTGAGGATTGTACTGTCACAAAGTCTGAAAACTTTGCTGCATTTATATTTTTAATGATTTTTCTACTTAAGTAAAATAATTTGAGTAAGTGAAGTAGATTTAGTGAAAACCCAAGAGGTTATGTATTTTACTTTATCATTTTATTGGCAATCATTTTTTAGAATGTATATAACCTTGGCTGGTTTGGCTTAGTGGATAGAATGTCAGCCTATGGACTGAAGGGTCCTTAGTTTGATTCCAGTTGCAGGCTCAGTTCCAATAGGGGCCTTGCAGGAGGCAGCTGATCAATGATATTCTTCTCTCATCAATGTTTTTATCTCTCTATCCCTCTCCCTTTTGCTCTCTCTAAAAATCATTAAAAATACTTAAAAATACATACAGATAATATGTTTGCAGTAAATATTTGCTGGTTTTCTTAGTGGTCACATGAAAAATCAGTAGAAAAAATTAACATGAGAGTCCTAAGTAGCATGAGTTATTAAAATATTTTTTTTAACATCAAAAGGATATCAAGCTTTATCACCAGGGGTTGGTGCAACTTAAAGGAAATTATAATCTAAATAGAAGACATATACCCTGCAAGTAACTTATAGACCCATTCAGATGCAATATAACTCATAGAACTCAGAAGGGAAGCCAAAGGAAGCTTAGGGATTATATTAGAAACAGCTGCTGAGTCAGCACATTTGTTCTCACTGATAAATTCTTCCTCTGGACTGGTCTTGAAGTCAAGAGCTCAATGCACCTGTTTGTTTAGATTCTAGCTGAATTATTGAATTTAATTTGCAAACCTTTTTTGAGCCTTACTTTCTCCTGTTATGGAGACAACTAATATGACCTACCCCTAAGTACTTTTTAAGGATGAAATGTTTGACCAACTGCTTGATAAACTAAATTGTTATAATACGTAAGGTAGCTTTATGATAATTTGTGTCAGGCAAAGTAGGGAAGAATCTAGTTGAAAAATCTAGTAGGGGGAAATCATGATATCAAAATGACAAAATAATTATACTAATATTGAGGATTTCTTAAGTGCCAAGCATAGTTCTCAGTTCAATGTATTTTAGCTCAATTAATTCTGATAGTTCTCTTAACTGATATGTATAAATAGCCTAAAAAGATAACAGTACAAATGTGTGTAATATTTAAAATAGGTACCATATACCATTCATCAATGCTAAATGTGGTATTCAGAAGACTGAACTTGTGAATCCTGAGTATGAAGAGATCATTATGAACTGTGAAAATCAGAAATGACTTTAGGGGAAGGCTTTGATATAATCTGAACTTTTAAAGATGGCAAGACCTTTGATAACTGATAGGAAGGAAGATAGCATTCTAGTCCAAGGGAACAACAGAGCATAGGATGCAAGTGTGGTATCAAAGAAGGAAATACCTTTTGTGACTTAAGAAATATACCTGTGCCTAGATGTGATGTGTGTTAAAAATGACTTTCAATCTGAGTACTTAAATTCAGGGCATGCAGTTGCTAGTTTGTCTTTGGACACCATTACTGGTTATTGTTTGATATTGAGCAACTGCACATTTTAATATTCTCTCTCTTGCCTTTTAAAGCATTTAAATTTGAGTGCTCTTCCACAAAACAAGAGCAGGTTTAAAATAGACAAGAGAAAAGTAGATCAAAGGTGATCACCTTCTAATGTTTACAAGTCAAAAATTGGTGACTTCAGATATAAAAAATAAAAAGTATTCTAATAGAAAACAAAAGGATTTTAAAATGTGAAATTATGAGGTTATTCATTCTCCTTGACCCTTTTGAGAGGAAAAGAAGCAGCTTTATAGTCTTAACTTATTTATAATTGATGGTGTTAGCCTTTATTTTATAGATGAGCAAACTGAGTCTAGATGATTGTGACTTGTCTAAAGTTATACCAAGAGGTGGCTTTGGGATTGAAATATTACTTGTTCATTCATCATATAGAGGTACTGAGAGACACTTCCCATATATTTGCTTCTTAAATCCTCATGTTAAGTTTGTGTATGTGGCATTAAGATTCCTGCGTGGACACAGATTTTTTTTGCCATGCATTTCAAATCGAAGCTGAGACCTCTTGCTGTCATGGAACACTCTAATAATCTCACATTTAAGACCTTGAGGCAGACACTCTTGTTCCTTTATGTCAGCAGCATCAAAACCCCATACTCTGAGAAACTCATTGTCAAAAGAAGCTTACCAGCCCTTCATTCTGACATAGATTATTAATTAATATCTTTGGTTAAAGCCATAAGGTACATTCAACCAACTTGTGGTGGAAAGCCCTCAGGTACAGCAAGGAAAACTTGGACTTCTCTGGACTCTTAATTTTGTTCAATAATTTAAAGAATGTACCTGATAGATATGTGTACTCCAATTGCCTGATTTTATGTAAATTTTAAATAAAAGAAGTAGACAGACACTCTAATTCCACACTTGCTTCTGACCAACCATGGCCTTTTGGGCTTTAGAAAAATGACTCAACTTCCCCCAGGCCTAAACTGGACTCCTGCAGCGGAAACTTTCTGAAGGAGATATGTCTTGCAGTTGAGATCCTGCTTCTAATCTACTTGGTGCCCCAAACAGCAGAGTGTCTAGAAATACCAGTCTCTGCTGCTAGATCAGAAATCTTAAAGAGCCATGCAAATTGTATCCAACCAGTCTTTAACTTGGGCCAATTCTTCCACAGTATGTGCAGACACTTTCTTAGTTGACTTGACTGCATAATAGAGATAATTATATGCACTTGCTTATCTCACAGAGGTCTACTGAAGATTAATTAGTTAATGTTGGCAGACCAAAGGTGCAATATATGTGCTAAGTATTATTATTATTACTGTGCCACTTATCTTTAAAGAATGTTGTTTCTGAAGTCATAGTGCCTATGCGCCATCTGCTCACAGCAGCTTTTACCATCTCTCCACTCAGAGACTGAATCCGGTGTCTGAATAAATAGATGTGCTCAAAAAAAAAAAAATCTATCACACCTCCATCTGTGCTTATGGAATATGAATTCAGACATAGGCAGAAATGCAAATCAATCACAAGTAGAGACGCTTCTCCAGGGCCGAGAGTCACATTTTGAGATGTTGCTCTAATATTCTTGCTTTTCCTTTTAGAATCCGCTAACTCACGATGCTCCTGTGAAATTCTAACTCTACTGCGTCTGAAATAGAGTGACATATTAGAGACCTGGACTGCCTTCTCTTTTGTTCCCTGAAAGTTGAAAGAGAAAAACTTAACCAGAACACATTCTCAGCTGATTTTTTTGCAGAAATTAGCTCCATGATTTTAAGGCTTTAGATATTAGTATAATTATCAAATGCTAATGAGTTTTTAAAGGTTCCTATGCGAAATCATGATCTTGAAACTTCCTTCCTGCCAGAACTGTAACTAGGTTACAGACAACATGACATGATCTATGACCCATTTTCACTAATGACTAAAGAATGGAGATGCAGCTCCTTCTGAATAAGCACTCCTTCCAAACATGACAGGGCACACTGTCACTGCGAAGGCTCCGAAAATCAGATTAAAACCTTGAACTAAAATTATCTAAATGTTTCATGGATGCCACAGTAGGAACATAAATACCATTTCCTGCCTTTGAAATAGTTATTGGTACCACAATTATCATAGTTATTTAATATTATTCCACAGTAGGTAGATCAATGGAATTGTTTCTTCCCCCATCCGCCCACTAGCTCTTCCTCATGTCAGCTGCAGGAAATAAATTTATCATGTCTCTGAAACTCACCTCACTTGATCCACATACCCATAATTCCAGTAACATTTTTGTTTAGTTTTGTTTTTCTGTATCAAATTTTATGTAAATGTCTCATATCATACAAGGGTATACTAACACACCTTTTATGGTGGTGGTGGAATTAATCAGGTAGGAAATAAACTTTGGTTCACCAAAGCTTCTGACTTATTATATGCATAGTCAGATCTCATGGAGGATGCACGTAATATTTGAATTCAATTCATCTAATCTAAATTATGCATCTGCCTTATGAATTGGTTATGTTTTAGGGATATAAAGAGGAATAAAATACCATACCTAGTTTCAACTCAAGAAGATGAATCTTCTAACTAACTATATTAAAATGATAAGTTCTAAACTAGGCAATTTGAGCAAGTCTTGAGAGAGCTGAGAAGAGGGAATGATTCATTCTATTGAGAGTCAGGAAAGAGAGTTTCAGAAGGCTTCAGATGGATGATATTTGAGTTAGGCTGTGAAAGATGAAAACATCAGTGGTAGGTGGAAAAGAGAGAGAAGGCACAGTTGGCCGCCTGGACTCTAGACTTCCAAGAAGACTGATGCATCCCTACTCTATGCTCTTTTATCCAATTAAAAACGAACCTTGGACACCCATCATATTTTTGAAAATTTTCTTCTTAGACACTTAGATTTCACTCGCCTCTCAAATCCCAACTGCCTCGATCTTGTTTTCTGTTCTTGCCCCTACACTTGAAAACAGATGTCTTCTTCAATTTTGAACTTCCACTTGGACATAGGTTTCACCTAAATACCAAAGCACAGAGCCCCAGATGTTACCTGATGTTCCCCCAAAGTTCACATTGGCCACCTAGAGAAAAGATGAATATTTTTAAGCAGAGGAGACCAGCAGGAAAAGACAGACAGCAAAGATCAGGACATGTGTGACAAAGGCAAGTTGTTTGGTGGGGCCAAAGCTCTCTGTTCTCTCATGCATCAGGACATTTCACAAAATGATGTAACCAAGCCCATAATAGCAGTGATACTGAGAAATAGCAAAGATAATCCTATCCCAGCAATGTGTTAGCCCATCCCTCAGAAAATGCTAATTATAGATGGGGTATGCACACAAATAGGCCTATGTCCCTAAACAACCATGACATCATTTCTTCTTAGAGATGAAGGTCTAAACTGTCATTTAAAAGAAAAGAAAAAAATATATATATATATATATTATTGATTTTTTACAGAGAGGAAGAGAGAGGGATAGAGAGTTAGAAACATCAATGAAGGAATTATCGATCAGCTGCCTCTTGCACACCCGCCAATGGGGATGTGCCCGCAACCAAGGCACATGCCCTTGACCGGAATCGAACCTGGGACCTTTCAGTCCACAGGCCAAAGCTCTATCCACTGAGCCAAACCAGTTTCAGCTAAACTGTCATTTTTTAAACCTAGAT
The DNA here is from genome assembly GCF_964339955.1 of Pipistrellus hanaki. Taxonomy (NCBI): domain Eukaryota; kingdom Metazoa; phylum Chordata; class Mammalia; order Chiroptera; family Vespertilionidae; genus Pipistrellus; species Pipistrellus hanaki. Next base: position 44,155,400 of record NC_140506.1, on the reverse strand, counting down.
TGTTATGGGCCCAATTCTCTCAGGAGATGGTTCTTAAATAACTTTGGGAAAATTAAGTATTTTATAAACTTACTGATTACTAATTTGTAATTATAGAACAAACACATACATACCCAGTGGCTTGCATTCTTGGGTATTTTAGAGCCTGGTTGCCATTGGCAACCTATTCTGTTAGCGATATGATAATGTCCTGTAAGATGAGGATCCAAGGTTTCAACTAGATTTGCTGATCTTTAATGGTACTCACATTATTAGATAGTCTGAGAGTCTGAAACCATTGTGTCCCCTCAGGAATAAGGATGTGATGGAGTGGGGCTAGCTCAGAAGGCTTGCAACATGACAACTTATGCAATGCCTTCTCTGTGGACTAAAAAAGGGAGTCTGGACTCGGGGCTGTAAATTTGGCACTGTCCACGAGTTCTAAATTGACTTTAAAATGAATGAGGTAATGGAATACTCAGACAGAAGGCTCATCCATTATAGAAATACACCTCAAATTGGTTCTTCTTTTGGTAAAGGCTAAGGAATACTCCTAGTTAAAACTTGGCCAGTTATTTGCTTACCAGGTCTTGCTGGGATTTGAATTAACTGTCACAGTGATAAAATTTTCCTAGAAACTAAATGAAAACGCCAACATAAACAAATGTTACAGAAAGTCCTCAACATTTTCAAAATTAACTGCTTGATCTAGTTAGCACCTCCAGTTCTGCTGGTAGAGTCCATTTAAAACAGCTTGCTATAAGGGGAGAAAGAGTGAAATTGAAGCAAATTACACATATGGCATGGGTTTATCTATTTATGTAACGAAAGAAGGGGCAAAAAACGGAGAGAGAAAAAAATTAGAAGAAAAGAGTTGTGCTAAAGAACAAACAAAATGCTTCTTTAGTAGACCCTGAAATTCTCAATCAGGTCATTTAAAAACAACAACAAATTAAAGAGTATTTAAAGAGCATTCAAAACACACCCAGCTGAATATAACCCACATGCCTCTGTGAGCTTTTCACATTTGGTCAGAAGTTGCTTAGTGAATTGAGACTCTATTAAGTTGCATGTGGTTTCCATTCTTCTGTTTTTATAGTTTTTTTTGGAATTTACTTTGGATCTGCTGGGACCTCTAACCATTTTTCTGGCCCGAAGATATTATTGTAGACAATACTAAAAAGATAATCTCTTTTGTATAGCCAATTTATCATACCAAAAGTCCTGGTTGGAATCTTTATTCAGCATTAATAGGTCATCATTTAACCCTCACAACCATACTTGTAAAGTTGTTAACATATCTCTGTTTCTGTTTTTGTTTTTTTCATTCAATGAACTGAGGCTTTTAAAGATTAAATAACTTGCCCAAGTAAGACATACAGACAGCTTCTAACCAAGGTTATCTGAATACAATTCTTGTACTCTTTCCTTTAAGTCACATACATGCTAATAGGTTCTTACAGCATCAATAAAATATATTAATCTTTTTGCAGTTGCATTATAAGGATTTTGAAAGATTGCATTGATCATTGCACAACTCTTTGCCTACTCTTTACTCCCAGCATTATTTTTGCTTTGAAGGAAGGGATATATTCAGATGAGAAATTGTGACATGAAATTTTGTAATCAAATTCTAATACTTCTGTACAATGTATTGGTCATTGTCAAATCATGAAAATATGAAGTGTATAAAGAGGCTAAGTAATACTTCAACTTCCCGTGTTTTAACAGTATTTTTCCTTACTTAATTTAAAAAGTAGTATCTACATGTGAAAATTTTTAAATGATAAAGAAGTTGTAATATGAAGAACAACTCTCCCCCCTCTCCTTGCTCTCCAGTCCCCGTTTTGATTTAAGCCTTTTGTATTTATTTAAAAAAAATTATATGCACAGGCAGACATGAAATATTTCTCTCTTTAGCATTATATTTTGGTGATGTTTTTGTTATCAGCTCTGAGGCTTCTTTTGCTTTTCACAGCTGCAGTGTATTTCATTTATGGATAGACTGAAATTGATTCAACGTTATTACTGCTTGACATTTAAAGGTATTGCAGATTTCTGTTCTTCCTAAGCATGTGCAATGAGTACTCTTGTTCTTATATCTTTATTTACAAATGAATGCATGTATAAATGTTGGAAGTGACATTACTGAGTCAAAGGATAAGAGTTTATAATTAGATATGTATGATTCAATTATCCTCTGTATGAGCCTACTTTCTAGTTCAGTTATGATTTTAAAAAATATTATTATTTATTATAAGTAAAGAATAATATCCTATTTAGTAAGCTTGACAAAATATTTTTATGTAGTCAAATTTAATCTTTTCGAATGCTGCTTTTGGATGGTTTATCTTATTTTGAAAGCATATTTCCATATCAGACAAGTTTTTTATTAATATAATTTTTAGTGCTTTGAAACTTTTAATTTTACATTTAAATATTTGATACATCTAGAATTTATTGGGGTCTACTCTTTTTTTAAAAATATTTTATTGATTGTTTACAAAGGAGAAAGGAATGAGATAGAAACATCGATGAGAGAGAAACATTGATCAGCTGCCTCTTGCATACCTCCTACTGGAGATGTGCCCACAACCAAGGTACATGCCCTTGACCGGAATCGAACCTGCGACCTTTTAGTCCGCAGGTCAACACTCTATCCACTGAGCCAAACCGGTTAGGGCTGGGGTCTACTCTTAAGGCAATAACCAGCGCTTGTTTTTTTCTAAATAGCTAGCTCGTTATTCCAATATCATTTATTGAAAAGCTACCGGTTGTTGTTTTTTTTACTGATATGAAATGCCATTTTTATCATACAATAAATTCTTATATGTATTTCTGTTCATTTTTTGAGCCTCTGTCCAATTGATCAATCTGCCTGTTCAGACATCAGCACCAAACAATTACAGTAGTATTAAAATATATCTTACTATCTTGCCGAGGTTTTCTCCTTTCTACTTTTTATTTGTTTCAGAAACTACTGCCAATTTTTCCATGTTTATTTTTACATAAGAAATTTAGACTCAGCGAGCTTGAGTTCCAAAAATAAGGTTGTTGCTATTTTATTTGGATCATGTGAAATCTGTAGGTTAATTTAGTTTGAACTTACATTTTTACGATCTTGAGTCTTTTTGTGCAAGAATGTTTTATCTTTTTTGATTTTGAAGCTTTTAAAAAACATATATATTCTTTAGAAGAATTTAAAAGTTTTTCTTCATAAAAATCTTTCACATTTATAATTATCTTCATATCTAGATATTTATTCTTCTTATTTTAAAGATGAAACTGCTATCTCTCTGCATTTTATAGGTAGGATGTTTGTTTATAGGAAAGCAATTAATTTTTTAATATTTGTTTGTTTATAGGAAAGCAATTAATTTTTTAATATTTGTTATTTTTATTTGCTTTTAATTTTAATTAAAAATTTCCAGTTATATAATCATATCAAAAAATGTTTTATCATTTCCAGTATTTTATCTCTATTTTAAATGTTAGTTTAACTTTCTAAAATTATTTTGAAATGTCTGGTATGTCTACACCATTATTGTATTTAAATAATGCTAATAATAATAAGCATCCTACTTCATTGCTGCCGAATTTATGACAACGCTTCTAATATTATACTATTGTAGAATTTGTATTCAGACATATACTAAATAGATTATAAAATTGTTTGAAATACCAATTATTTTTAAGAATTATAAAAATCAAGATTAGACATTAATATTTGCCAACTAACTTTTTTGCTACTTACAAAGGTAATCCTATTTTTATTTCCTTATTTTCTAACATTTTAAAATACACTGATAGATTTTATATAAAGATGTTTGTATTTATAGTTCTTGTATAAATTTTGTGTTCTATTCCTTTGATATTCTGAGGATTTATTCCTTTTGTTTTGTTTAAATATGAAAGTAGTATAGGATTATGGTTTCCCCTTTTAAATCTGGGAATATAATTTTCTAGGTTTAGAACATTAATTTTATGTTGGCTTTATGTAAGCTATAGCTTTCTAGAACATTTTAAATAGCTTTGTAAATTATCTATTCCTTAGAGGTTGGTTAGAATTCATCACTGAAACTCTGATTTAGAGAGTGTTTGGCTTATTTACAAGTAGGGATAAATAATTTTTAAAATTTTCCATTAAGACAATTAGAAAGAAATTTTGCCTTCTGTTGTTCTTTACAACAAATTTTGTAATTTCTGTTATAACACAGCATTCATTTTATTCAGACTTTCAAATTTATTTTCAGTATGTGAGTTATATATTTTTTCATAAGTAGATTCATTTTTCCTCATCTGTATTTACTAACAAACTCTATTTCCCCCCCTAATTTATTTGATATATGTGTTTCCTTCTTATCTTATTTTTCTAATGTCAGTTTATATAGACACATATACATATATACATACATACACATTTATTTATTTTTATATATTCATATAGTGTATATATAATATGTGTGTATAATACATATTATGTATATAAAATATATAATTATTAACATTTGTTTTTTTCAATATATTTTTATTGATTTTAGAGAGGAAAGGAGAGGGAGAGAGAGATAGAAACATCAATGATGAGAAAGAATCATTGATTGGCTGCCTCTTACACGCTCCCTACTGGGGATCAAGCCCACAACCCAGGCATGTGCCCTTGACCAGAATCGAACCTGGGACCCTTCAGTCCACAGGCCAACATTCTATCCACTGAGCAAAACTAGCTATGGCTGAGGGTTTTTTTATATTTTATGTGCTTTCTCACTAATATCATTTCTCAATAGTATATATATATAAAATAACAAAATTACAATATGCTAATTGGGTCTTCCAGACAAAGCCAGGGCTGCAAGGGAAGCCCAGGTCCTGGGTGCAGGAGGGAAGCCAGTGCTGGCAGTCAGGGAAAGAATGCCTACTCTTGAATGAATTCTGTGCATTGTGCCTCTAGTCCTATATAATAAAAGCCCAGCGACCATAATAGTTTAACAATCAGAATGCCTACTAGACCCGGTCACCCCTAACTGCCCTCACTTGTAGGCCTGGTCATCCTTAACTGCTCTCCCCTGCAGGCCTGGTCCTCTCCAACTGCCCTCCCTTGTAGGCATGGGTCCCCCCAACTGCCCTTTCCTGCAGGCCTGGCTGCCCCCAACTTCCCTCCTCTACCAGCCTGGTCACCCCTAACTGCCTTCCCCTGCAGGCTTGATTGCCCCCAACTGCCCTCCCTTGCAGTCTTGGTTCATCCCAACTGCCCCCTCATGCTGGTCATCTTGTGGTGGCCATCTTGTGTCCACAAGGGGGCAGCCATCTTTGACCACATGTGGGCAGCCATCTTGTGTGTTGGAGTGATGGTCAATTTGCATATTACTCTTTTGTTAGATAGGATTGTCATTACTGTTCACTGAGTACTGAAAACTTATTCAACACTTTTAAATACATAGATCAAATGCAGCCCTGGTAGCTCCTCTCCTGGGTGCTACAACTGATATTGCAGAAAAATAAAAAATAATATGAGAACACAATGAACTTAGGTCACCCAAGGTTAACAATATTTTATACTCGATTCATTCATTAATGCTATTTCTGAGTCTGTCTCTTGTACTGCATTAAGTTCCTTGAGGAATGTGAAAAAAGTAAAGGACATATCACTCTTATGATAAATTTTACAATTTAGATTATAGGACCAAACATATGCTTGTAATATAACTAGACAAAATTGTCAGGTGCCCTGTGTTAGTCAATAATATCCATTGAAACTCTACTGAGTGAAGAAAGAGACTCAGAATGGAAAAAAATGATTATGATATAGTCTCTTGATTTTAAAGAACTAAGAGTTTGATGAGGAATAAACTATCACTCACTACTACTACAATTGAAGATTGATGTTCATTGCAAAGTTACTAGTATATGTGCAGTTATTCTACTACAATGCATTTCACAGACAAACTCACACAATGCCCATAATAACTTTGTCAGTTAGATATTATTGACATTTTTATTTTAAAGTGAGGAAACTAAGGCACAGAATATTAAGTAACTTGCTCCAGATTTTCTAGCTAATAAGACAAACAGTATATATGTAATTAACTCAAAGTAAAGGTGAGATATAGTGGTATCGTAATTAGGAAATTCTTTTTGTAAGAGTTAAATTTTTAGCACAATCTCAAAGGAATGAGGACTTTGAGGTACAAGAAAGGTCAAGAATCAATTTATAGGTATAGTGAAAAAACACGGGAATAGAGAGTGAGAGGTGGAGGAGTAAGGGGAGACAAACTAGCTTCTGGTCAAGATTTTAGAGGAATCGTGAATGAAATGTCTCTGAAATGTCAGAGAGAAATGCTGAGTAAAAAAACAAAAAAACAAAACAAAACAAAAAAACAACAACCAGAAACAACTGAGTAAGATAAGCTCTTCTTCCCAGTATTTTTCCCTGTCTGCTTTGCAGAAACCTGGACTGAATTTCCAGTTGACACTTAAGAATTGACATGACAGAACTAAATCTCTGTTGTTTTCCTAGTGCCTGATAGTGCTATGGGAGTTACAATTCAGAGTCAGGCATTCTTCTCCAACCTTCACTCTTAATACTGCAGATAACACAAGAAAGAATACAGACTCAAACTCTTATCTCCATTAACACTTAGAGCCCATTAACTCATTTGTGAGTTTATTGGCTTACTTAAGTTATTAGATTAGTGACAGAATGCTAAGCAGAGCAAGTGATTTTAATGGAGGTGAGAGCATACTACAGGACTGCTAAATCACAGGACACCAGCTAAGCAGTGGGAACAGCGAAGTGATGAAAAGTCAGGGAAGTTGAAAGGCAAAGCAGAAGGCTCTGAGGATAAGTCCCACTAATTTTGCAAGTTTGCCTAGAGGTGGCCCTGAGAAAGTTATACAGGCAGATCTTTCAGTAATGCAAATAATTAGAAGGGTAGAAAGTGAAAGGAGTGTATTATTCCTCAACTTTTTTTTTTTTAACAAATCTTTTTGCAGTGTTATGCAGAAGTTAACTGATAACAGTTTATGAGAGCCAATTGTTAAATTTTCAAAAAATGTGGGTGTTCATTTAAGTTTACCAGGATGGAAGTAATTTGCTCGAAGGAAGTTCTCAATTATTGCAAATCAAGCTTCCCACCATCTCAGCTCCTCCAGACTCCCACCCCTGAACCCCCACACCCGCTACGTACACAGAGTGGGATTGAAAACGAAGGAAGAAATGAGGTTTGACCACCATGCCATGGACTTGGAGGGACTGCATCTTTTCACTGTGGAAAGAGGAACTAAAGCTGCTCTTGGGAGGTGAAGAAAGAATGCACTTCTTCCCTATGGTTCCTTGGGACCACATAAGGAGACATAAACAGCCTGGCTTGACATTCTTAGTTTCCTGCTTTTCTAACAGCACAAGATACCAGGAGCCTGCAGTTCACAAGAGGGAAGAATGCATAAAGTGGAGGAAGGGGCAAGGGTGATTGGTGGGACTGTGGGAGACCAGTGGGGATAGATGTAGAAAGTTAAAGCTTTTAGGAGCATTATTGACTCAATGGTTGTGTAACATAACAATGACTGAGGCGAGCTACACGATATGTCTTTGAAAAGTGGTTCCTTCTCCACTGTTCACTTGAGTCCTTCATTCTTCCAACTCTTCTCCCTGCTCAGGAGTTCATTTAGTTTGGAACTGGTTTAGATTGGAGAACATCAGGGGGAAAGAAAGGGGAAAAGGAAAGGTTTATGAGAGGCTGAACAAAAATAGACTTAAGCAGACAGAGGAAAATAAAAGTTAGATAAGAATATAAAAGATTCCGGTTACTAAACTGAAGAAATCATTACTGAAGGTCCTCCTTTCACTTAAACAGCATGAATAAAACTCGTCCAAAATAAATGTTTATCCTGCAAGCTGTTTGGAGAGTCAAGGAACCTATCTCATGCAGGTGTTCCATGTGTGAAATGCCAAAACAGATCATAGAGGCCCCAAACATACCATATTGTGGTTCGAGGGAACTCTAAAGGAGAAGGCACAGTAAGAAGAATAGGTGGTTTTCAAAACAAAAGTGTATTTGTGCTTGAATGCCACCCTTTAAAGACATTAGTTTGTTTTAAGCAGATATACTTTTTGTGCCATACATTCCATATATAAAGCAATTATACTAGTAAAATTTGAGTTTTACATCGCAAGGAGAGGGCTTGTGAATTCTTGAAGAAGATATGGCTTTTCCTAAAGGATACAAACTCAACTTCAGGTCATTACAAATGAAATTTACTGTAAAAATTATTGCAGAATAGCTTGAGGGCTTGATTTGGCATGCTCCTGCGCGAAGAGCTCCTGGAGAAGTTGTGGAAACTTATAGCTCTATAAATGCCAGCTGGTGAAGGCAGGCTGCTCATGATCTCAATGATCTGAACGGAAGAAGAAAATGCAGATATGAAAAATAAAAGGAATTAGAGCAAAGAGAAACATCAGGCTACCTACTTGGTTTACTCAAAAGACTATGGCAAAAACAGGTTGGCTATTGCTTAGGCGATATGGGGGGAAAGGAATAAAAAGGATTAAAAGTCCCTGCTGCCCACGTGGGCTTGGAGTCCTTGAAATTCATTTGTATATCTATCAATGAATGTTAGTCATTGGTACTTTAGTAGGCACTGTTATATATATATAGGATAAACACTTATACACATATCCCAAACGTTTATACATAAATATATGTATGCAATATATATATTCTTATGTATACATATGTAGAATAGAAAAAAATGTAAAACCCGCCTTCTAGAAATTTATAGTTTAACTAGAGGCTTGGTGCATGAAAATTTGTGCCCTTGCAGGGGGGCTCCCTCAGCAGTCCAGGATCCCTCAGGGGATGTCCACCTGCTAGCTTAGGCCCACTTGTGGCTGAGTAGAGCTTCCCCTGTGGGAGCCCACTGACCACCAGGGGCAGCTCCTGCATTGAGCATCTGCCCCCTGGCAGTCAGTATGTTTTGTCATTCTGCCATTGGGGTCAGTTTGCATATTACCCTTTTATTATATAAGATTGAGGATACAAGATAAATCATTTAAGTTATCTTTCTCTCTTAAAATTTTTTTCTAAATAATTCCCAGATGGATGAATAAATTCAAAATATGACTGATTTTGTTGATCCTTTTGAAAATCCTTCAATTTCTTCTAATCACCTGCAAATAAAGCCTTAAATTCATGAACATGGCATAAAAACTATTTTATAACCTGTGCTTTTCCCAGGTATCCAATCCCTTACCTCTACTTCCCTTTTTACTCCTTTTACAGGTAGCTCAGAATGCCTTTAATTTTCTTTAAAGTTCTTCGCATATGTCCTCCTCGCACCTGAGAGTTGTCTCTATAGTGCTTTAGTATTGCATTGAACTCATTGTTTTGTTTTTTCCAACTGCATTTGGAACCTCTTGGAAGGCAAAAACCATTTCTCATTTGTCTTTGTGTCATCAATATGGAGCAAAATATCTGGCACATAACAAATGTCCAGTGCACAACAAATGTTTGTTAATGACTAAATTTGAGACTAAACAGTGCTAAATCTGTTAGGAATTACATGTGGTAAGGGAAATGAATTTTTCTTTTTTCCACTACCAACAAAAATTTGGTGATTAGACTAATAAGTGTTTCTCTTTTATGTAAAAGAATTTCATAGATATTCATAGAGTTGGTATGGTAGACCCACAATTATCAGATCTATAATCCAGTTTTCCCCTCTGTGGTTTTCATGCTCCAAGTCATTTTATGAACCAGGATGATTATTGGATTTACAGCCATCATGTATGTGTTCTAGGCAAGAAAGATAGAGGAAGCAGGGAGAAGGCAAAACAAAGCAAGCCCCAACTGATTCAGCTCCTTTAGAAATTTTCCCTGAAAGCCTCACTCCAGTTCTTTTTCTTACTTCTCATTTGTGACCATCATCATCAAGGAAGATTAAGAACCATAATTCCTTAGGTGGGCATATTTCCTCTTGGAGTAAAATTAATATATGTTTTACAATGAGGAAAGTAGATTTTTAGTAGGCAAGTGTCAAAATAAACTGTACCAATGACCAATTTTAAAGGAGTTTTGAAACTATCCTAATAGTTGAAGCTTCCTTGCAGAGAGGAGATTTGGAATATCCATAAATGAGCTCTAAGAGGTGGATAATATTGCTTAAGTACTATGGCAGTTAGTAGCAGGAAAATGCCATGAATAAAGTTTAGAATTAAAGATCAAGTGTGGTAGGTTTGAATTACTTATTGTTTGCTATTGGCCTTTGCCAGAACTTTTTGATATAGAGACTGTATCCTAATCATTATGTTTCACCAGCATACAATACATGGTACCTAGTAGATGCTCAGTCACTTCTGTTTCAGAATTGATATGAATGTATTAGAGAACATGTTTGGAGACATTTTTGAATACACATAACAAGTTGGACTTAAGAACATACAAGAACATGAGAGAATTTTGAGAGGAATGACATAATGAAAAAAAAAACACATTTTAAAGGACCAATTTTATGATAAAGGTGCTGGAGAAGGCCATGGAGAATATTTCAGAAGTTCAATGTGAATAAGTGAGGGATTTATGTAAAGGGAAGCAGTAGATTACCAAAAACAAAGAATGGTTAAAAAGATTCTTTGATAGTAATTGTTACCTTTGTCCCCTGATATTACCTTTTTCCTTTGTCTGTTTAGTTTTTTTTTCTGTGTCAATTATTACCTTCTAATATACTATGTAAATTACTTAATTTTTACATTAATATGTTTTAAAGAAAATAGGAAGCATTGTGGTTTAGTTTGTTGGATTTATAATGCTTGCCTCACACCTGAGTTAGAGAGAGAAATCTGGGATTGAAAAGTAAGTTCAGAGCTGGAGATAGATTTAAGAGTTATTGTAATGGAGTTATTTATTAAAGTGGTAAAGTAGGAGCAGTACTACAGTGACAATAATGTATAGTGATAGAAACAGAAGGCAAAAGAAGAGGTAATAAAGATAAAATTTCACATAATAAAATGTGAAATCTTATCTTTAAGTGTAATGTAATGATAAAAAATGTAATGATAAATATTTGCAGTAGTAAAACCCTCTTCAGGAAGAAATGCATCTGAGGCACAGCACAATATGTAGATCTTCTTTCTTCTTCTCATGTCTCCCCCAGTCAGGGGGAGCAGAGTTAGTTAAGACAGGATAGAGTTTAGTCAGAGATAAAAATGCAATGAAACCTTTATTTTTATTTTCATGGGTTGGATCCAGGTTGCTTTTAAATTTTGGCCCAGTGCACAAAATTTGGGCCTACAGGCACCCAGGATCCGGGCTTCCCTCCTTCTGGTCAGCCATAGGCACCCAGGCCTGCTGCAGCCACAGGAGATGGTGAGCAGGTGACTTTGCCTGGGGTGCAGCCGCAAGTGCTGGCACCTGGACCACAGGGTGGGTGGCTTTTTCATCTCCTGGGCCACAGCCAGCTGCAGGTACTGGTGCTGCAGGTACAGCTTCTTTGTTTCCCAGGCTGTAGCCAGCCTCAGGCACTGGCACCAGACTTCTCCAACCCCCACAGGCCTGGAGCAGCAAGGGGGCGGGCTGCCACAATGGTTTCAGGTTAATTTGCATACTCACTCTGAATGGCTGATAGTGTAGCAGAGTGACAGTAATTTGCATATTTCTTTTTTATTAGTATAGACTATAGGCCGGATGCACAAAATTCATGCAAGGGCCTTGGCCCTGGCCCCTGTCCGCCTGCTGAGGCTTTGTCTGAAAGGAAGGATGTCTGGTCTAATTAGCATTTTATGCTTTTATTGTTATAGATGTATGTGTAACTTTTATTAAAATTAATAGAAAGTGATGCTGATTTTGTAGCTCTGGATACTGTCATAAGAAGTTCTTTAGATGCTCAAAGCCATGGGTTTTTGAGCTATTGCCTTCCATTAACCAAAATTCTGAGAATGATCTTGTTTGAGTGAGAGATTGTGGCTCTGTAGAATCACTTGCTCTTAACTTTCTCATTACTCTGTTGGCTTCTGAAACTCATTTTTTTTCTTCCTAAATCTCCCTATGAACTATATCTTTGGTGAAGTGGGTAGTAGTGAAGAGTGGTTTTCTGGGCTGTTTTCACTCTGGTAGAAGCATGAGGTAATTTCATTTTGGGTTAGTTTTCTCTCAAATCATATGAGCTGCAATGTAATATAATGGCTCCATGTGCTTAATTTTTCAACTGATAAAACTTCAGGTCTAGATGGTGTGGCTCAGTAGGATAAAGCATCCATTATCCTGTGCACCAAAGGTCATGGGTTTGATTCCAAGTCAGGCCACATATCCAGGTTGCAAGTGTGATCCTCAGTTGGAGATGTATGGGAGGCAACCGATCAATGTTTCTCTCTCACATATATGATTGTCTCTTTCTCCCTTCCTCTTTTTCTCTAGAATCAAGGAAAAACATATCCTCTGGTGAGGATTGAAACACACACACACACACACACACACACACACACACACTCAAACACACACACACACACACACACACACACCCCAAAAATAATCCACCCAACTTCATATGGTATGTATGTATTCACATTATCTATCTGTCTGTCTATCTATCTATCTATCTATCTATCTATCTATCTATCTATCTATTATTATCTACCATATTTTTCCTGATAAAACTTTATAATTTTATAATTAAGTTGAATTACTTAAGTGATAGGAGTTACCAGTTTCTAGAAAGTCTTTTCCAGCCTTATAAAAAGTAAACTTCTCATGTGATTCAAGTACGTATGCAGAAAATGCAAAAGGCCATGTTGTGGATAAGATGGACTCAGAAGAACTGAGATGGCCAGAAGTGGGTGTGATTGTGCAAGTGATGCTTCCGGGACAAGAAGGTGCTATGTCTTCTTAAAAACTTATTAAGGGATTGTTTAGAAATGCTTGATAAAGGACCACATTTATTAACTTTCTCTGAGCTGAGAAGACCAGGAGCAAGTAAAACACTAGGAAAGGCTCAAAGAATTGGAACTTAAAGCAAATTTAAGTTAGCAAATATTTATTGAGGACTTGTTTTGTTCCAGTATTGGTGAGCAAGACTGATATGTCTTTAAGAGAAATTTTCATGCCCTAACTGGTGTGACTCAGTGGATAGAGCGTTGGCCTGCAAACTGAAGTGATATTTTTTTAAAAAGGCTAACTCATTATCTACCATAACAAAAGTAAGAAATGGATAAAATTGGCCCTAACTGGTTTGGCTCAATGGATAGCTCATTGGCCTGCGGACTGGGAGATCCCATGTTCGATTTTGGTCATTTACCTTGGTTGTGGGCACATCCCCAGTAAAGGGTATGCAGGAGGCAGCTGATCGATGTTTCTCTCTCATTGATGTTTCTAACTCTCTATTCCTCTGCTTTTCTCTCTCTAAAAAATCAATAAAACATAATAAAAAAAGATAAATTTTTATAATAGAAACATTAAGACTCTGACTATTTTTTAAGGGTTTCTGGTCTCTACAGATATAGTTTGTCCTTGAAAGAGAAACCAAGGGCGAGTTGGTGGTGCCATCAGGTTGTCGGGTTGTTGGTATTTTTGAAAGTAATGTTTTGCTAGTCTCATTGATTCTTGGCATGGTAACACTATTCTTAGAGGATAATGAACTCTTATAGCCGTATTTTAAAGAGTGAAGGATATTGTGCTGTCATAGAAGGATAAAGTTTAAGCTAAAAATTAAGCTAACGTCTCCATGGCAGTTTATCTATAAAGTTTATTGATTTTGCATAGTAGATCAGGTAACTTGTCATCTCTAAATTATTAATGCCTAATTAGAGTAAATTTGTGACTCTTTTTGGAAATAGAACTGAGTCGTGTCAAAAATTACATTAAATAAAAATCCCTTACATTGAGCCCAGGAAACTTAATTCTACTATAACGTTTTGCAATGAAAACATCTGCAATTCTACAATTCTAATTCCAATTTGTAATTTTTCATAAAGTAGGCTTCTGAATATTAGAGATTATAATTACCTCTGGATATCTCTCTATATTTCCCTTCTAGACTTAGAGCATTTTACAATTTATATTTAATGGAAGTCATTCTCTCATTATCTGATAAAGTAGCCTGACACAGAAATTCTAGAAGCAAATTCTAGGCATAGTTTTTCTTGCATTTTACTTTTGTTTACATTCTGACCCCAGTTTTATTTGAAGAAATTATTTATGAAGCTCTTTTTCCCCTTCTTGTTTGTGAAGCAGCTCTTGGTCTGTATGCTGTAGAGTAGTGTTCTCATCATGCATATATTTAGCACCCTAATCTCTCAACCAGTTTTAGCTGCTTGTTATACTTTTTTGACATTTTTTGTATGCCTTCTGACATCTGCTTGCAAACTCCTGCAGCCTTTTCAATCCTGATATTCACTTGTTTCATCTGATGTTATTATCATTCTCCTTAGACATGCAGATGTGTTGCTTTTCTTCTAGTCCTGTCCTTTCAGTATTGCTAAAAAAAAATTGTTCTCAGACCCACCCCCATTGCTTGTTGATTGGTTTGTTGCTTGTTTATTGTTATACTGCTTTCTGCCTCAGACCTCTAGCTTCAAGCTCTTGAGAACTGAATACCTTCCATTGACTTTTTAATGCAGTCCATTTTAAAATGCACACACACACACACACACACACACACACACTGTGCAATAGATACTACTTCAAAGAAAGTAGTATTTAATATCAGCTTTTAGCAGTTCCAACAATATGCATTGCAAAACTGTTTCCCAAGAGCTTGAAAAGCCTCATAAAATGAACACGTGTCAGAAATAATTTTATAAAATCAAGTAATTAGTAACCTATGGTGCTATCTCATCACATGGCACCACTTGGTGTCAACAATTGTCCTTTCTAATCATCAAAGCTGAGTTAATGGTTTATTTGTCTCTAATACCTTGTAGATCTACTACATTATCGGAGTGGTAATGAACCTGAATATAATGCAGTGTTTTCTTCAGATGTCTGAATATTTCAAAAGGAAGAATCTTTTGTCTCCCTGGAACTGAGCCACACTTGTAATGCAATTGATATCTTTAGAAAAGATGTCTGCAGGGATGCAAGCACACCAAGCCATGATTCCAGGTAAGCCAGAACATGTCTTGCGACCCTGAAATAATCCCATGTAGTGGCTCAAAGAGCCATGAAAACTTAGGTCTAATGCTACATTCCTAATTTCTGAAACAAAAGCTTTCTTCTTCTGTGTTCCAATTATCAGAAGACATTTGGGTAGTAGTTAATTGGTAAAAATCTGTCAGTGCTGAAGGTGAAGCAGTAAGGAGCTCAGTTTTCATCAATGCCTAACGGTGTGATGTCTCACACGTAATATTTAAGTCAGTAGCTTAACCTCCCTTGAATATTTAATGCAAGATAAACTACCAACACAGCATTTTGAAGTACTTAGGTAACTATATTTGGGTTGAGTTTGAATGAGCAGCAACATATTTCTTTTAGTAGCATGAATTAAAAAAATAGCTGTGTACCTGATGTATTGCTATTCAAATCACTAATAAAAATTGGCACATGTTATTTACATTTTATTTATGATATCAGACAATGGTTTATAGGAATATTCTGAATTATTAAAAAAATTAAAAATTTTAAATAATTTAGCCTTAAAAACATTATCTTCTATAACCATGATAAAAATCTTTCTTAAGGGAAGTGAAGTAATATTTCTTTTATTTATCAAACTTTGGGCATTTTCTTTACCATCCTGGAGGAAAAACAGCAACAACAAAAACAATTTAAAAAGGCATTGTTTCTCTGAAAAAAATTGATGTCTCCCTAGATCTTTAGACATTGAGCTAAGTACATGAGTTATTGAGGTGAAATAAGTTGCTTTCAACAGTTGTTAATATATCATTAATAATCATACATGCAATAAATAACAACACGTGAGTTATTTCCTAAGAGATATATGACTGCAAATTGCAGTAACAAATCACAGTGTGCGTAAAGAATGCTCATTACTCTAGCGTGTACAGAAGCTGTTTTAACAACTGTATTCTTTATGGTGAAGCTCACCCTAATTAGCCTTGCAGATTCCTCGGGGAATGTGTGCGGAATGTTTGACATTGCGATGCTCTAACGAAATTGGGGGAGGAGGTAATCATTTCTGCACCAAAAAAGCACCAGGCCACAAGCCTGGCTTTCTACTCAGTTCCTTGTTCTAATGTATGCGTTGTGGTGAAAATAAGTAGCCTTTTCAAACAAGTAGATAATCAGGGTGTTTGGAATTAAATAACTAATTAGATTAAAATTAAACATGAGAGGCCGAAAACCAGTTTGGCTCAGTGGATAGAGTGTTGGCCTGTGGACTGAGGGGTCCCGGGTTCGATTCCGGTCAAAGGCATGTACCTTGGTTGCGGGCACATCCCCAGTGGGGGGTGTGCAGGAGGCAGCTGATTGATGATTCTCTCTCTCGATGTTTCTAACTCTCTATCCCTCTCTGTAAAAATAATCAATAAAATATATTTTAAAAAAATTAAACATGAGAGCTAGACAGCAATGTGGACTAACAGTTCTTTCCTCAATGGTGCCCCTTCTACCATAACAGGTGCATAAACCAACCACATATCTATGAGTGCTTGAACACCAATATTTGTAGCTACAAATGTAAAGAAGAACACACTTCCTCATCTCTATTGTATTTGAAAGCTAAGTGGACCATACATTTTGAAAAATAATAACAAGAGAAAAACAAGGTTGGGGCACACAAAAAAGCAGCATGTTTTGTTTTCCCTTTCAATGAAACATTATATGTGGATTCTGCTGCTCTGCTAGCTTATAGCTTGTTACTAAATCAGACCTTTCCTGCAGTGAAAAAAATTGCATCTTTTCGTTGTAATCCTTGACAGCTTAAAGTTTAATGGAGGCAGTTTTTTTTTTTAAAGGTATATAATGGGTTGACACCATGGAAGGCTGCTGAGAGCTCACAAACTCAGAAATAGCATGAAATGCAATAAGAACAAGCTCTTGCTGATTTTTTAAAATCATAATTTTTCTATTCTTGATAGAGAAAGCTAGAGAAGGAAATAGCTTTTTGTTTTGTTAGAGTAAATTGTTTCTCTTATCCCAATCAAACCATTCTCTTCTACCCTGGAAGAGTTTTAAAGAGGTGATTTCTTGAAAAGGTAAGGAAGAGTAAGTTTATGCAGCTGAAAACAGAGAGAAAGTAGATTTCTGCCTGAGAGTGGGTGTAAGTACCATGGAAATCGCCAAGAGGGGAACTCAATGGAAGGGACAGGTTCTGCCTCTGCTGGAGAGAAGAGGCAGGCGATGGTGCAACATCACTGCTGACAATATCACGCTGCTTGACACCAAAGGTCATGCTTGGTTACATTTCAATGTACAGATTCCAGAAAACCATCTCCAGACAACATGCGATCGGGAGTGTGGCCGAGGCAGTTCAGAGATTACACCTGTAGGAGGCTTTAAGACAATCTTGACAGTTGGCACCAAGATTCCTCTTGGGGAGATATAGTGCTTGGTTTATCTTGGTTTGGTTTCTCTTAGGTTAAGATAATTTTTTGATAAATGCTTAGAATGAGAGGGTGGTCTGGGGTGATAAGTCAACTTTAAGGGAATATGATGGCTAGAGATAAGAAGAAATAACTATTTGATATAATAATCAATAGGAATGTGAAGGGTTGAAAAGGAGGGGAGCAGAGGAAGGAGAGGAGAAAGGATAGTTTAAAAATGTAACATGACCTGAAGTTTTTCTCCTTTTACTAACAAAGCTTTGTGTTATTTAATCACTTTGGATGGTTCCAATATAAAAGCCTGTTTTTCTACAACATTCAGGGAAATATGCCACATACAAAGAAAACTCCTTGCATGAGTCATAATTTATGGAAAATAAAAAGGGAGCAATGAAAATATTTCTTGAAGGAATTGATATGGAGCAAAGAGAAGGAAACATCCTTAGAGGTGCTGGATAATAACAGAATATTCAGCAGTGAGAACTAGAGTGAGAAGTAGCTGTGAGAAGGAGCATGTGAGAAGGTAGAAAAATATCTGGAGGTGAGCCAGAAGAAATTTGTTTTCAACATGTTTACACTTCCTTTGAAGAAAAGTATTTACTTTTATCTAAAAATCTTATTTTATATTGTGCCATTATACTTTTTGACATTGTTCTCTGAATTCTATTAATTTCAGTGGCAAAAGTTGTGATCATGAAAATGCAAATAACATTAATTAATTTTATGTTGGTTTTGAGAATAAATTGCAATGCTAGTTCACAGGTTGATTGATTGCTCTCTGAAGCTCAGTCAGATTATGATCAAATGTTGAAATACCCAGATTTGAAATACTATTAATCATAGAATTTTTTAAAAATTGACTGGACAAAACAATAAGGAAACTAAAATTTGCAATAAAAGGTAATTGGGATATATGATAGGATTATTTTCTAAACATATACTACCAATATTTTCAGAATCTTAATTAATTTTGTCTTGAGAACTTATTGTAAACTAAACAATATTCTAAATACAAAGTAGGTGGTACTTATGGTTCTAGACTTTGATTACCCCAAATATGAATTTTTTTAACCATGTTTTTTAAGCCTCCTTTTAAAATGTCTATGACAAAGTTTGGATGTGTTAAAATTTGGGTGCAATGTTCCACGTATTTTTTAAAAATGTATCATTAAATGTAAATTGAGTCCTAAATCAATACACTGAAGAGTATGAGTCCAAAGTCAAATTTAGAACTCATGCTCTTCAGTGCATCTCTATTGAATGCCAAAGTTTGAATTTAAAAATATAACTCAATATTTTAAAAGAAATTTTGAGGGTACTCCTAATTAAATGTAAATTAATAGAACACACACAAAAAAAATGTACCGAACAACTATGGCATTCAATGTATTCTAGGTATGCTAGAATGTTTAAAAAGGACATGGACTTTGAACTTAAATAATTTATAGTCCAGTAGAAGAAATCACTTACTTAAATGGGCTGTAGTGTAAGGCAGGAAGTAAGAAGTGCTTCAGGAGAGCTAAGAGAGTAGTGCATTGGGTAAAGCAGATTAGTTCCACTTTTTGTGAAGGCTTCCTGGAGCTGTGCTGGAAACCAAAGAGTATTTGAGGGGACGAACCTGACAGAGGCTATGTGCATATGGAGGGATATGATAAAGAGGCGTTAAAGGTATCCAGAGCACGTTCAGAAAGGCAAGCAGGGGGAAATCATGATGCACCTAAAGGGAAGAATGGGTAACTTCATGAGGATGTCGAACCTTTGGTGAGAAATGATGAGCAAAAACATTAGGAAGATAGGTCAAGGATTGAATGCTCAGCTGACAAATCTGTACTGTATTTGGTCAGAAATGGGGAGTCCTTGTAAGTTCATGATTAGAGTAAACAATGTTAAAATCACACTTTAGAAGGTTAACTTGGCAGTAGTGTGTAGGGAATTGAGATGAGGTGATTTATTTATTTACTTTGGAAAGATTTTTTTAGTGGCACAACTAGTGGCCCAGATTCTCCCCCCCCCCCTTTTTTTTTTTATTGGTGCAACCCATTTTGTTTTGATTCTGCACAGAGTCAAGAGTCAACCAAATAGTCATCTTTGATCAAATATATTTACCACTTGTAAAAATCACCCAATCTTTTAGAAATGAGGAGCGGTCTTCCACTAGCATGAAGAAAACTGATTATAAAGCACCCCTTTAAGAACTTACTACCATTTAAAACATGTAATAAGAGATAAATAGCCATGATTAAAATAGGACACTAAAGCTACCATTTCTTGAGGGTGTCCATGATTGTACTAAGCCATGTGTGAATTGTCATGTTTAATCATAAAACCACTCTAGGAGGCAAGCATGTTACTATTTCTATCTTATATATTTAGAATTAAAAGGCTTTTATAGGAAGATGAAAAAGACCAGCTTACAACTGTATTGACTACCTCAAAATGACATACTGGCAGAAATCCATGGGTGTGCATTGAAATAATTAGTGCAAAAAAAGAATGCAGATCATACCTGTGACTTCTTGAGCAGCAGCTCTGCCAGTGCACCAAGGGGGTTACAGAGATTGCCTTTGGACCGCCAAGTTAGACCTGAGTACCAGAGTCACAGCTGCAGGATGACTGTGAACCACCATTAGAGGGCTGTTTTTCAGGGGGAAATAAAGACAGTGTGGAATACTATGATGTGTAAGCTCTAAACAGGAAGCCCCCTTGGTGTTATTTTAGTCAGGCCATTAGTGTGTCCAATTTTGAGAGCGGGAAAATTAGCTGAATGTAGAGAAACTACAGAGCGTTTTGAGAGGAAGAACTTCCTTTAAGTGATTACGATGCAGAACTTATTTTCTATGAGATGCAGTAAAACTGAGTCAGTATTAGCATATGATATTGCTTTTATTACTTGTTGGCCGTGTGACACATCATTTATCTTTTTGGATCTCAGTTTTACATTTGCAAGATGATAGCATCCTTAGACGTTTCTTAGCGTTAATGTAAATGTTAACTAAGGGTTGGTATTACCCCAGACATAACTGAGGTAGGAAGGGAATATTTTCTGCTAAGGAGACGATGTGTACAATGAGATCACAGGGAAAGGCAAGCCTGGAGCATTCGGGCGACTGGCAGTAGGCACTTTGTTAAGGAAGATGGGAGTGGTGAGTGTTGTGGAGTTTTGAGGAGTGAACATGAAGAGTCAGCACTTAAGGAAGGGACTAATAGGGGCTTAGTGGTTAATATCATGGGCTCAGAAAACAGATGGTCTGACTCAAATTCTCCTTTACTGTTTGTTAAAATGGGCACGAAGCTGGTGCTACCTCTGACTCTATTGTGAAAATAAGGTTTTAAGTACTTTAGAAAGAAGAGGCTGTCACTCAATATCTAAAACAAAAAAGCTGAATTATGGCATGGCAAGCAAAGGAGAACAGTTCTCATAAGACATAGTCTCTCTGAATAAACTATTAGAAGTTTGAGGAAGTGTGGAGGTTGGGGATTGGCAAAATTTTAGAAACTGGAGTGTTTAGCCACGGAAGGGTGGCTACTGCAGTGTGGTTCTTACGCATGGCTGAGCTCAGAAGCATGGTTATTGGAGTGAGGCTGCTGCTGATTGGACCGTTCAGAAGTGTGGTTACTGATAGATTAGTATCTGATCGAAGTGTCTGACGTCAGGATGGGCTCAAAATTAGTTCTCGTGGTTACTTGCTATGACTAAAGAATAATTAGCCTTTTCCTTTCTTGAATATAGAATATAAGATCATCATTTTGTTCTCAATTCATTTTAAGTACTTAGAGTAGTGCCTACTCTAAGATTGGTAATTTTCCCCCATGAACACAATGGAGATTATCTATGAAAAGATTTTTTGCAATGGAATGACATTATCTTAAAACAAAAGCTAAAACATCTCTAACACTACTGGGGTCAATGAGGAAAATACATACATGAAAATTGTATTTTATTTCTCTGAGTTTATGTGTATCAGGGGTGTTGATCTCAGGTGCATTTTCTATTCAGTCATAGTGGCAAAAAAATAAGGAAAAGAAAAAGAAATAAAAGTTATTGATACTTTATATAGCCTTGTGGCAAAAACACCTCCCTCACCAATTTTTACCAATAAAAATAACTCACTTTGTATGTTCCAAGGAATTTTCACATTCAGGGGGTAAAAGAGAAATCAACTAATGCTGTAGTCTAAATTAAATGAAAATTCATTATACAAATTATTGTTAAATTTGAAACAGGTGTTCTCTTCCAATTTAGGAAGATAAGAAGTGAGAAAACTACCACAGATTTGTTATTGATTTAAAGTGTTCTTAAAGTGAATAAGAAGTTGAATTCTCAGTGCAATACTTCTACTGGTGAGTTTTCTTCTGAGGAAGTGCTCTTTAATAAAGAGGATTTAGGAGCTATCAGGAAGAAAAAAAAATAACCAAGAAAGATATGTGTTTATAATATTTTGGCCTGCCAATCTGGTTGGCCACATAATCGGGGAATTCTGATGCTACCGGTTCCAAAAGAAAATTTTGATTTATTAGTTGGCATCTCCCAAACAATGGTGTCTTTAGTGTCTGTTCAATTTTGGAAATGGCCAGTTCTACCCTTAAAAAGAACAAAGAGATTAACAATCCAGGACAGCGGCAGGGAGTCTTCTTAGAGGGCTCTCCTTCTACTGCCTAAAAAATAGAAACACAGAAAGAAAAATATTACATACAAATCTTTTGGTAGGAATCTGTCATCATAAAACTCAGTTGTTTTCATGTAATTGTAAGAATGCCCACGAAGTTTGAATAAAAGCAGACATTCCTCTTGTATACTGGACTCACTTAGAAGAGATTTAGGGGATTAATGTATTCTTAAAAATCTCAATCTGATCACTTATAATGCAGTTTGAAGTGGAATTCTGTGCAAAAGGATCACTGGTATATAACTTGATTTTCTTGAGCCATTCCACCTCAAAAGGCATAATGTTACCTCTTGATGCTCTCATGATAAGATACGGAAAGGCCAACCTTAGGAGAAGCATTGCAGGGAACTGAAACATACTTAAT
Source organism: Pipistrellus hanaki (assembly GCF_964339955.1). Lineage (NCBI taxonomy): Eukaryota > Metazoa > Chordata > Mammalia > Chiroptera > Vespertilionidae > Pipistrellus > Pipistrellus hanaki. The sequence goes on along the minus strand of NC_140506.1, from coordinate 44,132,905 downwards.
GTCTAAGTCTTAGTTGGAATAAGTAGTCTCAGATCCAGCAAATCAAGTTTTCAAAATCAAATATTCTGTAGTTGCTACACAATGTTCACTTCCCACCCACAAATCAAGCTTATATAAATTTATGTGCCCATTCTAAGACTACTCTATGTACTCATTTCCCATAAAAAATCAACCATGTCAGCCGAAGACAGTTTTGCTCAGTGAATAGATTATCAGCCTGTGAACTGAAGGGTCCCAGATTCAATTCTGGTCAAGGTCATGTACCTTGGTTGCAGGACATCCTCAGTAGGAGGTGTGCAGGAGGCAGTTTCTCTCTCATCGGTGTTTCTAACTCTCTATCTCTCTCCCTTCCTTTCTGTAAAAAATTCAATAAAGTACAATATATTTTAAAAAAATCAACCATGTCTTATTGCCTGCCAGGGAAAGTTATATTTAAATAGAAATAGTGGATTAATGGTGATTTGGTATAATTTTATATTGAAATTTGACAAAGTTTGGGCAAGCACTGTGACTTTGCATTTCACTCAATAGTTTTTGATGGGTGTGTATGGAAATAAAAAGTATTGAAATTAAGAAGTGATGGGTGCCTAATTTCAAATTTGCCATAATCAACACCTTTAGGTGGAGTTAGATAAATCATCATACGCAAAATTTCAACTGAGACAAGTAGGTAATTGTATAATCACATAACTGTTACATGCACTACTGTTCAACATACAGTAAACATTTAACAAATGTTACAGAAGAGTGGCGTCAGTGTAGGCAAGTAGATGTTAAAACAAAGGGAAAGTTCAAAGCCCTCAATATGCATCCTGGACTGACCCTACTTATCTCTCCAGCATTGTTCGCCACTAATCTTCCACTGGCAAACTTGAAATGCCAGCCACAGTGATTACTATCCATTCCCAGATAGCATCTCTTCACAATGGTCTCTTTCCTGCTCTCTTGTTGCCTTCTATTCATCCTTCATTTAGTTACCTTGAGTAATCAGCCCTGATGCACTCACATATCCTCACCCCTGAGTTTGTGACTCTCCTATAGATTTTAACTACTCTGTAATTTCTTTATTATAAAACTAGAGGCTCAGAGTATTAAATTCATGGGTGAGTATGGTCCCTAGGCCTGGCCTGCGATCAGGGCCATCTTCTCTGGCTGCCCATAGCTAGCCCCGCCCCCCATGCCACCAACACCCGTGCCCCTTTCGCCATCGGGTGATCGATGCCTGACAGCTTGGGAAAGGGACAGAGAGGTGGTCAGTGTGTCTCATATTGACTGGTCCAGTAGTCGTTCTGGTCATTCTGCCATTAGGGTCTTTTTGCATATTACCCTTTTACTGTATTATATAGGTAGAGGCCAAGTGCACAGGTGGGGGCTGGCTGGCATGCCCTGATGGGGGCTCCGGATCAGGATGGGGGTTCCTGCTGGTGGTTGGGGCTGGCCTGGGCAAGAGGCTGCGGTGTTCTGGTCTCTGGTCATTCTGGTCATTCTGTTTTGGTTGCTGGGCTTTTATTATATAGGATCTATCCTATAGTTAGTAATTTCCATACTACGTAACTATTTACCCCAGGAGCCTTTGTCCCTCTGAAGAACAGGAACACTAACTTGCTTATTCACCACTGCATCAAAGGCTTTAATCCTATGCCTGCCACATGATAAATGACTTAATAATTATTGATTGAATAAAGGCTTGTATTTGAAGCAAAGGTAATATCAAATGCTTTACAAATAGGGTATCCCTAGGTAAATATTACATCATCCCCCTTGAGTTCAAGCTACCAGGAGTGAGAAGACTCCATTTTTCTTCTAAGCATATTACAATAATTAGATTATTTTAGAGGAAGCTGAGGCAGTGAACTCGGCCTATGGTATATTCACTTTGACATTAGATTCCTATGAGCACTAAATAAGATTCATCCTATATAATAAAGAGGTAATATGCAAATTGAGCATCACTCCAACACACAAGATGGCCATCCCCATGTGGACACAAAATGACTGCCACAAGCTGGCCTTCAGGGGAGGACAGTTTGGGGGGACCAGCCCTGCAGGGGAGGGCAATTTGGGGGAACCAGGCCTGCAGTGAAGGGCATTTGGGGGTGACCAGGCTGGCAAGGGAGGGCAGTTAGGCATCAATCAGGCTGTCAGGGGAGTGGTTAGGGGGTGATCATGCTGGCAGGCAGAAGTGGTTAGGAGCAATAAGGCAGGCAGGCGAGCAGTCCTGGATTGTGAGAGGGGTCCCAGATTGGAGAGGGTGCAGACTGGGCTGAGGAACACACACACACACACACACACACACACACACACACACACACCCCGCCCCTGTGCACAAATTTCATGCACTGGGCCTGTAGTTATAATTCATCATTGTTACTATGGAGCATATCTGTGTCTTTGGTCAAACAGTGTTCTCTCACAACCATATTTACAAACAAACAGAGGTAGTTTTATAAGCCATATTAAAATGTAAGTCTTGTTAATTTCAAAATCAAATGATAGAAGTATTAAAGCTAGTTCCATCCTGAATCTCTTATAAAGATCTTATTTAATGAAGCTCCAAAATGTGTTGTTGTTTTTTAAATGTGAACAAGCTTGTTTTTTTAATGATGTGCAGTCAATTAAATCTGTTGACATCATGAATACGATGTCATTCAGTAATCTCTGTATCTGGATGAAGTTTGGGCACCATAGACATAGACAAAGCTTCTACTTTATTTTGATTTGAAGAAATATGAACTTGTCTGGAAATACATACTTTTCAAAAGTACAAATAGGAAAATACTTTATTTTGATATCCTGGTAGAAATTATGATATTTTAACCTATGCATTTTTTAAAGTAGATGATAATGAATGTAAATCATTCTACAAAACAATGTGAGCTTATTTTCACATTTGTTTGGGATTAAACTGCATCGTAAACTGTTTCCAGATGTATGCTAATTAACTCTGCGGCAGAACCAACTACCCTACTTTGAGGGTTATAGACCAGATTTATGAAATCCTACCTTTTCAATTCAACCTTTATCACCACATTTTTGGTTATTAGGTCTCAGTTATGAGTAAGTCTATTTTGGGGTCTCTTTTGTCTCAGGGGATTGATAACAGGATATAGAATATTTCCCTTGTAGATAAAAAGATTGAACAAACCTAGCCTGATGTAGACTAATTTATTATTTGATAGCTGTTAGTAAAGAATTAAAATAAGTTAGTGATTTTCTAGCAAATGAATCTCAAGGTAAAAAAAATAAGGTCACCCTTGCATTGGCTTTAAATGGCATCATTGCCAGGAGCACCAGGAGGCCAGATTGAGTGGGCACTTAGCAACAGGCACGCCTCTGGGCCTGGACATTTTTGGTCACACACTAGCAATATTATTTTGATTCATTCAGGAGGTTGTAATGTGCCCAGGCCCCATTTGCAAGGGCTTGTTTGTGTTTGGTATTAATTTGTAAATGTAAAAGAATAAAATGATTAACAGTGTTTTTTTGTGAATTTGTGTTTGTTGTGTGCCAGAGAAAAGGGCAGGGGACCATGTTTTAAATAAAGACCATATTTACTTGCACAAATTGTTGCACAAATTGTCAGGGAAATGGATTCTAGAATTTACTATAAGAAATTGTTTGTTCATTGTTAATGATTTGTTTCATTTTGTTTTGGAGTAAGTATGTAAATATAAATTTTAAGACTATCTAGTTCTACTTTGATTGAAATATCAGTCAGATCCCTCACACTAGCAATTTCATTCATAGTTTTCATCTTTGTAATGATTCTGGTAATACTTAGAACACATAATGCCAGTGATGATACTAACCTATAGCTTTCAAGTGTCTCAGACTAAAATTATATACCAGAATTACAATTGTTGCTTCATTGTTTTAGTCACACATTTATTCAACAAGAGTTTGCTGAACACCAATTCTGTTCCAAATACCCTGCTAGGCACTGGTTAGCAAAGGCATAAGTAAAGATAATATATGTGTGTGTGTGTGTGTATGTGAGTGTGTGTATATAATTTATAACTGAAAATTTTTGTAAAGGAAGTTGAAGGATCTATGAAAGAATTAAGGAGGCTTTACCTAATTTAGACTGAGGGCCAGACAAGGCCTCTGAGCATGTGCACTGTTGAACTTGATTGCCTCACTATGTTAATGATACTTACTTAGCTTAAAGGATACTTAATAAGAAGGAAGAGTATTTTGTCCTCAAAATATTGTCATCAAAGCATTGCACACTCTAAATGGCTTTAGGGTATTTCTGTATTATATTGGCCACTGGCTCCCAAAATAATTTAATTCGGGATCACCAAAGAGTGGAAAAAATGGGAGTCACACTGTCTTGAGTAACTAGCTCTTCATGTGGCTCTCCCCAACACCCCACTCCTCCCAACCCCCAACATCCCTTTATAAATACACACTAAGATTAGCTCCCTCATATTCATTAGAGATCTGGGGATATTGTCACATAACCCTAAAGCTAACCTACTTAGAAAGGGAATATTCTAAAAATAGAATTGAAGATCCAACTGTATACTTAAAGCATTTTTGTTGTTTGTTTTGCTAAATTGCTGTTAATGGGATTATTGGGTTAATTCTGGCCCAGTTAATATTCTATTCCAACAAGCAATTTTTTTCAATATTATTTTTTCTTTGTCTACAGAAAAATACTGCTTCCACATGAAAGTACTGTGTCAATTGTGTGTTTTTGAGAATAAAAAATAAATTAGAGGATTAAATATTTATAAATTGTAATAACCTAAAAAAAAGAATATTTCCTATTATCTCAAATATTTTTACATTTTAAGCAAAGTTTCCTTTGGTGTGAAAAGAATCCTCCAATTCATGGCTGATCTCTATGTTGTACAAAATTGTGAAGTGGATAATTATCTGTCATATTGTTTTGTGTAACGAATATTTTGAATTGAGATACAGGGAGGACTGTTGAGCCAAATTTCAGTTCCTGTGAGTTTCTCCACTTTATAAAATTATATACACCTATAGAATTAGTGTGATGAGGGAGAAAAAAATCTGGGTCATAATTGCTATCATCCACACCAGAAAGAAAAGACATTTATCTTATCAGACCATAAGGATCCACTGAAATAGGTCTGAAAGGGTCTGAAGCTGCTGACAAAACCACAACACTGGGCCCAATTAACAATACCCATTTTTAATTAACAGTTGCTGACTCTTTGCCATTGAAATATTCACGCTCTAGGTGTGAAATGGCAACCCCCATTTGTCATATCTGTCAAAATTAATTTTGAAATCCCATGGTCTTCCTTCCACAGGATAAAAGTGAATAACTAGAGCATACCTGCCAAAGTTTAGTTCCAGGACAAAGACTAGGAAAATAGAACCTAGGAAACTGGTTGGATCAGCTTTAATAATCCAACTCCTATAAATTATCTTCCTAGCATTTCAAGTGCTGCAAATGATGTCAATATTTATTTTATACCTTGGGAGAGGGCATGTGTGGTATTTTAAAGTTATTATCCTTAATTCTTTTTAATTCTTTCATTCAAAAAAACATATTAAGCACCTCATAAGTATTAGACACTAATTTTAACTATGAGGCCACAACTATGAACAAGACGATGTGTTCTGGATGATATCACAATCTAATATTAAAAAAAAAGGAAAAACTGCCAGGTGTCTATATATGTGAATACTGTATTAGGAATGAGAGTGTGATCTCTTTACAAAGATGTGAAAATGTATCACCATCAGTGATGGCATGGTTGGGAAGAAAGGATAAAGAGCACGCAAGCTGCCTAAACCAGAGTAAGACTTTGTGCAAATTAAGCCTTTTACACATAAAAAGTTTGGCTTCAGGGTTAAAGTAGAATCTGAATCATTAGTGTGCATTCATTGAGCATTTAATGTAATTTTGGGAGTGGAAAAAAATAACACATCAGTTGATCCTCCCAATAATCTTATGAAGTAGATAGTATTATTTTCATTATATAAATGAAAAAAAATTATTTCAAAAATATAATTGACCATCTTAAAGTTACAGAGCTGGTAAGTGCAGAGCCTGTGCTAGAATGATTGATTGACAATAATTCATGAATTCATTTATTGAGTGATCACTATATATTCTGAGGTAGTGGAGACTAAAAATATAGAGATTAGTAAAGCAAATGCTCTGACCCCAAAGCTTCGTTTTTTGTTTGTTTTGTTTTGTTTTTTTTTTTTTCTGGTAGAGGTGAGAGGATTGTATATAAGAAATTATGACAAAGAGGAAAAAAAAATATAATGTATGTATTTTACCATTTGACAGGACACACAGATAAAAGAACAAGGGCCGAGGAGGGTGGGGGTGAGGGGGAGAGATCAACCAAAGGACTTGTATGCATGCATATAAGCCTAACCAATGGACACAGACACCAAGAGGGTGAGGGCATGAGTGGATTGAGGGACAATGGGGGGATAAGGACACATATGTATAATAATACCTTAATCAATAATAATAAAAAAGAACAAGTGCTAAATTCCTCCTGTGTGATTAGGGAAGTATCCCAAAGAAAATGATTTCTGATCCATTTCATGACTTTTTTTTTTTTTTTTTTTTTTTTTTTTACAGTGTCTGCCTTCCTTGTCCATTCTGGGTAAAGCACAGTTATCATTAGAGAAGAAAAGGAAACTAAAAACACTGCATTGTTCCAGTGCTCAAGAAGCTTATTCTAATTAAAGAGCAAAATACCACCTTTGAAGCAGAAGAAGAGCAGTGGGGTGTTCAAGGTTGTAATCATTGCCTAGGTCTCCAGCTAAACAAAAGGGAGAATCAACAGTGGAGCACTGAGGAGCTGTCTCCTCCTCTACACTGGGGAATTTACTACCACCAAAGGGAGAATTAAGCTGAATCTATCAACGGTAAAAAGCGAACTGAAGAAGGTTAAATTCAACAAAAAAATATCTGGAAATAGGATGGTTTGTTTAAAGCACTGTACTATGTTTCAGGAAGATGAACAAGACAAAAATCCCTGGAATATTTAATTGACATTAGATCTATTGTTATACAAACTCTGACAAGGAAGCATACAAATACACAGAAATGATACTCAGAAATTTGAGGCATTCAATGAAGAAGGAACATGTTAATAATTATTTTAGCAATAATGATATGTTAATTATTGAATTTTTAGTAAATACAGGTAGGCAAAAGGAGAAAAAAAATCTCATTGCATATTTTTTCACTATTAATTGGACACACACACTTTAATGAGATTGTACAGTGTATTATTTAGCACAAATATTTTCATATTATTGACCATTACTATCATCTAGTATTTTATTTTTAATGACTACTATTAATCATTATGTAAGTATACTACATTGTTTAATCATCAGCCCTTTTAAGGTACTTCTATTTTTTTTTACTATTATAAACAATTAATATCCTCATAGATAAACCTTTCATACTTTTATGGGTTTTCCTTGTGATAGATTTCTGAATAACTATTAGATCAATGAGTGATAAATATTTTAATACTTTAGTATGTGTGATCAATTCTGTTTTTAAAAGTGCATCAATTTATGCCCCTTTTGTTATTGTAAGGACTTTTTATTTTCTCCTAGTTCTAAGCCTCATTAAATGTCATTTCTAGCAGGAGAGGCAAAAAGTAAATTATATTGTATTGTTTTAATAGCATTTAATAATTATTGGTTATATGAATGTTTTTCTTTGTATTTTATCTTTTATTAAATTTTGGTGTTCCTCCTTTGTTCAAGTTCTTACTGGAATCATCTTGATTTCTGGGAAATGCTTACATATTAATTTGGTTGATTCATTACCCTCACATACAATTATAATGGGGCTTTTCACTTTGCATTTTTATATAGTGAAATCCAACACTCTTTTCCTTAATATTTTCTGCTTACATGGTGTCATATATTAAATTTTTTCATTCCAAATTACATAGTTAACATCTGTATTTATTCTAGTATTTTATTTAGAGTTTTTATTTGCCTAGAATTTTGCTATATGGTGTGACATAAGAATCCAATTTTATTTTTTCCTAATGGTTAACAACTTCCCCAATACTATGAAATTCTTTCTTCACTGATTTGCCATACAATATTTATTATATCCTCAGTTATTAGATATATTTTTATCTGTTTCTGATTTTTCTCATCTTTACCATTGATTTATTTCTGCTTTATTCTTTTATTTATGAAGTCTTTAAAGTCATTTTTACATGACATAATGTTGCTTCTCAAATATTTTACAGCTAGTATCATATATAAATCCTTAAAAAAAGGAAAACATTGAACAATTTTGTCAGAAGTGAAAAAGAACAAACTGTCATATTTTCTTTATGATTGTACTAGAGGCCTGGTATACAAATTCGTTCACAGGTGGGGTTCCTGGGCCTGGCCAGCAAACAGGGCTGATCCAGGCTCATCTGGCCCAGTCCCGATCAGATTGATCATGGCTAGCTGGGGGGTAGGGAGAGGGTGACAGCAGGATATTGGCTGGGAGTGCACTGACCACCAGGGGGCTGCTTCTGCATTGAGCACCTGCGCCCCGGTGGTCAGTGCGCATCATAGCAACTGGTTATAATGGTCACTTAGGCTTTTATATATTTAGATTAAACTGATATTTTAATCTGGGGAGAATTGGTATCTTCACTTTATTCAGCCTTTTTATCTAGATACATAGTTTTTCTTACAATTAACTTAGTATTTCTCTGTGTTTCTTTGGAAATTAGAAACAATTGGCCCCAGAAGTACTTATTTTAAAAGAAAAATCCTAGAATATATTATGCAGGACTGCAAAAATTACTATAATATCCCTGAATGAAACACATAAAGGCTAATTCAATCTTGAGAATGTTTACATATTTTTACAGAAGAGAAAAAATTGCCCATTAGAATATTGCTAATTTAAACACTATCCAGAGACATCACATATTAGATAACCAAATGATTTTTACCACTTGTAGTTTTTATTAGTCATCTTCTTTTTAAAAATAAATACAATTTGATGAAAATTATGCTGTGAAATTTTTCTGTTAAGCCATAAAACCATTAGGGAAAAAGTGCTGAAAATGAAAGCAACATTTGAACACTGAAAGACAAAATCCCTCAAAATGTGAAATTAGTGAAGTTATATGTCCGAATTAGATATGTGCATGGGTGAACCTTGAACCTGTGGCCACCATCACAGGCCAGCACTAGTGTGAAGGCAGTAAATAGTCAATTCTTACCATAAGTAATTAACAAAAGTAGGAGTTTCTCATGGGGTTTTAAAACATCAGGTCAAAAATGTATATTTATAACAGTATATAGATGTAAAGAAAGGTTCCAGGAGCTCTGAAATGAAGAACAGTCTAGGAATGTGATTGCAGAGAAATGTTTCTAGATATATCCCAAGGAACCATACAAGGCATCACTCCACGTGCTGGTATTGGAAAACTTTTCTCATTGAACCATGCTATGTAGAGACAACACACAAAGGTTAAAATAATTAACAAAAATTTACTTTTTTCCCCCTGTATAAATTTCTAGTGGTAATAATTATTTTATGGTGTTTTGTGTTTTTTAGTAACATATGAATACATGACTATAGATTTTTGAGTTGTTTCTCTTTCACAGAGATGGATTTTTCTGAACCATATCAAACTTACACTGTATACTATATGGACAAAGACATGTATTAGTAATGTGAAAGAAAAAATTAAAAGGATATGTCCAAGATGTAAAAATCAGGGAAGTGTGACCCATACAAAGATAAAGAAAAGCAGGTAATAGCAACTGCCTTTGAGAGGGCCCAGATGTTGGACTTAAAAGACTTCAAAGCAAATACTATAATTAGGTTCAAAACTAAGGAAACTTATGCTTAAAGAATTTAAGAAGATAAGATACATATCTTATGAAATAGAGAATATCCATAAAAGGATAGAAATTATTTCTTTTGGGACTCTACATTGTTCTACATATATTTTATAAGCTGTCCTTACATCTTTAAAGTAATTTTCTATGTGGGTTTTAATCTAGGTAATTTCTATTGACCTATTTTTATGTTTACTGATATCCCTTCGGCTGTATTCAATTTGCTACTAAACTCCAGATCCAACATATTCTTAATTTCAGATTTAAGAAAAACTTATTCTAGAAAGTCAGTTTGATCTTTAGAAATTTTATTTCTGTATTAAGAAGTAGATTTTCCCTAGTTTGTCTATCTTCAAATTTCTTTAACATTTACTAGAATAATGTAATTTCAAAGTCAATAATCTGTTAATTCCTATGTGTGATTCATGTGTAGATCTGCTTCTATATTTTGATTTCTCCCTTCCTTTCATGTCTTATCATTTTTGGTAATGTGCAGAGTACATATTCAAATAGCCAAGGAATTGGGAGCAAAAATGGTTTTCCTGAAGCAGACACATCACCTTCTCTGTCAGGCACCTGGAATGAAGAGTTGGTTATTTCTATCCCAATGGAATTCAGGTAGGTTACACCTGGGTTGCAGCCTGAGGTTCAGTGTACAAATGTCTTTAGAGGGAAATTTATCTTGAGTGGTTACAGGTACCCCCTGAGGGGAAATTTGGAGATTTCCCTCTGGTCTCTAGCCCAGCCAATGACATTCTATATTGCCATACTCTCCATAAGAATGCACTTCCTGGCCAGAAGAATCAGCTCTATGTTTGGGAAACTACAGATTCCAATTTGTCATGCCAGCCCATGCAACTATTAACACCTCTTCTGTATTTCTTGCTACCCCAGCAGAGCTCTTCTGCCTGCGGCTGGCCCATTTATTCCCAGACATGGCTAATGCTTACAGAGACAGAAGCAACACTGATTTTTGTTCAAAAGAGCCTCTTTCTCTCTGGTAAAGAAACTGGATATTCTAGACTTCTTTTTCTATAATATTTCCTAAAATCATATATATCATATATATACTAGTACACGTGTGTGTGTGTGTGTGGGGGGGTGGGTTTATAAAAGTTATTCCATTTGTTACATTGATAATTATATTCACTTGTACTTTCTAATTGGATGTAAAATACTCCAATGCCTTATTCATTTTTAGGCAATGTCTTAACAAGTAATTGACATATTGTACTTGTTTTTATTTCATCTTAAACTAGTGTGTTTTATAGGTTACAGTAGCCTCCACAATAGTCAATAAAGTGTCTGTGTCATAACAACAGCTATTGTCTGTGGAATTCTTACCATAAGTAAATTAGAACATTATGTTCTAAGCGTTTCACATATGTTACCTAATCCCCAAAGCAATTTCTTGAGGTAGGTACAGTTATTAACACTATTATACACAAAGGAAAACTGAGGCATGGGGAGTGTGGATGATCTCTCAAGGTCATACACCTTATAAATATTGGAGTCAGCATTCAAATTCAAATTTTCCTTAGAGCCCAAGCCCTTAGTCATTATACTATTGTATATTGTGGTCTTGAGTAAACACTATTGTTTTGTTGTTGTTATTGTTATTCCTCACCTGAGGATATTTTTTTTTCCTTGCTTTTCAGAGAGAGTGGAAATGGGGGAAGCAGAGAGAGATAGAAGAGAGAAAGAAAACATAAATATGAGACACATTCCAGGTATGTGCCCTTGACCAGGAATCAAACCCGAGACTCTTTCCTGTGTGGACTGATGTTCTAACTGCTGAGCCACACAGGCCAGGGCTAAATATTGCTTTTTAACAGATTGTCCTTTCCTCCTCTCTTCTCTTCATACTTTAAAAACATTTGTTTCATATAATCCTTTAATTTTATCATTATGTCCATACCTCACTCTCTTTCTATATACTCTCCAGTCTATGAATTACTTCTATTCCTTTTTATAGAACAAAGATCTATTTTCCTTTAGAATTTAGCTTATCAACTCCTTCAGAAACTTGAGCCACTCAGTTGGAATTGGAACTCTTTACATACACCTACCTTAGAATTTAATCTATCGTACAAAATGTATTTATATATGTGTCTTATCCATTAATCCATAAGATCCTTGAAAGTAGGAACTGGGGCTTATCCTATCTTTCTACTTACACCTAATGAGTTGTGATAGGTGATAGTCACTGAATATATATTTACCAAATTGATTTCAATCTCTCTCTGTTCCCAAAATTGACTCTTAATAGGAATTTCAAAGGTTAAAATCTCTGTGCTGTATTACATTCATTTTGCTCTGAAAGTTAAAACATAATAGATAAAAATTTATGTTGTCATGCATTTTGGAAGATCATCTTGGTTAAAGTTAAAATAGAAGAGAAGAGGATATTTACAATTATAAAAATTTTCACATTAATTTCTATCTGTTTAATAGTTAAAAATAAAATTCAGTCTCCTATTTCAAATTAAGCTACTGTTCACTTTTAACTAATAATACCTTTATGTACCTGACACTTCAGGTGGAATGATTAAATTATGCATGTGTAGAAAGATCTCAGAGCATAATGACAGGTACTACAAACCTACTATGTTCCCAGGTACTTAAAAAAGTACTGTATTTAAAATTTGAGACACTGATTTGAATTTATTGTTTCTCTTATGTATGACATTCTTCTTTTCCCTTTAATTCACATGGGGGTGTGAATTTTTATTTCTTTAACTTAGATTTGTTTTTCATTGAATTTATACCATATACCAACATTGTATTGTTTAGCTTTGTTAGTTACATTAAGCAAAGAAGTAGATGTATAGAGCCATTTCTCTTGCTCAAATGGAAGAGACTTTGAAGGGATATTTAAAAAAAAAAAAAAAAAAAAAAAGCAAAACTGGGCTGCACACTGATATATTAAGTCAGAGCATAAAGTCTTTAAAAATTCCCTTTTTATTCTTTACTATGGGATATGTCTTGCTGTATTGAGTGGATTACATATTCTTTATTCCACTGATTTTTAAAGCTGAAGTCCTTGAACAAAAATTTGAGCTAAGCAACTTCAAATAACTTATTTAGCTTTGCAAAGTTGTTTATGCTTACAACCCTCGTGGATTCCTTTTATGCTCTGCTATGGAATGTATATAGCCCCAACTGTAAAAATTGCTGAGTGTGCTTGTCCTAAGTAGGAAGAAATAGAAGGGTTAGTTTAACCCCTATGGGTCTGCAATTTGTGGCTCAGTGAATGAGCTCCATGCCATTCTTTGAAATTATTTCTATTCTCTATTTCTTTCTAATCTAGGTGCTTTGTTTTCTTTTTATATGTCTAACAAGGAAGAATATAGTCAAAAAACCATGTGAGCATTGTCTTCCTAAAACTGCTAGATGTGCTTTCTCTATTTACCAAAAAAAGATGTAGAGCAATCTCCTTGGGTAAAGGTGTTTAGAATGGGAGGGGATATTTTTTAAGTGTCTTGGGTAAAATTGTCATTCCTGTTCACGAGAGGAGATGGTATTTTATGTTCAACTTATTATATCTCCTAAAAGAAATTGTTGCCTCATTGAGACTCTGTCTTGGACTTAGATCTTAATGTTAACTGGAAAAGATTTGTCTGAGGATGTGTTTCTCATGCCAATCAATATTGTCTCCATCCCAGGAGACACCTAACCTGAAACTCCCTTTCTGGAATCATGTCTAAAATCAGTGTATCATAATTGATTTCTCCCCTTTCCTTGAGCCTTTATAGATAGAACTAGAGGCCCTGTGCATGAAAAGTTGTGCACTCAGAGGGGTCCCTCAGCCAGGCCTGTTCCCTCTCGCAGTCCAGGAACCCTTGGGGGAATGTCCATCTGCCAGTTTATGCCCACTCCCTGGGGGTTTGGGCCTAAGCTGACAGTCAGGCATCCCCCTGGCAGCCCAGGAGCCCTCAGTGACATCTGACTGTGGCTTTGGCCAGCTCTCAGGAGAGCTGGCCTAAGCCGCAGTTGGACAAGGCAGAAAAAGAGGACTTTAATTTCTTCTCTTGCCTCCAACTTTAATTTCTTTATACATAGTTTGAAAATTATATATAAAAAAAGGATAATAAAATTACATGGATGTATATGAGGGTGCATTTATAGGTATTCATGCCAGTGTTTATAAATGCATACATTTATTGCTTTATTTAATTAAAAAAAATCACTATCTCTGCTCATTATTTAGTGATGATATTTGAGCTTTGGGAACAAATATAATTTAAAATGTTATTTTATAAGTTATGTGAACTTGTATGGGCCTATTAACCTCCATAAAACTTAATTTTTCTTATTAAAAATGGTGATATTCATACTTGTAAGGTTGCAACAAGGAGCAACTAACATTCAGCATAATTCATGGCACATTGTAGGACCTCTCACAGTTGTTATTTTAATATCTACCCTGCTAGTCCTATACTTAGTCTCTATACTAGGTACTCAGAGATGTGGAATTAAAGAAAATACAACCTCCCTTCTCAAAAGCCTCAATGTCCAAACTAGCATCAAAACCCAAAATATAGTGTAAATGAGTGCTATTAAAAATATTAAACAAGTGCATTTTCAACTAAAGTGGGCCAAAGCCAGAACCTGGTGGTCAGTGGTTGGCAATAAAATTTGTATCTTTACCCACTTTATTGAAACTAGGTACTAGCCAGAGATTTTTGTCTGACTGTTAATTATTTTTAATTTGTTGACCATTTTCATGATTTAATTTACTTGTTTCTATTTCTATTCAGAGTTTATATATTTTTGTAAAGCTAATAATAATGAAGTATTTTTCCTTTGTCCTTCAGTATAAAAAATAAAGAATACTACTGAACACAGAAATGTTGTCTAAGAATTGGAGGAAATCTTGTACCAACAAAGGATCTCTTAGAATATAATTAATATGTGTTGGGACACAGGCATTGGTGTGAACTTTTTATAGAGTGAATGCCAATTGACTGTCAAAATGATTTCAATTGTTTAGAGATCATATTTTCCTATCATTCCTATGATATTGAAGCAATTTCCCAATTCTATATATAGTAGTATAATATTAAAGAAGATTCTATAAGACACAGTAGAGCAATTTGCAAAAAACTCTAAAGTTCTAAGGTATAGGAGTGAATGTGATCCGGATCATAATCCTATATAATAAAAGGCTAATATGCAAATCAACCGAACAGCAGAATGACCGGTTGCTAAGATGCACACTGACCACCAAGGGGCAGATGCTCAATGCAGGAGCTGCCCCTTGATGGTCAGTGCGCTCCCATAAGGGGAGCGCTGCTCAGCCAGAAGCCAGGCTCATGGCTGGTGAGCCCAGTGGCAGTGGCAGGGAGGGGGTCTAAGCTCGTAGTCAGACATCCCTTGAGGGATCCTGGACAGCCATAGGGTGCAGCCTGGGCTGAGGCAGGGCTCTGACACAGTTGTCCCTGAGTCTGTTATACCACCTGTCCTCTCTGAGTTGCAATCGTGTCTTGTTACAAATTTTGGGGAAATGTAGCAAATTAAATGTTTCCTATCTCAAGTCTTTGTACTCTGACCTGCTCTATAATATCTTGCACTACATATTCCTCTCATTTTGCTGGCTTTTTCTCATGCTGGAGTTCACTTAAAGTTCAATTATAGGAAGTTGGATTTTTAATAAGATTTCTTTAAATGGTTTCTATATTTAGCCAGTCTTGCAGTTCTCAATAGTACATGGAAGAGCAAATAGGGAGCTCAAATGAATTAGCTTCTTTAACTACTAGATGAAACCAAAGTTTGGGCTCTCCAACTTCTAAGACTTGGACGCCGAGTCGGTAATCTAAATTTATCAATAGCCTAACATAAAACTCTTCTTAAAGGACTTCTTTATGCTGCTTATCATAGTAACGCTTGTTAAGTTTCCAAGGGTGGTCCTTTCCCTCCAAATGTTTTCAGCTTGACAGATCGCTCTTTTCTGAAGTGCACTCATTCGGGTCCCATGCTGCTACTACACATCCATTTCTGTATCTGAAGGAAGACATCAAATATAGAAGAATTAATTTCTGACCCTGTTTTAAAAAGGCAAAAAAAAAATTAAAAAATCTGGGCTTATTTTTTAAAACTATGTATGGCTTGGACAATTTATAGCACATGTATAATGCCACCCTTCTTTTTCTTTTTTAATAGTGAGCACACACAAAATGAAGGATTCCTCTTTCTTTAGAGTGTCACTCGGATCCTGCCAGGTGCTCGGTCGTGAGCCCTGTGACTCCTGATGGTGTGGAGAGGAAGGTGGGCAGGAGGCGGAGGATGGCAGGAAATGTTTTATGATTTATGCAGTTTTTTTCTGAAATATGTTCCCTCTACTTACTGCAGAGTGTTACTATTATTATCATTTGGTGGGCCCGAGGCATGGGCCACACACATCATCTGCCTAAAAATAGTTCTACAGCCTGTCTGGGTGTCATTATGGTGTTTGTTTCATAACAACTGCCTATGAATCTTTATTAAAATTCAAGTGGGCTGAGACTTGGAGCCAACAATGGGGCCGGTCCACAGCTAACAGAGCACAGTCTGTCCTTGGGAGGCACTGGCAGGATCAGAGGAGGGCATGTCAAACATGAGGCACGCTGCAAAGCATCTCAGGCCGGGACTCGGAAGGAGACAGGATGAGGCCATGGAAATGCATTTCTCCCCAAAGAGAACTGTGTGATTTAGCTCCCTCCCAGAGAGAGAGTGAATAGATCCGCCGAGCTAAAAACCTAGTTGAGGGTCATGCCACCACTGACCTTGCTGAGTGACCTGAGACAGTGAATGCTGAAATGTTAGGGGCTTTTATTTATTTGTTTTTATTTCTAAAAGCACTAAGGCAAACAGCACAGGGTTTTAGTGTATATTATTTTATAAAATGACAGGGTTTAGTTGGTGACATAAGAACCTTTATAATTGTAAACATTCCTTCATATATTGAGATACAACCTAGGTTTAGAAAACAAAATCTCCATAAAAATCAGGTACTTATGAAATATGAATTTACAGATCAATCTCTAAATTAAATACCTTTTATTTTTACAAGTATTCTTTTTCTGAATTAAAATGCTTTTAAAAAAATAACTATGAAGACATAGAGGATTGGTTGTGAGCAAAAAATACATAGTTGTAGAATTAAGACTAAAGAAAGGTTAAAGGGGGTATATTTGGCAATTAATGACTACATATATCCTATATATTAAATATGCAAATTGACTGTCATACTGTCACAAGGTGGTGGCACCTACAGTGAGAGTGGGACCAGCTGCTCCGTGCACCAGCCACCCGAGTCCCCTCAGCCCTGCCAGGGGCCTTGAGACCTCCTGCACCCCCCGCTGACTGACAGCTCACCCAGGCTCCTCCAATGAGCTGCCCATCCCTCTCTTCCTCCCTCCCCCAAAGCTGAAGACTGACTGTGATGTCAAACAAATTGGAAGTTATCACTCATGTTGTAGAAAGTATCCTCCATTCCTCAGCCGGTGCTGGCCGCAGTCCCCTCAGCCCCACCGAGGCCTCTGATCCTCCTGCACTCCCCACTGACTGAGGCACAGGCAAGCCTCAGATGGTGGCTGCCCAGTCGCCCAGGGCTGGCCAGAGGCTCAGGTAACTAGGGCTGGCCGAGGCTTGTGCTTCTGGCAGTGGCAGCAGCAGAAGTGTGATAGGGCGTTGCCTTTCCCTGATTGCTGGGTCACCTCCTGCCCCGGAGGGCTCCCAGGCCGTGAGAGGGGCAGGCCAGGCTGAGGGATCACCCCATCCAGTGCATGAACTTTCTATATAATAATAGTCTATATAATAAAAGTCTAAGTGATCGTTATGGTGGGACAACCAGAATGACTAGTTATGGTGGAACAACCAGAATGACCAGTCACTATGACGCTCAATGACCACCAGGGAGCAGATGCTCAATGCAGGAGCTGCCTCCTGGTGGTCAGTGCACTCCCACAGGGGAGCGCTGCTCAGCCTGAAGCCATGCTCAAAGCTGGTGAGTGCAGCTGCCACAGCAGGAGCTTCTCCTGACTTTAGAGCAGGCAGCAGGCCGGGATGAGCGCAAACGGCGTGGCTTCACCCTCACCACCTGCCACTTGGTGCACTGCTACAGCCCCCAAGGAGTCCTGGACTGGGAGAGGGATGTCCAACTGCTGGCTTAGGTTCAAGCCCAGTGCTATTCCCTATAGAAGGCAGTCAGTCTGAACAACTCAGTGACTCAGGGAGGTGCAGGGAACTCAGGGTGAGTCTGCCTCCATGTTTGACTCACCCACTGGATGGTGTTCACAGGACACACATTGGAGGCCCAGCCCATGCACCTGCAGCAGCTGCTGAAGCTCAAGCAGCATGGGGTGCAGCAGCAGAAGGCCATCCAGCCACAAGCTGGCAGTCAGACATCCCTCAAGGGGTCCTGGACTACAAGGGTGCAGGCAAGACTGAAGGCCTGCCCCCCCCCAACCCCCCCACCACTCCAGTGCACATTTTGTGCACCGGGCCTCTAGTATAAAATAAAAAAACCATAACATTGCATTTCAATAAAAACTTTTCTTTTAGTCTTTAATATTACTAAACATAATTCAAACTAATTTCTAATACTTTAGTTTCAATATAATAAATGTGGGATATTGATACCATATGCAAAAAAAAATCCTGTTTCATGTTAAAGGGTAAGAATCCTGAGACATATCAGTTATTAGTAAGTGATTCTTATTTTGTTCTAGCAAATGTTTAGGTGAATGCTATGTGTATAGTACAATAATTTGAAAATTTCATTATTTACCTAGTAAAGGAAAATTATAATTTTAAGATCATAATCTTTTTGTAGGATTCAGAAAGATTATGATCATTATGAAGTTAATTGTATTTTGAAATTAAATTCCTTTGTATATTTTTAAGAAAAACAATAAACAACTTGCTTCTACTTATTGCTTTACAATTAGTAAGTCTGACTGAGCAACAACTACAAAGTAATCTACACAGAACTATTGAAAGTATTTAGAGATGATATCCTTTTGAAAAAATATTTTTCTTAAAAAAAAGAAAAGGAAGATGGTTTTGAATTCTCAGCAAGGAGTCACCATCTCAATTAAAAATGATTCTGAATAGGGACTTAAAAGCTGCTAGTCCATTTCGTTAATGCTTTGGCCATTAGGAGCATATAAAAACAGAAATTAAAGTGATGGGAAATTAGTTTGAATTCTGTTTAGTAATGTTAAAGAATAAAAGAAAAGTTGTTTCCCAAATACAATGTCATTTTATTTTATATGTAATATTTGAATCTCTCGTTATCAGTTATGTAATCAAAGAGTCAAAAACCTCAAACTGGTGGTGGTTTACATGTGAGAGGAAGACTGTCTTCATGGAACTCCTGGGAGTTGAAATGGCAATAAACCCTTGCACAGGGGCTGGTTTGTACCTGTGTGAGCAGAATGCAGATGTCTCTGTTTTTATTTCTCTGATATGACTCAGTGCCTAAAACAGCTCGAGACACTCAGACTGGAGCAAACAGAGCTTCCCAGGAGTAGTTCTTTATGATAATTCACTATTCCAGGGAGATACCCATGTGCTCATGTTTGTAGTTCTCTTTACTATTAAAGTATAATATAATCATCAGTAAGCTAAAAATATAAAAATATCAGTTATTCTTTCCATAGATCCCAATAACTAAGTTATTAAAGATGTGTAGGGGTCTGCTTTTTTTGTGTTTTTTTTTTTAGATCTTTAGTAATTTTATATAGTTTTAGAAACATACTATTTTGGTAACAATAATGCATACATATTCAACATAATTATTATTCCTTATTTGACAATGCTTCCCATATAATAATAACATTGCAATATATATATATATATATATATATATATATATATATATATATCCTAATTGATACACTGGTAGGGTGCTACATTTTGGGGCTTTCCAATACAAGTGCCCTTGCATCTTGTTTATCCTGTCACCCAGGGCTGCAGTGCACAGAAGTGCCACTTGTACCTAAAGGAACTTAAGGGGTGACTTTTATATTGTCTTCTATCAGCATGGCATCCCCAAAATGGAGGGAGAACTAAACATGACACCCTGAAGAGTTTTCACATTCAAATGACCTATTTTTGTAAAAATTACTGTACTACACCAAACTTTTTAAAAATTTATTCCTATATTATGAAAATAAAGTAGTTCAAGTTTTGATTCCTAAATAGAAAATGAAATTAACATAAATAACCAAAGATTCTGGGCATTTTTTAGTATGAGACATCTCATTATCAAGATTTGTGAAGATCGGTAGCTGAATCTTTTTATAGTGAAGACAATTAAATTCACAGTGGAAGCATGCATCTCTGAAAAGTGGTAAAGACAAAAGGTGACACATAGTGTGCCAGAAGCCAGTTCCAGCATATCATGGTTACAAGAGTTTGATCAAAAGGTTGATGAAGCTTGGGGGCTCAACAAGGCTGAGCCACATATATAATCATCTGTTGGAACAGCTAGAAAGCATCTCCCCCAAGCCAGACAGCTCAGGGCATCTTAATCTACATGTTATTGCCTACTGTTGGCCAAACACCTGAACAGCTTTGTAGTTCTCTTTACTATTAAAGTATAGTATAATCATCAGTAAGGCTATTCCCCAATTTGACAATGCCTCTATACCTACCCTTTTTTTTTTTTTTAAGACTATATTTTATTGATTTTTTACAGAGAGGAAGGGAGAGGGATAGAAAGCTAGAAACATTGATGAGAGAGAAACATCGAACAGCTGCCTCCTGCACACCCCCTATTGGGGATGTGCCCACAACCAATGTACATGCCCTTGACCGGAATTGAACCTGGGACCTTTCAGTCTGCAGACCATGCTCTATCCACTGAGCCAAATCGGTTTCAGCTAAACCCTACCCTTTGAAGTGTATTATCTTCTCCTTGCCTTAGGATAAATTGTGTTAATAAAAAGTCCTAAGAGTCCTGAGTCAAGGAGAGAGTACTTAGCTTCTTTAGCTGAATTCAATGAGAATGCCAGAATTCCATTGCTGATTTGTCCAGGCGGGAACAGTAGGCAGTTTTCTCCATCTCCCAGATTCATATAATGTATTATTACATTTGAAAATTGCCATGAAGTAATGGTAGCAGTAAAACCAAATCCAAAACTGGAGATATGTGTTATGCCTTGTACAGTGCCTTTTGCCAAAAAAGTGTATTTTCAACTTATATATGCTCTTTATTTAACCAGATCATCTTTTCACCTATTATTTCTTCTGAAGGCTTGTATATATAAACACACACACACACACACACACACACACACACACACACACACGCATACACGCATACACACAAATACATACTTTATGAAAATGGTGTGTTCTTACTGCATTTGAGGGTATAGTTAGTTAGATTAAGTGAACTTTTTAAAAAGAATGGGCTTAATTCATTGACCCTTCATTAAGAGGAATCTGATGATACCAGTACTGAACACTTTATTTTCAAATGAAGCATGGGATATTTAATGACACCACAGGATCTACAAACACTTTTAAAACATATTGTAAAGGACCAGGAAATATTTCTGTTCCAGGGGCTGAGCTAGGAACCTCATGCTAGTTTCTGAGGATTTCTGTGACCCTTTCTGTCTTGCCCTTGGCTGCCTCAACTCTACAGCTGGGGAGGTGTGGGCACTGTCTTTGGAGAATTCCCACCACTAAGAGTCTGTACTGGATTAACCTGTGAATAAACCCATGCACTCCAAAAGCAGAGGCAAAAAATAAAGTATAAACATTTTTTTTCTCTACTCTTGCTTAAAATGGGGAATTTTTGAAATAAGTTTTGCTTTTGAAATGGGATAGAATAAATATAACTTTATTGCACCTGGGAATGAATGTTCTTTGAATGCATTTCAAATGTGGTTTGAGTACACTCAAGCCTAATATGTTAGCTTTCCTTTGGCAGAAGACTATTCTACTATGCCCTTTTCTGACCAGTCATCCTAGCAATTCATTGATTAATATCTCAATTTTCTGCTCAATCACAATTTATTGAAAACCTCCTCTGTACCAGGTTTGCAATACAGAGTGATGTCACCTGACGGTAAGAATTCTCTTGCATGATACTCCGTGTCCTAACTGCCTGGAGATGCAATAAGAAACAGAGAAATAATGTTTTCAAACAATGCATTCTTTTTTTTTTTTTTTTTAATGCAACAATGACAGAATGTCAAACAGTCTACTTTGGTCCACATGTGTGATTCACATTCAGAATATCTGTTGGGCCCCAAAATAATGGGCAGGTATGTTTCGTGTGATTAAAATGTTCAAAAGTATCTCTTTAGCCATGCACTTTACTTGTCTGATCAATATTCTTTCCTGTGCAATAAGCTGATAAATATTCCGGCAGTTTTTTTTTTTTTTTTAATTCCTTTTGCTTTTATTTGATAGCTTTTGACTGACATCTATTCACTTCAAGGGTGATTTTCCTGTTGGCAAGAGGCAGAAGAGACACACCAAGCGTCACCTTCAAGGAACAAGCAATTTAAGTACTATAATGAGATGGGTCTTTTCAGAATCTATAATTGGTGACAAGGCATGGCAGCTTCATATCAGACAAATATGTACAACACAGAGCTTATTAATGAGGATGGAGCTTCATATTCAAGAAAGCTTCCTGTGACTATGAGACAGGAGAATATAACAGATAGTGTAGGTTGTTACTAAGTCCAATATCTCCAATTTACATCATAAAACTTCCACGTAAGACAATTCAAGCTAATCCAGGATGGGATATTTTCCCCTTTTAGAATTCACTAGGGTAGCCAGCAATCCATCACTGTGGATCCCAACTCTCACAGACAACAGCAATAATCATCTAAACTTGCAGATATGTTCAATTTAATAGGGTTAGTTTAGTAACTTTCCTTGTATTAGAGCCAACTTGCAAAAAGATGTAATATTTTCACAGTTATGAAAACGTAGCAGCTGGCCATAGTAAGATTTGATTGTGGATCAAGAAATCAGATTTCCATCAAGTTAAGAACTCTTCATGGAAATATATCTGGAATAAACAATAAAGTAAAATGATTAACAAGGAAACCTACAAAGATATTGGCAAGGCATACGAAACCTGCCTCACTGACAATGCTGAAATCTGTTTCTCAGCTTACTGTTACGTTTTTACTAATATTTTGAGGGAAATATTAGTTTTAAATAAAGCCAAAATATTAAAAAGTAGATATTAAAACACTATATTATTTTTAATGTTTTAATACTTACAAGTCCTAAGAAACTTCAAGGTATTCACATTATTTTGCAAATATTAATTCATTAAGCTTTATAAAATTTTCTAAGAGAGGTAGTGGTATCTTTTTTAAACATTCTTAAAACATTTAAAAGTAAACAAGTTTTATGCATTCAAATACAATTTCAAGAGAAGCCAGAAAGAGAACCCAGGTGTTAAGTTTCTGGTGCTTTGTTATAACCGAGAAATGATACATTTTTTTGTGTGAACAATAAGAAAGTAGTTAGAAAATAAATACGTCTTCTTAAATGTAACGTTGGGACCTCTTTTAATGAGGTAAGTGACCAAGATACTGAAGAATAAAATGCAATCCTCTCACCATCTGCAGCAAATTAACAAGTTTCCTTGAGGAACTGTTTACAGTGTAATTACAAAGAAAGATAAGATTAAAATAAAAACAGAACAAAAGGTAAAGGATTTTCTAACATAAGGTATCCCTTTCCTGGTTCTCAAACATTCACTTGTGGAGAAAGCTGCCTTCAAGATTTCAGCATATACTACTTACAGAGGGGTCTTTCTGCTTATAATTATAAACCCTTTATTTTATTAACTTGTAGGATTCTCCCTTGGATTGTCACTCTATGGTAACATTTCTAGGAAGTTCTTGAATTTTCCAAGTAATTGAAATACTTCCTGAAGTTCAAATTTGTCCTTCTTTGATTATAAGCTGGAAATCGTATGAAACTTTTAGAAGCATTTAAAGTTATAATTGTATATTGATGAAAATGTCCAGGAGCATATTTGAAACTAGAGTGATTGCATGGGTATTATTCCTAATGCATCACGTATGACAAGGTATGAGGAGCTAGAAGTACTTTCTTCTGGGCATTAGGACCAGGGAGAAAGAATCCAGTGGTCAGAGACTGCTTCTCCTGATTGGTCAGAGACAGATCAGGGCTAACAAATTAGACTTACAGAGTCTAGGGTGGATGGAAAGGTCTGTCTTGTTTCACTCTCTCCAACTTAACTTTATTCTTACTCTCAGAACTATGATACACAAACTAGTTCAACCTTGGCCTGATTGAGAAAGTAAATGGGAGGGAGATTATTCATTTAGATCACCTTATATCTTAGGTGATATATTTCAAATAAGTGCTACAGGATGCAATCTGACTTAGACATCTCTAATTTAGTGAGTCCACTTGTGTATTGCATGTATATTTCATGTGTCTGTTGTACTTGCTTCACACTTTATTTTCTTGGTAGATGAATAATATGTAACTGATTTTTAAAGATTAAAGTTTAAATTCTTGGGTCCTCCTTTTATTAGTCCATTCTCCCCAGAAACAACCTTATAGGTTACCAAAGATGCAGCAGCAAAGTATGTTGAATAGAGGGTAGGCTTTGCTATTAGACAGTTCTGAGGTCAAGCACAGGTAAGCTACACAGCTCAGTTCTTTCTTGGTATGAGAAACATAGACAACCTTGCCTATCTGAGCTTGATTTTTCTCATTTATATGTAAAGGTAATAATGTCCACTTTGAAGGACTGGTTTACTGTTTAGAAATAATGTAGGTAAAGTGTCTACTAACTAGATAACAGTTAGTAGATGCACAATGCATATTATTGCTGCTATTTCTACTGTTATTATAGGAGGGAGAAGGCCTCCGGGAAGAGGAAGCTTGGCTGGGAGAGGACTTGTGTGAATCATTGAGGGATTTCTTCTCTTTTTCAAATGCCTTGCTGTTGTCATGAACTATGCTTATGCCTTTTTCCCAACTGATTCATCCTCATCTTTTCTGGCCACCTGTTTGCAATCTTGCCTCTCTTTCACTTTCACTAAATGCTCAGAAATAAACATAAGATGACAGTTGACCACGTCCAAGTGTGGTGACTCAGCCCTCAGTGTTTGGGAAGTCACTTGCTTTTTCCTCATTTACACAGTAGAACATTGGCAGCAAGGAAATTACATGATAGAAGTTGTTTATTCTTTCTTATCCAGAAACTTGAAAAACAAATTATTTTTTATGTATCTTAGCTTTTCTTTGAAATAATGTTTTGTTTATAAAAGATTAAAAGAGGATTTAGACAAATATCTGTAAATTATCAACATCAAAACTCAAATATATTCTGACTAGTAAATAAACCAACATCCACTAATCCAGGACTATTGTAGTTATTGGTTTTATAACAGGTATATCAACAGTTAATATTATTTCAGTAATGAAATCTAATAGAAGTATGAGGAATTTGAATATAAGAAGAATATATTTTAAGAGTCTAATATTAAGTAAGAGAAAGGGCTATAAGCTAACCAAAAATGCCAGAAATGATTGTCTTCAGTTAGATTAAAATGACATATAAAATACGTTCTTTAAAATTAATAAAGACATTTTATCCTGTAATTTTTTCTGACAGGTGTCATTTTTCCAGGGCAAATGTTTGAATATCTCAGTTACTTTTAGAAAGTAACAGCTGCTAATATTTTCTGAAGTTTGAAACATTGACCACAGTCCATCAGGTGTTGAGCTGAGCTGAAACTTCTTTCATAATTGTTGGTGATTTTTATTCTTTCTGTCCCTCTAAGTGAGCTTATGTGCAGAGAGCCATATCTCACACTCTCGTGGGCTGAAAATAATTTTAAATTGGAGTTGTTAAAAATCTACCAATCTACTTGCTTGACTTTCAAGAGAAAAAGAAAACTTTTAAGTTTCTATCAAACATTTAAATCTTAACTCTTTCCATTTATTTCTTCTTTCAGGTAGATCAGAGTATTTCTCCAAGTTTTACCTCTGTGCTCATGAAGAAATGTTACAGCTCCTTCATCCTCCTATGTTGTATAACTTAGTTTTAGAAACTTTGGGTCTTTTGTTTCTAGAAATCTGGAAAATGCTGCTTTTTATCTATGAGAAAATAAAAAAAAAATATAAATTGCTCACTTTGTTTCCCAGTGTATTCCTTCTTCAAGTTAATATTGTGTTCCCCCTCTTGTGAGCAATAGGTAGCATAGAAGATGACTTGGAGTTCTGCTTCTCGTTCTCTAGAAGGGTTTAAACACTGCTGACCAGGAAGGAGGTAGCAGGTATAGAAAAAGAGTGTCACTGACAGTTCTTTGGTGGCAATAGCAAGCAAATGTGTTGTCTTGATTTATAAAGGGTTTTAATGTCATCAATAGTAATTCAGAAAAGAGAGAGTTGTAAAATGCGGCTCAAAATGTAGCAAATTGCATCATTGTTAGTGCTTTAGAATTTTTAAATATCTGCAGCAGATGGTAGTGAGCTAGGAGCAATGTCTTGCTTTAGTGTCTAGGAAAAGTTTGTGTCATCAGAAACCCTAGCATGATTGTGGCTTCTCTGGCCTGCTGAAAAGGGTTGTTATTTACTTTTCCTCAAATAATAATTCTGCTTTTAGAAATATTTAACAGAACATCAAGAAATCAGGATTACTAAGAGAGATGGTCCACTTTCCACAGATATAAGAAACGTGATAGAGCATCCTTAGAAAAGAAGTGCGTGCTTTGAAACACCTTCATAGGGACTCTTTTTGCTTGAGAGAAAGGTTCTCTGACATATATTGTCCAGAATTGTTTTAAATATAACTAGGAAGCTAGTTGTATATTTTTTAATTTCTTTTTTTTTCAGTAACGTACAATGCATTAATTTTTAGTGCTGAGAGTTTCCTTAAATATTAGCTACTCTTATCCCATTGTTTACAAATGGTGCAACTGAACCTCTTGAAGCTTACCTGAAAACATATATCTGGTATTAGGCCACCAGGGATTTATTTTTCTCTTTTAACTTAGAATTTTGTTTTACACATTTCTAATGCACTAAACTTTTAAAAAAATAATAAAATAAATTAATATTTATGGCCAGTATAAAAACTTCCTAAACTGAAATTGATAAGTGTTTGTGCAATAATTCTGACTATCAATCTCCTGGAAATTTATTGAGCAACTAGAGGCCTGGTGTATGAAATTCATGCATGGGGGATGTGTCCCTCAGCCCAGCTTGCACCGTCTCCAATCTGGGAACCCTCATGGGATGTCCAACTGCCCGTTTAGGCCAGATCCCGGTGGGATCCTGGTGGGATTGGGTGTAAACGGGCAGTCAGACATCTCTCTCACAATCCAGGACTGCTGCCTCCCAACTGCTCATCTGCTGGCCTGCCTGATTGGCCTTAACCACTTCTGCCTGCTAGCCTGATCACACTCTAACCACTCCCCTGCCAGCCTGATCAACACCTAACTGCTCCCTTGCCAGCCTGATTGCCCCCAACTGTCCTCCCCTGCATGCCTGGGTCCCCCCAACTGCCTTCTCCTTAAGGCCTGGTCGCCCCCAACTTCCCTCCTCTGCAAGCCTGGTTGCCCCCAACTGCCCTCTCCTTCAGGCCTGGTCCCCCCCCAACTGCCCTCTCTTGAAGGCCTGTTCCCCTTCACTCCCAACTGCCCTCCTCTGCTGACCTGATCACCCACAACTGCCCTCCCCTGCTGGCCATCTTGTGATGGCCATCTTGTATCCACATGGGGCAGCCATCTTGTGTGTTGGGAGTAATGGTCAATTTGCTTATTATCTCTTTATTATATAGGATGGGTTTCCTTACTTTTGAGAATCATGCAAAAATCAAAATGAAGAATAGGCTAAAATAACATTATTTTGTTTAGAAGGAGCAAATCTGACCAAAAAATACTTCAAAATAAGAACCTATTTCACCAGAAAATATTATATACAAATGACCTTGGATTATATATTCTGGAGGCTATTGGGACAGGCTTTGAAATCAGTCTACTTAGGTTGGAATCAGAACAGCCAGTTAGTGCTGAGTTAAGACTGTTACTTAAATGTCTTATGCCATGGTTTACTCACCTTTAAAAAGAAGCTGTCCATTCAAAACTGTTGTTGTGAGGATCAAACGAGTTGATGATGTAATCACTTTAGTCTGGCAAACAGCAAACTTATTACAAATTCAATGACTCTATTATTTATTATTATTACAGTAGAGGCCTGGTGAACAAAATTTGTGCATGGTGGGGAGGGGGTCCCCCTCAGCTCATCCTGGACTCTCTCCAATCCAAGACCTCTCAGGGGCAGTCAGACATCCTTCTCACAATCTGGGACTGCTGGTTCCTGACTGCTCACCTGCCTGATCACCCCTAACTGCACCCCCTTCCAGCCTGATCACGCCTAACTGCCTCTGCCTGCCAGCCTGATTGCCCCTAATTGCCCCCCCTCCCTGTTGGCCTGATCACCCCCAACTTCTCCCCTCTTCTGGTGGCCTGGTCACCCTAACTGCTTCCTCTGCCAGCCTGGTCATCCCTTAGTGCTCCTCCCACCCCCCAACCCGCTGGCCTGATTGCTTCCAACAGCCCCCAATGCCACCTGGTCACTCCCAACTGACCCCCCCCCCCACCAGCCTGGTCACCCCCAACTACTCCTCATGCCGGCCTGGTCACCCTTAACTGCTCCCCTGACTAGCCTGTTCACTCCTCACTGTCTCCTCCCCCTCCCCCCCTTACCCGCCTAGTTGCTCCTCCTGCTGGCCTAGTTTCCTCTTACTGCCCCCCCTCTACTGGTCTGATCACCCCTAACTACCCCCCTTGCTGGCCTGATCACCCACACAGCGTGCTGGTCAGTTGTTTGGTTGTCCCTTGCTAACCCCCCTGCCAGCCTTGTTTTCCCATGCAGTCTGCTGTTCCGTTGTTACTGTGAGGGTGTTGCATATTACCCTTTTATTAGTATAGATTAAATTTCATGCTTTATAGGGTAACCTCATTTCAAGAAGACAACATGACAGTTGTGGGGACAGGCAGGAATTCAGAGGTTATTATGGGGAAAGTTAAAATGTGCCAAAGAATTAGGAGAAAAACAGGTACTAAAGCAATTTAGTAAGGAGGTGCTCCAAAAATCATTTTCTACTTTATCGTCTTATGGAAGTATCTAGAATTGACTGTGTATAATTTCTCTTTTAACCTGTGCTTCAGCTCCCTCCAACCTTTTGTACCTTAGTTTCATTTTCTTTTTCTGGATGTGCATACATTTTCCCCCCTTAAATTAAGTGTGCTTGGAAGAGAGAATATAATTCCAATTAAGGCTACTGAGAAAGACACTTGAAGAAGCATACAATAAGGACATCCACCCCACTGGCTTTTCTATCTTGTGCTCAGCCTGCCTTGATAATACTCAAGAGAGAAGAGAGAATCTTGAAGGAGATGGGAGAGGAACACAGGAGATGCCCCATTGCATCATAAAAGCCTAAAAGGAGTCGACTTTAATTGTTCTCAAGATTCTGCTTGCCTCCAGGTACCAAGGGACCAGGTCAGCATTTTTTACTAACTAGTCCTTACACTCTCTTCCCACACCAATTTCTTCCTTCCTGAAGGCCACTCCTCTTGTGTTGCTCTCCAAGCTCACAGAAAGGCAAGGGATAAAGTAAACAAACGGCCTAAACAAAGGCAGAACATTGCAAGACATACTGGGAGAATATTTCCAGAGAGCTTTTATTCTGAGCCTCAATTCTTAATTTGTTGCCTTAGTCACCAGTCTGTAGAGATTCTTTTCTTTCGATGTAACATTTTGACCTTTATCTTATACTCTCTTTAGTTTCATGTAAAGTTATCAGTTAGGATTTGGCATTGTTTAGTCCTTACCCAGTGCTTGTTACTTTATGATTAAGGACAAAGGCATTGATGCCACTGGCTAATGTCCTTGCTATATATCTGTCACCACTGACATTCACCTCTCTGGCTGACACTCTTGAAAAACAATATACCATTTTTGAGGGTCATGTCTTTTCATAGATTTAGTCCTCAGTGTATATGAAAAAAAAAAAAAAAAAAAAAAAAAAAAAAAAAAAAAGCCAATCTTTATCTTCTTTAGCACAGCTCTGTCCTGGTGCCTGTTTTGTAAGGACTTTGTTGGAACTCAGCCACACCCATTCGTTTTACATATTGCCTAAGGCCCTTTGTGCTACCATTGGTAAATTGAGTTGCAACATAGACCTTGTGGCTTGCAAAGCCTCAAATATTTACTATCTGGCTCTTTACAGAAAAAAATTACCAACCCTGTTTTAGAATTTAGCAAAGTCAAAATCTGGAAGGAGCCTGGGTCCCAAGTGCAAAGGGAGGACAGCTGCCACAAACCTGAACGCAAACTTTCCAGACTATTAGAGGAGCCCAGATAAAACAAACAACAACAATCTGTTATGGACCATATATTAAATGTCACAGTTTATTTGTAACAGCTATTTATCCCATGTTTACTCATGCATCCATTTGTAAATATAAAAAAGTAAGTCAGAGAATGTAAATCACTTAGCCAAGAATTAGTAAGTGAAAAGGAAAGGATTTGAATGTAGGTCTGAGTGACTCTAAAATCTGTCCTATCTTTCCTTTTCAGTCAGTGTGGCTCAGTTGGTTGGAGCTTCGTCCTGCACACCAAAAAGTGGCAAGTTTGATACCTGGTCAGGACACATACCTAGGATCTCCTGTCACCTATAAAAGGAAACTGATCAATTTTTCGCTGTCACATTGATGTTTCTCTCTCTCCCTCTCCCTTCCTCTTTCTAAAATTAATCCTATATAATAAATAGATAATATGCAAATTGACCATCACTCTAACATACAAGATGGCTGCCCCCATGTGGTCAAAGATGGCTGCCCCTATGTGGATACAAGATGGCCGCCCCAAAATGGCTAACAGGGGAGGGTAATTGGGAGAGACCAGGCCTGCAAGGGAGGATAGTTGGGGGAAATCAAGCCTGCAGTGGAGGGCAGTCACAGATGACTGGGCCAGCAGAGAAGGGCATTTGGGGGCAACCAGGCCTGCAGGGGATGGCAGTTGGGAGGGAACCAGCCAGCAGGGGAGGTAAGTTGGGGCAATCAGGCCGGCAGGGGAACAGTTAGGTGTTGATCAGGCTGGAAGTGGTTAGGAGGTGATCAGGCTGGCAGGCAGAAGTGGTTAGGGGCAATAGGCAGGCAGGCAGGTGAGTAGTTGGGAGCCAGAATTCCCAGATTGAGAGGGGGATGTCCGACTGCTGGATCCCTGTGGGACTGGGTCTATACCACATCCCTCAAGTGGTCCCAGATTAGAGAGGCTGAAAACTGGGCTGAGGGACAGTGTCTCCCCCCCACCCCCACTCCACAGGGCCTCTAGTATTATATATGGTCTTTTGTGACTATCTTCTTTAACTTAGCCTAACATTTTCAAAGTTCATCCATGGTGTAGCATATATTAGTACTCATTCTTTTTTGTTGATGAACTAGAGGCCCAATGCACAAAAATTATGCAAGAGCAGGCCTTTCTTTCTCCAACTATAGCAATTGACTTCCCTCTGGCACCCTGGACCTGGGCTTCCCTCTAGCCATCACCAGGCACCCAGGACCCAGGCTTCCCTCACAGCCATGGCTTCATCTGGAAGGTCCTCCAGAAGGATGTCCAATATAATTAGCATATTACACTTATATTATTATCGATAACAGTATGCTTTTGTATGGATATATCACATTTTGTTTATCCACTTTTTAACTTAAGAGTAATGTTTCTATGAACATTTGCTTACAAGTTTTTATGTAAACATAGATTTTCATATCTCTTGGGTATATATCCAAGAGTAGAATTTCTTGATTGCATGGCAACTCTATGTTAAACATTTTAAACAACTGCCACACTGTTTTCTGAAATTTCTGCTCCATTTTATAATCCCTTCAGCAATCTCTGAGGATTGCAATTTTTCCATATATTTTATAAGAGTTCTTTTTTCTATATTTTTTATTTAGCCATCCTTTTGGGTATATAGTGGTATCTAATTATGGTTTTGATTTGCATTTCCCTAATGCAAATGACTAATGAGGTTGATTATCTTTTCATTTGCTTACTGTTCGTTTGTATATCTTCTTTAGAGAAATGTCTATTCAAATTCATTGCCTCTTTTAAATTTGGGTTATTTGTCTGTTTGTTGTTAGGTTATAAGAGTTCTTTATAAATTCTGCATACAAGTCCCTTATGATTTGAAAATATTTTCCTGGATTCTATGGATTTTTTAACTTTTTGATAGTGACCTTATATATTTTTTTCTTTTGTCACTGTGCTTTTGGTGTTATGTAAAACAAACAAACAAACAAACAAACAAACAAAAACACTGTTTAATCAAAGGCCATGAAAATTCATACATATGCTTTCTTCTAAGAGTTTTATAACTTTAGCTGCTACTTTTAAGCCTATTATCAATTTTGACTAAGTTTTTTTATATTATATGATATAGGGGACCAAATAAGTTCTCTCTAACATGTGGATGTCCAGTTGTCCCAGCATTATTTGATGAAAAGATTTCATGCATTCTTCAACTTTTAATTAACATGTATTATGAGTTTTATGATTGAAAACATTAGATGTAATAAAAATTATACCAAATGTTGTTTTTTTTTAATTAAATATTTGTAGGAGAATAATGGAATATCACAGATATTGCAAGCAAGAATCTGATTCATGGAAAATAGAGAAGGCTAAGCTGTCATATGCAAAATAGAAGTTAAGAATTTCAAGAGAAAAAAAAGATGGACCTTTGAAAGAGTAATTTCAAAAAGACTGGATTTGTTTCATTTAAGGATTAAGTGTATGAGTAATCCTATGTAATAAAAGGGTAATATGCAAATCGACCAAATGGCAGAACAACTGGTGTCTATGACACGCATTGACCACCAGGGGGCAAACACTCAACACAGGAGCTGCCCCCTAGTGGTCAGTGTGCTCCCACAGGGGGAGTGTTGCTCAGCTACCTGGCAGCGGGCAACTATAGCAGCCTGCCTCTGTGGCACGAAGGATGTCCATCTGCAACTTAGGCCCGCTCCCTCTGGGCCTAAGCTGCAGTCAGACATCCCCTGAGAGCTCCCAGATTGTGAAAGGGCACAGGCTGAGCTGAGGGACCCCCCTCCCCACCCCCTAGTGCATGAATGTTATGCACTGGGCCTCTAGTATAAAGATAAAAGCTGTGAACATGGGCTATGTTTTCCAGAAATTTAGTGATAAGACAGAATCGGAGTTCAAATAAAAAGAAGAGATGGAAGGAAGATTCTGACAGTGTAGAAGAACATGTGTTTTGGAAGAATAGGAGGTTTTAGTTAGAGAAAGAATGAGGATTCAGAAAAAAGAATAATTGATGAAAAAAGATGTGAGAGGAGGGTGTTTAATAGGGTAACAGGCTGAGGAGTAGAACTATGGTTCAAATTTCTTGAATGTAAGAAAGCCAAAGGGGAAAAGTTGAGTTAAAAACTGAGACACTGAAAGGCAGAAGGGAAGGAATAGGAAGAAACAGGAGAGAAGAAGTTTTGCAGAGAGAATAGATGGATCAAGAGCAAAAAAGGAAGAGTTTTTTAATGATATGGCATTCTGATGTGATCACTAAGTCAAAGTTTATAAATTTGATGATCTATTGTTTGCTGATTTACCTGTGTACAAGGAATAACAAATCTCAGATATGCATTTTGCTTATACATTTAAAAAATATATTTCTTTACTGATTTCAGAGAGGAAGGGAGAAGAGGAGAAAGATAGAAACATCAATGATGAGGGAGAATCATCGACTGGCTGCCTCCTGAACACCCTCCCACTGGGAATAGAGCCCACAACCCAGGCATGTGCCCTTGGCCAGAATCGAACCTGGGACCCTTCAGTCCACAGGCTGATGCTCTATCCACTGAGCCAAGCCAGGTAGGGCAATTTGCTTATACATTTTGAGAGTTAACCAAAACAATAAAAATGACTCCTCTGAAAATTAAGACATTTAGTAATCCTGAGCCTGCATAGAGGAACAGCAACAGTCACAGAAGGGTTCAGGTTAGTTAGCCCCTTTAAAGAGAGAATGCACTTCACAGTTTACCTCAGTATTTACCACTACCATTATATGTGGGATAATAATCAATAATTAATAAGTGAATAAACATAGAATTAAAAGCATATATTATGAAAGCAGAGATGATTTTCTGCTAATTCATCTATTGTTTAGTGTTACAAACTTGAAAAGAAGTAGTGACATGTTTAGTGAAATCTAGAACATTGAAGGCAGGTTGAGAGAGGGCACTGCTTATAAACAACAAGATGTGGCTTTATTGTGCTGGGAAATTTAAGGACATTTTACCCAAGAATTGTAAACCACAAATGGAAGTTAAGGGGGCAGGAACCAAAATAAGCACAAAGATATTTTTAAATTAGAACAGTTCTACCTCTCTCCACCTCTTCCCTATGATAATGAGCAATGAATCAAATGTATAAAATCCAAGATCCTCTAATTCCCTGCAGGCTAACTCATACAAATGACTACTGCAGTTTCACATTTCTGAGAATCTAACAAAATAATACATTTTCTTATAATATTGCTTTTGAATGTTTGTTCCAAAGTGAGCTGGTTGCACGGTTTTGGATCATATTTAAAAAAAAAAAAATCAATGCAGGTAATGAATTACCCTGATGTGTTTAAATTTACAACTATCATTGTAGAACTATTGTACAGTTCCCTAAAACTGTTCTTATGTGAACTTGAATAAATCATTAATGTTTTCTCACTGCATTTCAAATTTTCACCTCTAAAGTACTTGTAAAGTCCTCTTTCCCATCCAATCACGTGTCAGCTTTCTAGCCTCGAGAGAGAATGGATTGGGACTTTCCTATTTTGATTTTATAAATTTTAAGTGTTTGATGCAATCACACATTTAAATCTGCTCAAGCCCAATGGGTGCTGCCTACACAGTTTTCTTCAGAAAAGTGCACATACATGAGAAAATGTGTCCTGCTTCCCTTCGCCCATGCTGTAGAAATAGTCATAAATGGAATGAAATCCTCAGGAGGGGGTGCAGAGGATCAGAAACGTGTTAGGTTTTTTCCTCTTTGCTTCAGCATCACATTCTCGCTTTTCTGGGTCTTGTGGTCTAGTTCTAATGTTTCCCTCTATGCGACCACCCACAAGTTGTCTGGTTTTGTCTGTTGATGTCAAATGGGTCCCTTTTTTTATAATCCTCCATCTGATCAGTTTGGGAGAAGAAAAGCACCGGATGCCAGCAAACCTCGTTTTTGTTGTTGTTGTTGTTGTTTGTTTTTTTTCCTTTTCTTTTCCTGAGCATATCTAATTTAGAATCTATATAACATTGGCACATGGAAACAGGTATTGTGTTTTCATGTTGCCTTTTAGTCACTTATTCCCATCAAGAAGAGACAGACCTACATTTTCCAAATACAGCTCTCCAAAAACACATAAATAGCAAGCTGTTCCTTCACATGAATCTTTACAAAACGATATCAATAACAACAAAGGAAAGAAGAAAACCACTCTAGTATTAAAGGATTTTTTTTTTTTTTTTACATTTTCCTCTAGTTGATTCTAAAGATAAACGTTAAAAACAGAAATTTAAATAGATGCACTTACGTACGAATGTACTCAAGCAAACATTTGTTTACTGCCTTCCTCCACACCCACCACTTCCCAGGAGGGGGAGGGAGGAGGAGGACCAGAAAACCACAGATTTCATCATGGCGTGGTGCTTGCAGCAGCTATTGCTATGGGACTGTCATCATTCTTGCTAATACTTTCTGTTGTAGTGGTGTTTATTGTTTTGTTCCCTTCGGAATATAATTGGATACTTGAGCATATTCATGTTGTTATTGAAATTGTTTTGGTGACATGATGTCACTTAATTGCTAGATTTTAAAAATAGGATTAGTGTTGTCTATCAACTTTAAATCAGTAGATACCACTAAGATTTCAATCAGCTGATGCTGATGCTTATGATAAATAAGGAGGAATAATCAGAAATTTCTGAGAGGCCAGGTATGGAATCACAGCAAAATTTTCAAGCTTAAATTTTCAAGAGCATCTTGAAAATTTAAGCTTGAAAACTGCCCACAATCCGGGCATGTGACCCTCACCAGGAAGTGAACTGGCAGCAGATACCCAACCAACTGAGCTATACAGGCCAGGACTATATTCTAAATGTCTTAAGTATTTTAACCACTGTTTTTTTTGTTTTTGTTTTTGTTTTTGATTTTACTTGAAGAAGAGGAATCACTAGGCTGTTAAATCAATAAGTGAATTTTATATAATTTAAATTATTAGAATTTAGTTGCTGCTAATGCCATCAGCATCATTTACTATCAGCAACTTATCACCATAGAAAGGTACTGAATTTTGGTTACCTTCAGAAATAATAAACCGCCAAAGGCATGATCCTAAATTGAATTTTACACTGCAAGAAATTTACTGCTCTAAAAATTTACTAAGAAGGATACCAGCACATCTGCCTCTATAGGGAATGATTTTGCATAGTAAGTGTTGATCTGCATAACCATATGATCATTGCAAGTGCTGATTACCAAATCTGAATCATCATTACTTAGCAAACTTCTATAAATACACATGGCACCATGTAATATATTCAGCTGTGCTAAATTAATGACAACGCCCTTACCCCAAGGAGCTTGGGGGTCTAAAAACAAAGAACGAAACAAAAGTCAGAAATGTAGAGCACACACTGAGTTGGGAGAGATCTTCCATGATAGAAATTCAGTGAAGGATTTTTATGGTTTGTGGCAGCCAGGGAATTAAGTATCCACATGAAGTTTGCCTTTTGAATTGCTCTCACTCTAAGTTAAGTGCTGACCTGTGAAAGCACTCCAGCATTTTAATGTCTTGCCTTCTCGGGAATTTCAGACATATATTTCTAACTGCACTTTTAAAAAGCTTCTTCACGTGAGTATATTTAAATAGCATAAAGTCAATGTATCCAAAAACTCATTATCTCTTCTTCACTTTTACTTATTTTTTTTTTATTGTTCCTTGAATAAGCTTCTGGCTTGAGTAAAGGCACGGTGTATTTCCAGTGATGACTCAAGAAATTTCAGAAGTACCTTCTCACCATTCTTTTCCCTCACCTGCCACCAAATCCCATAGATTACCAAATTGATGCTATATTCCCCATGTGCACCTTCTTACTCCTATTTTAGGTTGCCTTACTTTATTTTAGAACATGACTGTGATCTTTCATCCATCTCCTCCCTAAGGTGACCCTTAAAGTCACATTTAAAATACCTCTTAGCCACTCCTGGACCAGGTCATTTCCAGTTCTTTACAATCCAAACCACACTCCTCTTTCCATTCTTACTTCCTACCAATCCCTACTCACCATACCCTAAAACTGTAGGTTTTGATACTCTAGTCACTTTACATAACTGTATATATTCTTTGTCCTTATTATGTGAGACTTATGAAAAATGGTCTAACGAAGCCCAGGAATAAATGTGTCCTCTGACTTATATGTACCTATATAACATGATAGAATTTGCTTTTGTCTAGAACAGTGGTCGGCAAACTGCGGCTTGTGAGCCACATGCGGCTCTCTGACCCCTTGAGTGTGGCTCTTCCACAAAATACCACAGCCTGGGCGAGTCTATTTTGAAGAAGTAGCATTAGAAGGAGTTTAAGTTTAAAAAATTTGGCTCTCAAAAGAAATTTCAATCGTCGTACTGTTGATATTTGGCTCGTTGACTAATGAGTTTGCCGACCACTGGTCTAGAAGACTTTGGTTGGCTGCCTCCCCAACAGTAACATCCCCTTTACACCATCAGGAGCACCCAGATTTCCCTTTCTTATTTGATTGGCATTATAATGCCTGGAATTCTATTTGTTTTCTTCCCAGAGGGGATCAAGCCTGTGGTTAGAGATGAGAGATTCATTGTAGGATACATTTTATTTTATTTTATTTTATTTTATTATTTATTTTTTTTTATCAAGCTGCTTCCAAAATTGGCTTCATCCATGGACTAATCTGTTATGTGAGTTACTCACCTTTCTTTCTTGTTTTTTTTTCCTTCTTTTTTTTCTTAAACCAGAGTTGAGTTTTCTGATACATGCATCCTAAAAAATCCTGTTTCTATATATATGGATGATTTTCTAAACTTACAATATTTTCCCCAGTATAAATTATGAGGACAAGGAGTGGCTAGTATCTCCAGTGTCTCCTCATCCTGCCCAGGGTGGCATATTGGGTTAGCAGTAATTTAAGCAGCTACCATATGATGACCTGTCAGGAATGCTTCCAAAAGAAATACCTCAGGGATGAGAGATTGAACTATGTGACCTGAAGTGTCCCTTGTACCCCTCGTCATTTTTTATGACTCTATTAATTAAAGGCTCCAAAGGTATTTCATGTTGCAAAGTTGCCTGTGATAGTGTACACAATAAAACAAAAAATTGAATGTTTTCATTTCCTGGAGTGCTCATGACCAAGTACCACAAACTAGATGGGCTTGAACAACGGAAGTTTATGGTCTTATAGTTCTAGAGGATAAAAGTCCACATTCAAAGTGTCAGCAGGACCATGTTCCTTCTGAAGGATCTAGGAAAGAATCTGTTCCATGCCTTTTCTCAGCTTCTGGCTGTTGGCTGGCAATCTTGGGCTTCCTTGACTTGTATAATTCCACAAGCCTTCTCACAAGGCAGATTCTTCCTTTGTGTTCACATGGTGCCCTTCTTATAAGAACACCAGTCGTATTGGATTAAGAGCCCACACTACTCCGAGTATAACCTGATTTTAACATAGCTGTTTACATTAATATCAACCTAATTTCCAAATAAGGTTACACTTTAAGGTGGTGGGAGGTTAGGACTTCAGCATATCTTAATTTGGGGGGACACAATTCAAACCATAACAAATGCCAATAAGTAGTGTTTTCAAGGAGGAGTTTAATTAGGGCTCCTTGTTCTAGAGAGGGGAATGGGATAATTAAGACTCTGAGGGAGAAAGCGAAATGATTTAAATGAAGCAAAGAAAGTACTGGTATTACCCATAAGTGGAACTGACACCTGGTGACCAAAGACAATTTTTTAACAAATATGTTTTTCTCTGTGACTGGTGATTCCATGAAAGAAAAAATAATCCCAGTGGACACCAGCTCCGCCAGGCAAAAAGCCATTCATGTTAACAACACAACCTTACCCGGTGAGGAGATGCTTTTATTCAGTTTTGCTCATGAATAAATTATCTCTTTAAAAAATTCATAAGAGAAAAATACCGTGTTAAGTTGTTTTCACTTTTATGGGGTTATCTGTTTATCCAGATGAGGGCATTATGTAATTTTAATGAATGAATGCAACAATATATTCTTTTGTTTCATAACAAGATTAAAATTGATTCTGAACATAATACAGATCATTCTGTTGA
This sequence comes from Pipistrellus hanaki, assembly GCF_964339955.1. NCBI lineage: Eukaryota > Metazoa > Chordata > Mammalia > Chiroptera > Vespertilionidae > Pipistrellus > Pipistrellus hanaki. The sequence goes on along the minus strand of NC_140506.1, from coordinate 44,093,666 downwards.
AAGGCGAACCCCAAGGCTTTTTCTCCTTTATGGAAATATTATCACAGAACAAATTCACTTGTAACACCTGTTTGGAGTCAGGCATTTCTTGGGTCAAATCCTGTCTTCACCAATATCATTTTTAAGTGGCATTGGGCAAGTTACTCAACACCCCCAAACCTCACTTTTCTAAACTACAAATCTCAAAAGATTGTTAAGATGATTGAATTTAGTATATTCACGTGGGACATTTATTATCTTGCAATAGCATAACAGTTTATTACAATAGGGCTAGAAGAATTTCTATTCAGAAACATTTGATGCAGAAACAAAGCAGAAAAACCTAAAACAAAATAAAATATTAGATACATTTTTAGTTATGTGGACTTCCTTTTTGTAATTATTCTGTTACATAATCACATGTAGGACTCATTTAATTTGCTGTTTCTGCCACCCAGTGTTAAATATACACTCATATGTGAAGCTCAATTCACAGGACATAGTCACCCAATAATTCAGAAAGAAACAAAAAGCTTACACACCAGAGTAATCTGGATTGACTCTACAGAGATCTAAGGAACCAGGTGATAACTAGTCTACCATGCAATCAATGCTCTTGTCTTCCTCCTATGCCCTGACCACTTATCATTTTTCAGTTAAAAAAAAAAAGGTAAAAAATGTTTAACCTTTTTTCTTCTCTTGCTCAACATTTTCCATGAATGATCTATCTTCTCCCATGGTGTCAGTATCACCCAGGTACTGATAACCTCCATCCCTCTGTAGTGAGCTACTTGCTTCCTAGATTTTTCTAACTAGCTATGGAAATCAATAGAACATGAGCTATAGGGATTTGCCTATATTATTTACCACTATATTCAGGGTTTATCACAATTCTCTGTTTCCCAGGCACAGAGTAGGGGTTCATTAAAGATTGTTTAAGTAAAATGAAAGTATATTACACAGGTACCGCTGACCATTTTCCCTCCAACATGCTTCTTGCTCTTAGCTAATGGAACCAAGATCACAAGATGCCTAATCCAGAAACCTGGGGAACATATCCAGTTGTTGTTTTTTTAATATATATTTTATTGATTTTTTTACAGAGAGGAAGGAAGAGGGATAGAGAGAAACATCGATGGGAGAGAAACATCGATCAGCTGCCTCCTGCACACCCCTCACTGAGGATGTGCCTGCAACCAAGATACATGCCCTTGAGCAGAATTGAATCTGGGACCCTTGAGTCTGTAGGCTGATGCTCTATCCACTGAGCCAAACTGGTCAGGGCTATTCTTGCCTTCTCTTTCCATATGCAGTCATTCTCTAATTCTGTCAATATCATCCCTTTAAAACATGTCAAATTGGTCCACCTTATATTTTTGCTGAGACTACCTTAATCTTATGCCTCCATTACTGCATCAGCCCCTATCTGGCGTTCTGCTGATATCTGTTGTGCATAGTACTCCCAGAGTGAATTGGAGTGAAATCCAAGCTCCTCTTAATTGTATGCACATCCCCTTGAGAAATTTTCCAGCTTCACCTCTCAACACTCCCTGCTTTCCGCTCTTTTCTCTAATCACGTTAAATGGTTCCCCATGCTGTGCTCCTTTGCCCTTCAGTACAATAAACATGCTTAGCCCTTGCCTCAGAAGGCTCCTCCTGCCAGCTCCTTGTCTAACTAACTCTTTCTTCGCTTTTGATCTGAGTTTTGACATCACCCACTTTGGGAAACTAACCCCGATTTCCCTCCGCTAAGACAAGTGTCAGAGCTGCCCCCTATTCCCGAACCCAGAGCACTCTGATGTCATTTAGAATTTGACTCCCTGTATTGCTTCTGCTTCTCTCCCCAGGAGATGCTGTAGGCGTATTGCATGCCAGGACTGTGTTTCAGTCATTGATATATTTCTAGCACCTAGGACAGTATTTGGCAAATAATCAACACTTAATAAATATTTGTCGAATGAGTGTTATGTAGACACAGTGCAAAGTAGCCTTTGGCCGAAGCCATGATTACAGTATTAGCAAATCTGTGCTATTTTCTTTTCCTTCAGAACAGTTCACTTTGATTTATCTTGAACTGTTATGCAAGCTGTAACTAAAAACGACTGTGCTTGACACTGACTATAAAAATACCACTGTGCAGACTGTGTTTTTTAAAAACCAGTATTGAAGCTCAAATCATTTATAGTGGTGTCCATATTAAATGCTCTCAACCTACGTTCACTAAGTGTTGAAAGATTTTTTTTTTTTTTACATCTTTCCTACAGATTTTTCTTCCAGCTGCTACCATGATTGCTTCCCTTACTTGGTCCGCACACTTGCTAAATGCAAACAAATCAGACTGTGAAACAGAATCCACCTGATTCCAGGAGAAGACGGAGTCCTGTGAATCAGCCGCTGACTCACTCAGCACTGGCTGCTGTGACTCTACCCTGGCATTTGCAGGCACCTGAGGAGGTGGTTTGACCCACAGAGTGCTGCCTACTCTTTCTATACTTTAGAAAGTTTCAGATTTGAAGGGATTAGGGTAAGATAGCATGCCTCACTGTTGTCTCTTCCTTGTCCATGTGTGAAATATGTTTCATTCCTGATACTTCTTCACACTTGAGGATAGTTACTACATCAGCTATGATCAGACTTTCCTCTCAGATTTATTGTTTTTCTTAGTTCAAGATTTTCTCAGATATTACAGTGAACCATATCCCAAATATACATTATTGAATTTTGAAGATTCTTACACTTATTCAAAGTTGTTATTAATCTTTACAATGCACCCATTATCACTATTTACATATTTATCTTACCATTAAAAATAAGAACAGAATTATATTTAAAGTACTCTCTGAAAAGCAGACTAACAATATGGTTAAGGTCACAAGTAAGAAAGCCCAGTCTTAACACTGATTTGTGTTCCTCCCAAATTCATATGTTGAAACTCTAATACATGTGAATATATTAGGAGATAAGAAATTTAAAGAAAAATAAAGGTCAAATGAGGTTATAAGGGTGGGGCCCTTGTCAAATATGACTGGTGTCCATATAAGAAGAGAAAGAGACACTAGGGTGGCACACACACTAAGAAAAGTCTATGTGAAGATACAGCTAAATGGCAGCCGTCTGCAAGCCACACAGAGGCTTCAGAAGAAACCAAATCACCAATCACTTTGATCTTGGACTTCCAGCCTTTAGAATTGTGAGAAAATGATTTTTTGATGTTTAAGATTTTTAGTTTGTGGTATTTTGTTAGGGCAGCTCTAGCACACCTGAGTTTTTGACCCCACCTGGGTTTTCATCTTGGCTTTAATTAACACTTAGAACTGCATGCTGATAGTGAAGACATCTAGTTCCTGAGTTCTATTGCCTTATTTGTGAAAAGAGTGTAACTAGAAATGTCACGTCTATGGGATCCTTGTGAGATAAGTCGCAAATTATGGTGACGGTGCTTTGTAACTTTCTTAAGTATTACATATTATTTTTAGTTCTCCTTAGTGTATTGATATGTGCTAAATAGGAATTTTTATTTTTTTTCTTTAAATTCAAAGATATTTTGAGTCATTTTTTTCCCCAGCAGTACCAAATTTTCATTTTATTTTAGGACAATGCTCAGAATAGGGAGAAAAAAAAAAAAGGCCTGATGTGTTGAATCTCACAAAACAAATCCCAGCTTTACTAACGACTACCCATGAATCTTACAGCAAGTTACTTCTCAGAGTCCCAGTTTCTTTCTCTGTAAATTGGGTCTGAAAACAATTACATCTGCTGGGATTGCAGGACTAAACGAGAACACGTGGACCCTAGCACAGGTTTGCCCCTGATAAAGTGTGTGCTGATAGAATGAGTGTGTCTCCCATAATATCTGGGTTCCTTTCTGCCAGAAGTGAAGGAACTCTATCTAGACATTCTTGTGTTGCTTTCCTTTATTACCTGTGGAAAAGATAACAACAGCAGCACACAACTTCATCCTGTGTCAGGCACCATAATAAATACTTCAACTGAATTAGTTTATTTAATCTTCACAGCTCCTCATTATTGTACTTTTTGTACAGTACATGCCAGATAACTGAGGTCCACAGTAGGGTTGCCAGATTGAGGATGGCCAAGTACAATATGGGATAAACTTATACTAAAATAGTCATTGTTTATTTAAAATTCATATTTAAATAGACATGCTTTTTTTCTTCTTTTTTTTCTTTTTTTTTTTTCTGGCAATATGGCTCAGAGAGGCTAAGTAACTTGCCTAAAGTTACACAGGAGCTAGGCTTAAAACCCATGCACATGACCCATAGAGCCCCAAATCTTGCCAATGGATTACTGGTTACATATAATTTTAAAGAGAGACCATTTGGATAGGAGAAAAGAAATTAAGCTGGGAGTTATACTAGCTGATAATTGAAATATCTTCATAGATTGGGCTGTTTGTAAACAAGGTCAAGGCAAAGGCTTCGGGAAAATTCCAGTCTCTGAACTGAAAACTCAGGGCCCTACTTCGTTGGGCAATCTGCTTTGACATCAGGAGCAGAACAAAGTTTAAAAGCAAGCAAGGTTTCTTTCGGCAGAGTTGTTTAAAAAAATATTTCTCTCTTGCATTGGAAAACATTTTCTTGAACTGGAAATAATGCTACAGCTGAATTAGATGGCAGCAAGTTAGAAAATGCTATTAAGCGTGCTTCTTTGTAGAAGATGGTACTGTGTGACCGCTTTGCCTGTGAGTTTGGTGAATTGAAGCTGGAGCTCTGCCCAGGTGCGGACTGGTAATGAACTATCTATTGTAATCTGGTTTCTTTGGCCCTGAACAGTGAGTGAAGCAGGAGACCTTGTGCCTCACAATAACCTAGAGATCTGTTAATTACGCCAATTATGACTATATTAGGAGATATATCAATATGTTTTCCGATGGTCTTAGGCTCTACAGCAGCGGTTCTCAACCGGGTCACCTAAGACCATTGGAAAACACAGATATTTACATTACGATTCATAACAGTAGCAAAATTACAGTTATGAAGTAGCAACGAAAATAATTTTATGGTTGGGGTCACCATAGCACGAAGGTCGCGGCATTAGAAAGGTTGAGAACCACTGTGAGAAAATTCACTCAGAAAGGAAATTCAAGTGGGCGTGTCCTAATGAAGGCAGGGACTGGCTTCTTTGTCTTGAGGGGTTTTATTTTCTTTCCGAAGGTGGGGAGTTTAGGAGAGGTCTTGGGGAGATGGCAATAGAACATTCATCAGCCAATCTAGGTGTGCCCTTTCAGCGTCCTGGTCTCCACTGATTGGTCAGCACCAGGTCTGCACTGATTGGTTAGCACCAGGGCGAGGGCTCATTAGCCATTGCAACTGGTCCTGGCTTTACCTGCGTGCTTTTGCTGCTTTTCTGGGCCCAGAGCTGAAAAACAACTGAAGCCTGGATGGCATCTCTAGGCAGAAAAGGTAAGTGGAGGGTCTGAACCACATGACTAGTGATGTGCCCAGTGGTATCTCAGGGGAGGAAAGACCACCCAGGGGGCAAAGCCTCCCACCAGTTTTGCCTGTTGTTAGGTACGTGGGGCTTTCTGCTCTGGTGACCTGTTTCTGGTGGAAAATTGCTGGGCCAGTTTGTCCAGCTATCTGTCTCAGTTTTCCCATTCCACTTGCCATGGAATTTTTCTAGCTTCTTATTATCCTGCATTTGAATTGGAGATTGAGAAAAGTTAACAAATTCCAGAGTAGTTTAAAAAAGTTAAATCAGAAGTTCTCAGACTTCAGCATGTATTACAGATTGCTGGGCCTTAAAGTCGGTTTCTAATTTCGAAGGTCTAGAGTGAGTCCTGAGAATTTACATTTCTAACAAGTTTCCAGATGATGTTTATGCTGCTGGCCAGGAGACTACACTTTCAGAACCAGTATTTTAAATTCACAGGATTTACAATAGATTGAATGTTGGAAATGAAGGCAAGAGCTATAAAAATAATGATTTTGAGATTTCTGACTGAACCATGTTGGTGTTATTTGCTGGGATGGGAAAACTGAAAATTTAGAGGAGGCATTCATGAGTCCTTGATTCACCTGATGAGTCTGACATTCATTTAAAACCCACAAGAGAAAATGTTGATAGCGTGATGGATATATGCCCCTGAATTTAGAAGAGTGCTCTGAAATAAACATTTTAATTTTAGAATCCTCAATATAGCGAGGACAATTAATATTGTAGAAGGGGACAGGTTTGCTACATGGAAGCAAGGGGTCTTAGGACCCAGTCTGAGGAATTAGTTCACAAAGGAAATTGAAAAAGTATAAGGAAAACAAGAACAGCAAAAGGTCCCAGAATCAAAGCAATGGGGACACCCATGGTTCCTCATGTATGCATATGACCGTTAATGTCTAGGTCAGTGGTCGGCAAACTGCGGCTCGGAAGCTACATGCGGCTCTTTGGCCCCTTGAGTGTGGCTCTTCCACAAAATACCACGTGCAGGCACGCACGCACAGTGCGATTGAAACTTCGTGGCTCACGCACAGAAGTCGGTTTTCGGCTCTCAAAACAAATTTCAATTGTTGTACTGTTGATATTTGGCTCTGCTGACTAATAAGTTTGCCGACCACGGGTCTAGGTAGTTCTTTCTGACTGCCAAGTCAAAAGGCAGATTCCATTCACTTCACCACTACTTGAATTTTTATTACTTTACATTTCAATAGTTATTTTCCTACACACCTATTCCTCTGCACAGACAGTATTTGTCCCCAGTTACACTTGGCAAACACCTTCAGTAGCTCTTTGTCTTTTTTCTGATTTCAAGGTAAGCTCAATTTCAAAATGACAACTATTTCCTTTTTCTGAGTGTCTGGGGCAGATTATTATGGGACCATTACATGGAAACCATCCCCTGTTTCCCCTAGTCATTTCTGGTTTTCTTTGGCTCCCTGGACAATTGAATCCAGGATCTCAAATGCCATGAGCTTTCTCCCTGTCTCTCTGTCTCTATGTGCATCTGTTTCTGTCTGTCCATGTCTCTCTCCAAGTTTACATGAAGAAGAATCAAGATCCTTGGCAATTTGGGGCTGACTTCTTTACGGCATCACAACAAAAGAGAGGGATGAAGGAGAACTTCTCTTCTCCATCATAAATAAATACTGAAGATTGCTTGTGATTGGTTAAGTTTCAGTCATACAGCATTTCCTATACCAATCACTTTAACTGGAAGCATGAACTACTCTAGTTAACCTGGCTGATGTCATGTTTCCAACTCCACAGGGGCAAAGTGATCTTGCAAGTCTTTCCAGAAATCCATGTTTAGGTTGAGGAGGCATAGCTCCCCAAAGAAAAAGGATTCCTGTTGCCAAGGGAGTCATAAATTCAGGAAAAATAAAGCAGATACTTTAAATTTGTTACTTTTATTTCTCATTACTTACCCTATGGTAAGTAATAATTTTCACTTCAGTTTGTAGTTTCATACATATTTGAGTTGATTTACTGTGAATCCTATCAGGCATTGTATCTTCTTTGGTCTCATTTGTGTTCCCAGGTGTTGGCAGGGTGACTAACACAGAGTAGGTCCTTGATACATATAAGTCTAATGAATTAATAAAATCCCCAAGCTGAAACCAGTTTGGCTCAGCTGATAGAGTGTCAGTCTGCGGACTGAAAGGTCCCAGGTTCGATTCTGGTCAAGGGCATGTACATTGGTTGCGGGCACAGGGGATGTGCAGGAGGCAGCTGGTCGATGTTTCTCTCTCATCGATGTTTCTAGCTCTCTATCCCTCTCCTTTTGTCTCTGTAAAAAAATAATAATAATAATTAAAAAATATATATTAATATATCAATAAAACATATTTTTAAAAAATCCCCACAAATATTTTATCTGTAAATAAGTGCCCTGTCCTGGTATCATTATCTTTCCTCTCCATCCAATTTTTTGGCATATTTTATTTTACTTTATTCAGGCTTATTATCAGAGGATTAACTAAGGGTCTCAAAATCTGCTTCACAGGACTTCAGAAGATCTAGGGCCGAGGTCACCAAAGTGTTTCCGTTAGGGCCAGATGGTAAGTATGTTAGGCTTTAAAGACAATGTGGTCTGAAGTACACCTACTCAACAACTTTATAGCATGGAAACAACCACATACAATATGTAAATGTTGGTATGGCTATGTTCCAATAATACTTACTTATTAATACTTATTTATTAAAAGTGATTCTTTATGTGAAAAGATGAAAGGATTTTTCCTGAGGTTTACTCGACCCCTGACTATCATCAAAACTTCCTGCTGGTTACCATCGGAACAGCACTGAGTTCACCAAAGTATACACATTAATATGAACCTAATATTATGAACCTGGTTTTAGTGATTTCATTATTTTCTTCTTCTCATAATCCTTAACAGATAGTTTCCTGATCCTTGCATTAAGTTTAGTAAAATGGGAAGTGACTCTCTATGAGAATGTTATACTTGGAGTGAATAGGAATTAAATATAATTCAGTGTTTTTGAATGACCAGTAAATTAGGAAAAAAGAATGTGTCTGGTTTTGAGTTATATTTTCAGTATATAATCACATTAGTCCATGTGATTATATATTGAAAATAAGAATGCATTAACATACCTTTTATTGAGCAAACAAGATTGAGACATAAAGTTTACCATTACACATTTTATTTAGAAAATCAAGTTTAAAAGAGTGCCTTAGATACCCAAAGGTTCAGTTTTAATTTGATTGAGGTAAGAGAGAGAAAAATAAGAATAAGACTTAGAAAGAAGGAAAAGGAGTGAATTAAGCTTATCTTTCAGGCACTATGTGATAATATTTTATTGAATAACTCAAAATTCTAGCAGTACTGGCAGTGATATAATTTCTGAGGGAATTCATCCTACAAGGCTGATGGTCAATTTTAATACAGAATTCAGAATAATATGATGACATGGGGAGTTTCCACCTCTGATTATGTCACACCCTGGGGTTGTTCTTCCCAACCCAATGGAGAAAAACAGATGCCTGTGGTCCAGGATCATGGCTCTGGAGAGCTTTTAATCATAGGTATGAAAATAGATTGATGTCTGAGTAAATACCTGCAGCCATCTAAGTGTCTCCTCACTAACTTTACTGTGAATTGATGAATAAGCATGGCATATAAACATTACACATAGTTCAAAGAGAAAGGAGATTCTCAAATTATTCCATTTTGAAAAATTCAATAGCATATTTAGCTACTAGAGTCATTGCTTGCTCCAAATTTGAGAGAAAGAAAACAGACTATTTAAAACTTAACTTTTCTTTGCATGGAGAATTTTAAAGTCTTTAGATGTATAACATTTTAAAAGGTAGAAGGGGCACTTCCTTCAAAGACAAGAATCTCTCTGCATTCCTGACAAATGATGTCTACCTTCCGTTAGAAAAATGTTATAATGATGCCCATTTTATATCTTTCTCACTTTCAGAAATTTCCCCTTTGTTCCTGTCCTAAATCTACTTGCCCATAGGGTCCACCGGTTGCTTTTATCACCTCTATTCCCAAGCAATATGCAAGGCCCTATCTCTCTTCTACATGAGAACTCAAGTTAATTGAAGAGAGCTACAGTAGTCCCCCCATATCTGGAGTTTCACTTTCTAAGGTTTCAGTTGCCTGTGGTCAACTATGTTAAGTAAAATATTAAGTAAAAAAATGTAGGAATAAACGATTCATAAGTTTTAAATTGCTCACTGTACTGAGTAGTGATGTAATCTCATACCCTTCTGCTCAGATGTGAATTACCCCCCCCCCCCCGAGTCTCCATTAGTCACTTAGCAGCCATCCTAGTCATCAAATCTACTGTTGCAAAATCAGAGGGCTTGTGTTCAAGTAACTTATCTTACTTAATAATGGCCCCAAAGTGCAAGAGTTCCTGACATTGATGATTCAGATATGCAAAGTGCTTCTTTAAGCGAAAAGGTAAAAGTTTTTAACTTAATCAGGAAAGAAAGAAAAATATGCAGTGATTGCCAAGACCTACGCTAAGAATGAATAATCTATCTGTGAAACTGTGATGAGGAAAAAAGAAATTTGCTCTAGATTTTATCTTCCTTCTGCCCAATTGTCAGGTCAATAGTAACCTAGCTCTTAGTCACAGTGCTACATCATTTACCTCACTTCATCTCATCACCTAGGCATTGTATCAGCTTATATCATCACAAGAGGAAGGGCGAATACCGTACAATAAGATATATTGAGAGAGACCACATTGATATAGCTTTTATTACAGTATATTATGAACATTTGTTCTATTTTATTATTAGTCATTGTTGTTAATCTCTTACTGTGCCTAATTTATAAATTAAACTTTACCATAGGTGTGTGTATAGGAAAAAACAGCATGTAAGGGTTTGGTACTACCTGTGGTTTCAGACATCAACTAGAGGTCTTAGAACGTAAACCCCATGGACAAGGGGAAACCATTGTACATATAATTTCTATGATTCCAGCTAAAACAGTCCATTTTACCTCCCTGTTCTTCATATTAGGTGATTTGCAGTCCTTTCACTTACCAGGTCCTTTATACAAGATTCTGCTTAATGCGAGAGTCTCAAATCAGGACTAGATTCTTCCATTGGAGTCTGATCTGTGAGACAGAGTAGTCTTCTCTGATCAGACCTTTTTTTCATAAATAACTGTCTGGCTCACTAAAATGCCATCTCTTCAGGGGATGAAGGTCTATAATGATATCATTGTTTCTAATATAATTTTTAAAATTACTTATATATAAATATATATATGTGTGTATCAGTTGTATAGGATTAAACTAATTATATCATCCAGTTCATAGTATCTATCATCATTGTCCCATGCAAGTGTATATTGTTGTGTTGTCTGGATGCATTTTAATATATGGGTATAGTATTGTGTGTATTTTTTTACTCAGTACTATCTTTTAAACATCTGTGGATAGGTGGGTATTTAGTCTGTTGCTCCTAGCTGCTTCATAGAACTTTGGGGTGTGCATTTATCTCAGTGATGGATATGCTGACTATCTCCGACACTCTGACAAAGAATATGATGGTTGATAAGCTTCTTCAACACTGTGTAAAGGATTTGGGGATTACTGGACAATGGGGTGTAAATATATCAAATTAGATTCAGTAATGCCAGATTACTCTTCAGAAGGACTATCTAAGTCTGCCTTCTGCATGAGGGTCTCCATAACTTCACATCCTCAACAACTTTTGCTGTTTTCTAGGTTTCTCAATTTTGCCAGTTTAAAGAGATAGGTCGTTGAAATCATATTGTTGTTTTCATTTTCAAGTTACTAATGAATTTGAGCATCTATTTATGTTTGTGTTTTTTAAATTTCTTATTCTGTAAACTGCTTACTATTTACTTCGTATTTATTTTTTCATTGTGTTTTTATCTTTTTTCTTGTTGATTTCAATACTAACATTTTTAAACATTGCAAATATAATTCCTCAATGTATCATATGCTTTTTATTTTTGCCCATTCATAATTATTTGGCATATGATTAGTTTTATAAATTTTATTTAAAATATTCCCTTTTTGTAAGATATTTTCTTACATTTTATCCCATTAACTTGATAGGCTTTTAATCCATTTGAGTCTAACTTTGTATACAGTGTTGTGAGTTGTATTTGCTCCACAGAATGAGCTGCTATGCCTCACACCATTTAAAAGGAAATCATCATTTCCCTATTGGGTTAAATCTATATTAATTTCCCAAATAATACATATTTTATCTCTGAATATTATTTTTTAAAATTTATCTTTATTGGAAGTATTACAGATAACCCCCCCTTTTTTCCCATTGACTCTCTCCACCCCATCCTAAGCCCTTCCCACATCAGACCTACTGCACTATTGTCTGTGTCCATGGGTTATGCATATATGCACATACATATCTTCGATTAATCTCTTCTCCTCCCCCCTTCCCCTCCCAGCCTCCTTCACTCTGATATTCATCAGTCTGTTTCATGCTTCTATGTCTCTGGATCTATTTTGTACATCAGTTTATTTTGTTCATTAGATTCCACATGTGAGATCTCTGACTGACTTATTTCACATAGCATAATACTCTCCACATCCCTCCATGCCGCCTCAAATGGTGGGCGATCCTTCTTTTTTACAGCTGCATAGATTCCATTGTATAAATGTACAACAAGTGTTGTTTTTTTTTATCCATTAATCTACTGATGAGCCTTTGGGCTGTTTTCAAATCTTAGCTATTGTAAATAGCACTGCTATGATTGTAGGGGTGCATGTATTCTTCTGATTGGTATTTCAGGATGCTTAGAATATGATTGATCACTGGGCTAAATGGGGGTTCTATTTTTAATTTTTTAGGAAAACCCATACTGTTTTCCATAGTGGCTGCACCAGTCTGCATTCCCACCAGCAGGGTTCCCTTTTCTCCACATACTTGTCAGGACTTGTCATTTGTTGACTTGTTGATGGTAGCCATTCTGACAGGTGTGAGGTGATATCTCATTGCCATTTAAATTTGCATCTCTTTGGTGATTAGTGACATATTTTCAAGTCATCTCTGAATATTCTTCTGATTCATTTGTCTGTTTTGTGCTGAGGCATGACTTTTATTCCATGTCCTTGTAGTTTATCTTCATATTGGTTGGGAGAGTCTCTTCATTATTTCCTTTTATTTGTCTAAGAGCTATTTATTTGTCTAAGAACATTAAATATATTCATTAAAACATCTGGCTGAAAATAAGAGTGGGATTGTATTGAATTTATACATTAATTAGAGAAAACTGACACTTTTATTAAAGTGAGTCCTGGTTAAGAAAATAAAATTTCCATTTATTCAGACCATGTTTATATAATTGATTTTAAAGTTTTCTTCAAATTGTTATTAAATACTAGTTTTAATCTAATTTCCAGATAGATGTACTCAAAACTATACTTCTTAATCAGTGATTTTTTTTCTTTTGGTTGCATTTCACAAATTTTGGCATGTGTTCTTACTATTATCATTTAATTAAAAATAGCACAGTACCTCATGCCTGAACGAAGCTATCTGAGTAAGGAACATCACAGCCTTCCTGTAGTTGGGAAACTAGACAGCACTTTAGCATTCGGGGGACATTTTAAGCAGCAAAGACACCCAGAAAAGCACAAATATTTGAAAATTATGGCCCTAAATAGAGAACAAAATGAATGGTTATTTACAATATGAACTGAAAAGAGAAGGCAGAGCATCGCCTGCTTGGACCTCAGCCCATGAGGAGACTCAAAGTTTTAATCTCTCTACACATGATTGCAAATGACTAAATATGCTACATGTATTGATTTGGGGGGTACAAATAAATTTTAGAAAGAGGGAAAATCACAAATAATGAATCCATGAATGAATAATGAGAGTTGACTCTCTGTATAAATTGTCTATAGAAATATATACATCTCTCTCCCACCTATATCTCCCCAACTTCCCCCCAGCACACATCCCCAACTCTGGAATTATAATTCTTTCTCACACCTATCATTTCCCTAGATATGTTTTTGGTTGTTTTTTTTGGGGGGGGGCAGGGTAGGGGCAATGGGCAGTGAGGATTTGGCAGGGAAGCCAACAGACCATGTTAGTTGTCTTGACTAGTATATAAATTAAATCAAGACAGATTACCCACTAATTGTGGAGGTGTTAGGTTAAGGGCTTGGCAGTGGCAGTATAGCATAGGGAAGATAGGCTTGGAACCAGCCACTAGATTACATCACATTAGCAACCAAGCTGAGGAGGCAGTAATGATGGGGAGGAAAGAGGAGAGAAGCTAGACAGCTTGGTATAGTCTGTGAACAGAAATCAGACTGCACAGAGGGAGGAATCATAAACTACTCCCATGACCCCAAATAGCACCGGGGATTACTCCTGAGGATGTGGGTGTGGGTGGAAAGCTGAGTTTTATCAGTTCTTACTTCCAACCCTGTGTGTGCCTGTGGGTTTCCATTTTACTTCTTCAGTGCCCCACAGCGGTTGGTGATTATTGTTATTTGAATTATTTTTATCAATAGTGTCAATGACACAGCTTCTTTCTCTAGTTTAATCTAACCCCGTTTAATTCTCCCAAGAACACATGGTTCTCCAAAGAGGTCTGATACTCCTGTCAGGGGATCCTACTTCCTGACCTGGGACCAGATAATCTCTACACAGTGCTCTGACATTTACCAGACTGCTTTTGCCTAGTGAATTATAGATATTCTAGTTCATTGAAAACAAAAATCATGGGGATGGGGTGGATGAAGGGGGACGAAAGGGGAAAAGGGAATAGGGATATCTGTAATAGTGTCAACAATAAAAATAAAGAGAGAGAAAAAAAACAAAACCCACAAACACAAATGTATCCACTTACAATGTTATATTTTAGTCTACCTTCCCCTTAAGGTCGCTAAATTTAATTATTTTTGATGACTATGAACAAGCATAAATTTATATATTACTATAATACCCACTCATGGATAAAACAGTATTTTCTTTATGATTAGCCATTTTTCTCTTAAAAATACAGCTTTCTGCCCAGCTGGCATGGCTCAGTGATTGAGCATTGACCTGTGAACCAGGAGGTCACAGTTGGGGTTTTTTTCAAAAAACCCAGGGCACATACCTGGGTTTTTTGGCTCAACTCCCAGTGTGGGGCATGCTGGAAGCAGCCAATCAATGATTCACTCTCATCCTGGATGTTTCTTTCTCTTTCTACCTCTCCCTTCCTATCTGAAATCAATAGAAATATATTTTATAAAAAGAAAAATATACACAACCTTTATTTAGCATAATTGAAATATATTTATGGAATAAATCTTCTGACTGATTATTATTTTATTAGAGTTTCTCCCCAAAAATTATTGCTCTCCAAAGTGCTACTGTTTTTTTAAAGAGCCGTTGTTTCTACAATGAAAAGGATTTTGGAGAATTAATTTAAGAATTTTCAAAATCAACATTAATAATTACTATTTGAAACCTGGATTCGATTCTTGGTAGGTTCAATTTAATCCTCTCTGCCACACTGAAAATCTGTACTCCATCTCTCCACCCTTTGTACAGTTTAATGAAGCAAATTATCTGAAGATGAAGTAGTCAGACTCTATGAACATGGTCATTTTTCAAATGCCAAATGGAAGGGCACTGTGATGATCTGAATATTGTCTTTAAAAATAGGTAATTTGTTTGTAACTACAAATTTAGGTGGCAATGGAATGACTGGAGGTATCATACAAGGATAGAAGGAAACTAAGCACAGAACAGTGTTCAGTGAAATCTTTTGGATGGAATTGTTTGTCTAAAGGACCATTTTTGCCTGAGCAATGGATACATTATGTCTCAAATTTCTGCAGGTTATGTTTCCTCTAGCATTTCTTGCTCCATTTCTGAGCCATTTTTAATGCCTGTGTGAAAAAAAAAAGTTAACTATTTTTGTGGCCAAAAATCTGCTTTTCATCTCTGCAGCAAGTGGAGCTTTTGTATTTATTTTTCAGTGCAAGAAATCATGATAATTTGAATTCTGAATTCATGAAATTGGATTTAGAAAACAATTGGGTTTTGGAACTTCTAGCAGTAGAATCAACTGGAAGGACCCAATTTTATCCAATTTGTAGCTTGATTTCATCCAGCAAGACATACTTAAGCATAAAGACCTAAAAGTGGTAGGTGTTGTATTGAAATAGCATCACACTTAGGGTGCAATGAGGCGTAAAGTAATGCTGAATGCTTTACATTCACTAACACGACATTATTCCAGCATGACACACAGTTCAAAGCTTTTGCAATTACAGCTGTGACCCCAAATTAGATTTAAAACATGTATATATGTATATGCATTTTAAAATCTCCCTTAGTTTTTATCTCCTAATAGTTTAGAAATGCAAATGCCTGTGGCTTCTTAAAATAACTCTCTTCACCCTGAATATCATCCTTCCACCTCAGCTGACTTCTTTGGACAATGACTTTTCTTTTTGGGGGATGGACAGGATTTTAGGGAATGGAGTTAGGGGCTGAGGAGCTCCTGCTTCTATTAAAGCAAAGCTCCACTATTTACCTGGAATGATTAAATTCCTTCTCTCTCTCTCTCTCTCTCTCTCTCTCTCTCTCTCTCTCTCTTTCTCATTCCATATAAATTAAAAGCAAGACTCAAATTCAGGTTTTTAAAGCTACAATGACAGTGCCAGCTGAGCTGATAAAAAGTCCCCCTTCCTCTCTTGTGTCAGGATTAAGTCACAGGGGCTCCTCGCTGCCTCCAGGCTGAAATTCTGAGCGACATGAGCTCAGAGTGGCATCTTAACATTTTCTCTGTGCTCATGGAAGCATTTCCTTTCCCCCAGAAGGCACTTTACATCACGAAGGGTCCCAGACAGGGAGGCTCTCCCCACTCTGCTGGCTGATCCCCACAGTACCGGGCCGCCGAAGGCCTGGATTGACATGCACATTGTCTGAATAAGCCCTATGTGTGAGCATTTCATCTGTGCCTTCTGTCCCACGGCTTCCTGCCTCCCTTAGAAGATTATATAATCACTTATCTTTTCTATTTTTAAAGCAGATTAATTTGATTTAGTAGGAAGGAGACAAGGGAGAAAAGAAAGGAATAATGGGAGAAAGCCAATATTATTTCTTTCGAAGCAGTTTGGTTTAGAGTCATTTTAATAGGTCTGAAAAATTAGAATTGGAGAAAAAGAAAATCAATTGTGATGCTATATTCTAGTTTGGAAGGGAACATAAATCCACACCGGCACCGACTTCCTCGTGCTAGATAATTAGGACTGCTTTGTTCTCGTGGGAGAAGCAGGGGAATCTTCGGTTTCTTAAATCTATTATTATTATTAACAATGTCATGAATACCAGGAATTCTCTTAGGAATGCAAGATGTTTGCAGGATGCCTCCATCATGGGAGCAAAGAGTACACAGCATGTCTGCCCCTCACAAGGCTCCACCCATCCCTCTCCCACTTATTGAACATCAGGTTAATTCCTGTCTATCTCCTTTCTCTATGAATCTTCTAAAGATTTTATTCTAGAAAATTATTCTGGCTCTGGCAGTGTGGCTCAGTTGATTGGATCATCACCTTGTGTATCAAAAAGTTGCCCGTTAGATTCCAGGTCAGGCCATATACCAGTTTCTGTTCCCACTCCAACTCTGGTCTGGGGGTGGGGGTGGGGGTAAGCGGGGGGGAGTGTTGGAGCCACACTGATCATGTTTCTCTCTCTCTCTCTTTTCTTTTCCTTCTCACTTCCTCTATCTCTAACATCAATAAAAATATTTAAACAATTATTCTGAAAGAGTAAAATAAATGCAATCTATACCTTGAATTTTTTTTTCCCCATTTTTCACCTGAGGATATTTTCCATTGCTTTTTAGAGAGAGGAAGGGAAAAAGAGAGACATCAATGTACAACACAAACATTGATCTGTTGCCTCCTGTATGCACCTTGACCAGGGATTGAACCCCAAACCTAGGTAGAAGCTCTGACAGGGAACTGAACCTGTAACCTTTTTGATGTATGGGATGACATTCAACCAACTGAGCCATCCAGCTGGAGTATACATTGGGTTTTTAATGCAATGTAAAACTTATTTCAGGCTTAGTTGAGTCATAGGAGAGTTTTTAAATGCTGAGGAGAGCTAGTGCAAAAACTACTGGAGGATTTGAGGAGGAGATTGTTCAATGTGATGAGGCCATCTGATTACTAATTCTTGCTTATGAAAGTATAACCCTCTCCATCCCAGAGAGAAGGAGATTACATGTCAAAAGGATGGCTCCACGGTTCTTGAGAGAGACACTCTTAGGTTGTAAAACTGGGAAGAAACTGAGAGAAGAGTTATATTTCAGGGGGACAGAAAGAATTCACAAGTTTTCTAAGAAAATGGAGGTCAAAGTTGTGTATTTAGGCATATAAGGTTTTGTTAAGGTGAGGGGAACTTTAAGGCTACTGTATCGGTTAAAAAACACCAAAACTGTAAATGTAGGGGTATTTTGCAAATCTTAACTTATTATGTAAAATATATGAGTCTGCTCCATGAAATTGATGTGTGACTTAAAGAAATGTATATGTGTAAAACATTTAGAACACTTCCTGAGATATAATAAGTGATGAAAAATATTAGCCATAATTTGTTATTATTTCTATTAATTATATAAGAAGAGAAAATTAAGGATACTCAAATATAGGGGTCCAACTTTTTTGTAAAAGAAAGGGTCAATTAAAGCTTTATTAGGATGTTCTAAATTATTAATTAGGAGTTATTTTGCATTAAAGGAAGAATAATGCATTGGGATCAATATTTACCCTTTACCTCCAACTTTTCAGTTAACGAAGACTGTGCATACAGATACAAAGGTATAAAAAGCAAGGCTCACTTTTGTTTTCAAGTAGGTCAAAGAGGAGTAACATATAGAGGACACTTACAATGCAACATTCAAAGGCAACAATAGAAATAGTATTTTTCTAATTGTCAATGGGAACTGAATTGACCTGGATTTTTCCTGAGTGGTGGGCAATACTCTACTTGGTAGCAGAATTCGATAATGAGATCATATGTTTACTGAATAATCTATAGAAGTTTTAAGGCTGGATTCATCCTTGGAACCCCTGTGTCCAACATAGAATGGTATTTTGTATACCAACATTTGATTAATTGCCTCTCTCCATCCCCACGGGAAACATGGACAAGTTTGACCAGGGGAGCTATCAGGAGGACAGAAATAGTAAGCCCTTGTTGCTACTTTATAACTGTAACTTTGCTACTGTTAAGGAATCGTAATATAAATATCTGTGTTTTCCGATGGTCTTAGGTTCTACAGCAGCGGTTCTCAACTTGTGGGTCGTGAGCTACAGGTTGAGAACCGCTAGCAGGGTCACCTAAGACCATCAGAATACACAGATACTTACATTATGATTCATAACAGTAGCAAAATTATAGTTATGAAGTAGCAACAAAAGTAATTTTATAGCAACAAAAATAATTTTATGGTTGGGGGTCACCACAACATGAGGAACCGTATTCAAGGGTTGCAGCATTAGAAAGGTTGAGGACCAGTGCTATATAGGAAGCAAACCCAGAAGCACTTATAACTCAAACCCTCTTAACATAAAAAAATGGTAGAAAGTCTAAGGGAGTGAAAGAATGAGAAAGGGAGTCAGAGTGGACAGACACTGTGTGACACTGAAAAAGATTCCTTCTGATCAAGGCAATTTCCAAGGACTGGCACTGAAAACATTTTCTGGATAGGAGCCAACATTTTTTTCTTCTCGTTTCATGGTAATAACAAGAGAAGCCACTGAAATAACAATGAAAGCAACAGGTGCAGCCATTGTCTCTCCTACATTTGGAATAGGCTCTTAACTTCTCTCATGAACTACAGAAGGAAGAATGGTGCCAACTACAGAAACTCATGCCCATGGCTAGTCCTCTGACATAACTCACCAGTAAAAGGACATAGGAGACTCCATGACCCTAGTGTCCCTGAGATCTTGCAAGAGAGGCACATGAATAAAGAGGTCCAAAATACTATATTATCCAAATGGGGCAAAACGAGGCTGTATTGGTCAGTGATTATGCACAGGAAGCAAAAGGCCCATGTCCTGTACCTCTGATTCCATTCTGAATAGGAGTGGAGCCTCCCCCCCACCCAAACACTGCACCCAAGCTATTTACTCAATAATGGCCTGGCTAACTCCTTTATTCCTACCTGTGCCACCGTCAATCCTATCTCCGTCACATTGAATAATGAGCAACGTATCACTAACACTGATATGGCCAAGGGGATGAATTAGCCATTGATTATCTTCATAGGGTAAATAATCATCTTTTTTTCAACCTTTTGGCCTAAATCTTCTTTAGCTAAAGAACTTGGCCTTGAATCTCTGTTCTTTTCTGGAAATCGTTTAGACTCTTTCCCAGATCAGAGAACTCTTCAAATTAATTGCCAAAATGTTTTCATTTATCTACCTTTTGTCTGCTTTTAGCTCTGTATCTGCCAAAGCCATCCAAAACATGGTGGGGGGTGGTGGGGGGGTGGTGGGAGGTGGGCACAAATAAACTTGGAGAATAAAAAATAAGTGAACCCAGGTGAAGAATCTATTTTCCTGAAATGTATAAGTCTCTGAAGTCTGTGCTTCAGTTTACCTCTTGGCTAACAAATAATCCCTCTACATCCAAACCAGCACTGCCAAATCATTAATTATAAAATGTTGAGCAAACCTTCAACCATAAAAGGAGGCTCTAAGGAGTATTTTCGAAGAGAAAGTGAAGGGGAGGATTTGCTTTACTCTTGCCAAAATATTCAACCCTTGCATTTTCCTTACATCAAAGCCAAACCTACAAGCTTACTCTGATGCAGTAACATTTGATGCTGTGAAAGGATACATGTGTGGAAAATTCCAATATCAAGTACCTATGAAACATTACTTTAGTTTTATAAACTGATAAGCCTGTATGCTGTAGGCAACAAGAATGAAGTTACCTTTCTCCACTTGTCCTTTATTTAATGTATGCTAGAATACTTGGACATGTGCGCGCGTGCGCGCGCACACACACACACACACACACACACACACACACACACACATGCCTGCACCCTGCTGGGCTAATGCAGCCAATTGGAATGCAGAAGACAAAAGTGTCAGACATTGTCAAGCAAGGACATGACCAGGGGAGCTATTGGGAGGACAGAAATAGTCTTGATTATCTTCTGCATTTCATTAGAGTTGCTATGAAACCCCTGAAATCTATCTTAATATTTAAGCAGTATGGAGCCCAGATAAACAAGCCCAATAGGAGTTGGGTGCAAAGCAGATGTTCTTCTTTGGGGCTCAGAAATGTTATTCCTTTGTGTTTTGAGGGTAATAAAGCTGATTAATTACGTATGGTTTGAAGAGAGAAGTTTTGCCTTATTCAAATATCTTCTAGTTAGTATTTTTTATTCCCTTTAACATAGGTGTTTGTGTCTTTTTTTCTTGTCAGTGTGTAGTATATTTTCCAGAAAGGTGTTATAGGTATCCTGAAATCAGGATATAATAAGTAGGGTGATATAGTTTATCTTCCACCTTTGGAAAAAATAACAGTATCTATAATGATTTCTACAAGTCTTTTTTGGAAAGGTAATACTATGTTGATATATAAAAGCAAATTATACCTAAAATATTCATTTAAAAGAAAAAGTGGCTTTATGCAATGAGACAATTTGTACTAGTTGCTATGGTATCTTTAATATTGAATGGAAATCAGTCCCTAAAAGAAAAACCTACTAGTCCATCTTTATATATGGGTTGTAATTCAAATAATTTTAGCTTCATCACTAATGTAAGCTGATATTTCTGTTTTTACTGCAAGTAGAGAATGATTTTAGGCCGCTCTTTTGATATGGTAAGAATATGAGAATAAAATAATAGACTTTTCACAAGATAGGAGGCTGTAAAAAGAATTAACTTTGTTAGGCTGAATAGAAATTTCATGGGGCAGAGCCTGCCAAGCCAAAATTAAAAACAAATCATGTAATACTGCCTCATAATCCTTCCTCTGAAGAAATAAGAGGACTTTCTACCTTTTAAAGGTTAGAAATTTGGTTTATGTATTTGTGAGCTTAAGTTGTTTGTAATAACAATCTCTAGCGTCTCACATGAAAGGTTGAGCCACCTCCTGCTCATTTGTACAATGAGTCATAACAACCTCAACAACTCTGTCTAAAGCAGCAAGCTGTGGTAGCAAATGTCCACAAAATTAATTACGTTGAGGGGAAAATACCAATTCAAGAAATATGCACATTAAGCCTCCATTAAAAATAAAGAAGCATCAAAATCTAATATACCTTTATTTTGACAAGTTTGCACAAAGAAAATAAATCATTACTAGTCATAGGAAGGGCTGACATTGATAAGATTGCATTTATCATTGTCTTTCAGTTATGTAAAATGCTTAAGCAAGAACAATTCCAATGTAAGAAAGGCCATTGTATGTTTATGATGCAAATAGGATGACTTAGACTAATTGTAAACAACCTAAACGCAACTTTTCAAGTTAGTCAATGTAACAAATGTGAAATTTGCTGGAATTGCTACTCTACATTTCCATCTGCCTTGCAAACCATGGCAAAATGCTTTTCCCCCAATTACTTTCATTCTTCTCTTATGAATAATCTGAGCAAACAGGGCTTGGAAAACACATATAAAACCTACCTATTAAAAGGGGGAAACTATTTAATATTGTTTATTTTTGCTATATCCTTTCAATAATACTACAAGGGTGCTTGAAATCATTTTTGTAACTCATGGATTGATTGTGTATAAGGATGAGTCATCACCATTTATGAAAGGTCAATTTAAAATCTCAGTTATTTATTTTGAATTAAATAGTGTTTTATTAAAAGGATGCATTTTCAGAATCATTCCAGTACATAGGTATTTTTCATTTGAGTTTGCTGAGAGACTATAAAAAACATCTTTACTATCAAGCCATTAGATTAATAACTGGCTAATTGATTAACATCATATAAATAAATGATGAAAAGTAATAGAATTTTTCAGGTAATTGGTTAAAACCATCAAACTTTTTTTTTCCATTTTGCACTTTGAAATTAGCAGTTTAATTACCATGAAATATTTTCCCTAAACAAATTTTAAAATAAAAATATTCTCGTTCTTGTGATGTAGAAAATTTGGGTGGTAATTAATAGCAATCACTAAATAAAGTAATTTTCATGGCCTTACCAACCTATAATCTTGACCTACAGCTTTGAGAAATGAGTTTTGATAATTCAATCCTTTTCCTCCCAGGCCTTTTTGCTCTGTGTTGAACTCACCAAAAGGAGAGACAGGAGTCATTCAACATCTCCAGAAATCCATTAATTTTCATGTGTGTCTGTCTCCTGAATGGTAAGTTTTTGCCTATTGAAACCCTCAAATGGCTCGCCTCCACCAGTGGAAGCACGTGGAAGAACAGTTGTGAGAGGTAAGAGATGGGCTCTTTTCCTATTTCATCCTGCAGAAAGTGTTGTCTGTCTGTTTTCAGTTCCAGGAAACTATCTTATTTCTCCTGTAATCTTATCAGACTTTCATCCGTCCCATATCTTAACTTTGAATATCTTAACATCAAAGAATTTCTCCTGAGATAAAAAGTAAATAAAGCTGATGCAAACAAATGCACATTTTAAATCAAAGAATCCTACCATGATTAAAGTTATACTGTGATCCCAAAGCCATTAGTCCTTATCTCTACCACCTACCTCAACCTAATAACATGTCAATGACCTGTTTTGGTGGATTAAAAAATGGACAACTTTAAAAAAAAAGGGGGTGTAGACAACTATTTAACTTATGAATGGCATTTTGCTGAGTTGAACAAATGAATAATTTATAATAAAATCTTACTTTACCTTACATAACAGTTTCCTATTCCTTAAGCTTAACTAAACCTTTTTCTTTTCATTTGTTTTTAATCCTCACCTGAGGATACTTTTTTAGAGGTGGATGGAGGGAGGAGAGGGAGAGAAAAGCATCAATGTGAGATAGACACATTGATTAGTTGACTCTTGGCCGGGGAGAATCTGCAACCCAGGTACGTACCCTTGTTAGGGAATTGAGCCGACAATCCTTTGATCTGTGATTTGGATGCTCTAATCACTGAGCCAACCCAGCTAAGGCAAGCCTTATATGTTTGAAGGTAAGGTGCTGCTATTTAACAGAACAAAATCTAAGAGACAGCAGGAAAACATGGGTTTTGTAATCATAGTGTCTGATTTGAAGCTCAGCTCCAATGCTTACTAGATTAACAATACTTAGTATTTCAGAGTTTTCACAGATGTATAATGCAAAGAATAACAGTATGTGCTTCAAAAATATAGAGGGATTCAAGGCTTTGATGTATTCAAAGCACTTAGAACATTGCCTGGCACACTGAAGATGTTAGCTTTCTTAGTTCCAAAGTAGCTTGGAGCTGAACCCTTCTCTTACATCCTTACTCTCTGCTACATGATGTCTTGACTGCATGTAAGGGAACTTTAGAGCTTAAGCTAAAAGAGAGACAGAGGGGAAAAACCTGCTTTTTATTTAAATAATCTAAGGAAAGTTAGTCTTATATTCTGCCAAGATACACTTAACGATTAGTCCCCAGGCTGATCCATCATCAGTAGTTTGTAGGTAGTTTGTTCCTTGCCCTAGAGTAAAGCTGAAGGAATGTCTTTCATTAACAAACTAGACATTAATTCAGGTAAGCATGGGACTAGAATGTATAATTGCTATTTTAAAGTATAAAGAACATTACAAAACCAGTGGATTTATTAATAAATAAATAAAATACAATTTGTTTTCCTAAAATATAAAAGAGAACATTTCATTTTGAAGAACTGGACATAAGGTTGTAGTCGAAAAGAATTAGTGAGCTCGGCTGGTGTGGCTCAGTGGTTGAGTGTCAAACTCTGAAACCGCAGGTCAGGGTTCAATTCCCAGTCAGGCACATGCCCAGGTTGCAGGCTTGATCCCCAGTAGGGGGCATGCTGGAGGCAGCCGATCAATGATTGTCGCTTCTCATTGGTGTTTCCATCTCACTCTCTCTTTCTCTCTGGGAAAAAAAAAAAAAAAAAAAAAAAAAATATATATATATATATATATATATATATATATATATATATATATATATATAAAATAGAATTAGTATAACTCTATTCTCCCTTTTAAGCTTTTTGATGCATATATTTCTTCTTATTTATAGGGATTAGAGAGAAGGGTTACATACATAAAGCAGACCAAAGCTAGTAAGACAGGTTTCAAATGCCAATCAACAGAAAATGTCAATATTCAGTAAATTACAAATATTTATAACTCAAAAATTAAGTCTGATAGGAGTAATTTGATTGTATGAATGCATTACTAGACATCTGCCACTCAGAAGCTCATCTTTGAATTCTCGCAGACTTTTGGAAGCATTTCTTTGATGAGAGATGTAATGATGTTAATCAAAGTGGAAACTGTTTAACAGCAACCATCTCTCTTAACTATCATAAACACAGCCTAAAATGACATATTAGCTGGTAGCAAAGGAATGTAGAATCTAAATTATTTATGACTTTTACCCACAAGCAATATTTTATGAGCTAGATATTGGTGTATCAAGCCCTTGTTCATTAGTTGTTTATTGCTTTCTGTATTGGTGATTTGAGACTATAGTTTCATTTCATTTTCAGAAAATTGATTTGTCATAAGATTCAGGAAAATATCTGTATCCCTCTACTTTTAGAATGCTTAAGGCATTGCATGTGTTTTTTTCTGTGGACAATATTATTCAACCAAAGCAGAAGTGGCAGATGCATTTCTCCACAGAAAATTCCTCGAGAAGAGGCTAAATTATGAGGAATCTACAACTAAAATTATGTTAGTGTTCTCAAACTACAGGAAACTTGCTAATAGTTATGTTCATTAATTTTCTGTCCCTTGGTTCATTAATTTTATGTTGTTGACTGTGAAAATGATACTGTGCTTCCAGCCTGAAGATTATGTCTTCTTCTGCAATTTTTTTCATTATCACAACTAGTCCAAATTGAATTAAACTATATTCATGGCATCTGAGAAAAACTGAGTAAATGCAGTTTATTTTTTATGAATGAACCCAAAAGATTACCCACTAAAAAAGAACAAAGCACTGTGGTTTCTCTGTGAACCCTTGCCCTCTTAAAGAGGCCAAGATCAGGGGCAACAAGACTTACGTTTGATAGCAAAAACAATCAAAATAAGATTGTTTGAATATGAACCCATAATTTGAGCAAGTTTTATGCACCAAGAGATAAGGTTAGGGTAAGTTAGACAAATCATTACTTAAGACCGTATTTTGCTGAAGATCAATATCTTTGGGGCACAAGACAGAATTGTCTTTATGTCATTTTCAAGCCTCTATCTATCTACGGAGGAAAAATGGATACCTCCCCATAAAACAATGACAGAAATAGGCTGTGGATATGCCTCTATGTCCAATCAGCAGCGATATGCATAGTAATGTGTGGCACAGCTTGTGTAATGAAGTTCCCAGCGTGCGGTCTGGAAAGGTATCCTCCAGTGTGTAGGGTGATTTATTTCCTCTGTCAAGATGCAGGACAGCCAGGACTTGTCCTTCCCTATTCTACCTGCAAAATACTCTGTCATCTTGGGAAGTGGTAATGGGTTCTGCCAGTGCTGTACAGGGGCATTGTTTTGAACCCTTCATTTTGCTGGGCTATTTCCCATCCCTTTTAATTCTGTGACCTGAACATTAATGGGGATTTCTTGAAAAACAAAGCAATCTCTAGTGAGAAGGACTACCAAATCATACTATTGCCTTGAAAGCAGTATTTAGAATGCTGAATAAAAACACTTTTTGCTGTGGTAAACGTATAAAGAAAACGAGAAGGAATAACTTTGCATATAATTTAACAACTTTGTAGTCTGGTAAAAGAAAAACAAAGTATGTCTTTGCTCCTTAAAATCATTTAGAGAAATCCTTATTGTGCTAAAATGTAGTTATTAATATAGTTTTTCATTACCATTTATATTAGATTTTGATTGAAAATTTTATTTTCCTTTTAATCTTTTTTGAATATATATGGAAATTTGACCAACAATAGCTATTTTCTCCCAAACCCGAATTTTTAAATAAATAAAACTAAATAAACTTACATAAAAAGTTTAATCCAAACAGTTATTCATATTTAAACTCACCTCCAGTTGTAATAATTGTTACATAATAAAATGTTCATTTTTTAAAATTATTAGAACAACCAAGACAATAAAATTTAACAGGAGATCTGCGAATATTAGTATACTTATTATTACTATTACCAAAATTTGTGTATTCATTTGGAGAAAATAAGATCTGATTTGTCTAAAGGTAAGACTGCTGAAAGGCTAATATGAGAAAAACCATTTTTTTCCAGAAAAAAAACAAAAACAAAAACAAAAAACAGAGAGAGAGAAGTGCCCTGGCCATTGTGGCTCAGTAATTGAACATCCTCCTACACACAAAAAAGGTTTCCTGTTAGATTCCCAGTCAGGGCACATGCCCAGGTTACTCATTTGATTCCCATTCAAGGTGTATGAGAGGCAGCGTATTGATGTTTTTCTCTCTCACACGGATGGTTCTCTCTCTCTCCCTCTCCCTTAAAAATACATTTTAAAAAGAGAGAGAGAATAGAGAAATTATCTTAATGTTAAAAATGAAATTCTTCCAATAAAATTTTATTTAGACTTATTTCTAGTAAGTTTATCTTAGAGAGGTTGGGCAGTTACTTGGCCAAATCTATTGAAGAAGCATACTGTCACAGGAAAAGATCTTAGATGCCATGTGTGTTAGGTTCAGACTTAGTTGGATTAAGAGCTCCACTAGTTACTGGTTGTATGCCTGTATGCAAGTTGATTAGAAAAGCATCAGATTTCCTATCTGTAATACAGGAAAATAATGTATTGGTTGTTATAGACTATAATATTTTATAAAGTTAAATGAATTAATTTTGGAAAAGTTTTAGCACAACAACTAGCATCTAGTGAGTATGTATGATGACATTCATACTCCATTGAATAAGCATGTCTATGCCATTTTAAATTCTGCTACACAGCAACTTTATACTTTGCCATTTTAGCCACTAAAAATGTTTTGCTTTCTATAATTCAGATTCTAGGTGCTAATCTCTACATAGCTACTGTGTGGATCATTTTGATATTTCTCTATTTTGTTATTTTTGTGGGAATTTCAGACAAGAGATATTTTCAACAATGACATTACTTACCCTGTAGGACTTGTTAAGAAACTGTTTCAAAGATTAAATTATCTTCTTCCATTTGGATAACTCTAGCCATTGCCTTTCAATTATCGAGAATTTTTTTCCCTCGGTGCTCTCTTATGTGTATGCTTGTGAAAATGTTTTTATTTTTGTTTTTTAAATCTTTATTGTTGAAAGTATTGCAGATGTCCCCTTTTCTCCTCATTGTTCCCTTCTAGCCACCACCCCTAGCCTTCACCACACTGTCTGTGCCCATGATTTATGCATATGTGCTTAAAAATTCTTTGATTAATCTCTTCCCACCCACCCACCAACTCCTGCATTCCCTCTGAGATTTAACAGTCTTTTCCATACTTCTATGTCTCTTGAGTCTATTTTGTGCCGCAGTTTATTTTTGTTTATTAGATTCCACATATGTAAGATCATGTGATAGTTATATTTCTCTGACTGGCTTATTTGCTCAACATAATACTCTTCAGGCCCCTCCATGCTGTTTCAAAGGTAAGAGATCCTTCTTTTTACAACTGCATAGTATTTCATGATGTAAATGTACTACAGCTTCTTGATCAACTCTTCTCCTGATGGACACTTGGGCTGTTTCTGAATCTTAGCATTGTAAATAGCACAGCTATGAATATAGGTGGACATATATTCTTTCTGATTGGAGTTTCAGGATTCTTAGGTTATATTCCTAGAAGTGGGATCGCTGGGCCAAATGGCAGTTCCATTTTTTATTTTTTGAGGAAACTCTATACCGTTTTCCATAGTGGATGCACCAGTCTGTACTCCCACCAGCAGTGTACTAGGGTTCCCTTTTCCCCACATCCTTGCCAGCACTTGTCATTTGTTGATTTGTTGATGGTAGCCGTTCTGACGGGTGTGAGGTGATACAACTTTGTGGTCTGGGTGAAAGAAAAACAAAGTCTGTCTTTGTTTTTGTCATTTAAATTTGCATCTCTCTGATCATTAGTGACTGATATTGAGCATTTTTTTTTAATGTGTCTCTTGACCATATGTGTGTCCTTTTTGAAGAAGTACCTATTTAGATCATTTGCCCATTTTTTAATTGTATTATTTGTCTTCCTTTTAAGTTGTGATTTCTTTATACATTTTTAAAAAAAATCTTCTTCAAATAATAATCTTGTCACATTCTATCCTATATCATAAAAGGCTAATATGCAAATTGCCATCATGCCCTCACACATAACAACTGATCAGCAGGAGGCTGTGTGTGCATGTGCTGGTGGGCGGGGCTGCATGCATGACTGGTCACCAGGAGATGCATGGAGCACTCTCAGTCCCTCCCCTGCCACCCCCAGCTGCTATGGGTGGCGGTGGCGGTGGCGGTGGCTCCCTCCTGGCTCCCGTGGGAGGTGGCTGCTTGCTCCCGCCTTTTCCTGGCACCAGAGGCTTGCTCCCACTTCCCACTGGTGCTGCAGCTCCCTCCCACTTTCTGTGGAAGTGGTGTGAAGTTCCTCCTGCCACCCTTCCCTGAAAGCAACTAAGCTCCTGCCAGCTCCCACAGGTGTGCTGCATCTCCTGTCAGCTCCCGAGAAAGCAGTGGGCGGTCTACTGCACGTGATTTCAAGAGCTGGGTCACTAGTATATCCATAAAATTATAAAGGTTTTTTTAAAAAAAAAAATAGTAAGAGGGTACCTCAAAATTACGTGCTTTTGTAAAAGGAATTAATTAATTAATAACTTGGAAAACATCCAGGTAGTTGAGTATAGAATTTAGGAGGCCTTTGGAGCATATACAAAGTATTCTATTGACTTTCACTCCAAAGGCCGTATGTTTATGTGGTCTTGTTACTACAGAGGCTTTCTACTTAGACTATAAAAGAGAATTCATGCTCTCAATATCTATTAAAATTTTGAATAATGCACAATGAAGCCATATTGAATAACAGATGCAGACCAATTTGCTGATGAATCACTCAGGCAACTACTTTGGGAAGATTAACATCTCAATGGAATCTGAACATCTATCTATTTATCATCTATCTATCTATCTATCTATCATCTATCTATCATCTTTCTATCTCTATCATATATCTATATCTATCTACCTTTCTATTATCTATCTGTCTATCTATATACATATCTAACTGTTCTAATCAGCCAGCCAAACTGGGCATTTGAAGTTTTGTTCATCACATCAAAGCTACTTAGAGTCGGGGATGCAATAAAGATATCGCTAATTGGTATGGACTATTTATGTTGACCCACTGAAAGACTACTATTTTGTGGCTTTTAATGTTATATTAATTTTGATTTCTGTGGAGCAAGTTTAGAAAATGCCTAATCATTTATCTTCTCATTATATTTCCTATGTAGTCTCTAAGTCAGGCCTAGTGCCCTACTGTCTCATACTTCTCTAGAAAACACATCCTTGGGGACTTGTGCCTTGTTAGCCTTAATCCCTGTTAAATCCAACAGTCTATTTTTATCCCTGCTGCCTCACCATTTATTAGAAAAGGACCGCATTTATATTTATACCTTAAGGAAACCATAGTTTCTGCATATCAAAAGATGTTTGCTTACTCAGTTACCAAACCAGGAAAGAGCAGAAGTAAAACTTCGGGCAGAAAGAAGGTCTCTGGGTAGTTATAGAAGGTGATACTATATTTTTCAGTTGGTTAAATATGATAATAAAACATAAAATAAATGTGGAATACACTATTTTCAAAAGTGTTCTGACCTTTGATTTTTCCTCCTCAGTTTTTACTAGAGCCGAGGATTTTGGTAGATTTCAATGTATTTTCAATCTGGGACCCACGTAGATATATTACATTTCTGTATTTATTTATATTAGCCCATAACTAATGAGTACAGTCCTTTCAGAAGCTAAACCAAAGCAAACCACAACTGTATCAAGCTTACTTGATATTTTAGAAGATTTCTGAAATTTAGGTGGCTGTTTAGCAGATACAAATAAAATAATAAAAAATGTGATTGAATCTCAATCTGAATTATGTTTGATTCAAACCATGGCTTGAATGGCTCTTATATTTCAAACTTAGGTCTCTTGTTCTGAAGTGACAGATCCACCCTTTAACTATCAGGCAAGTGTTTGGATGCGGAGGGTGGGTGGGAGTGTCTGTATTTTCTTACAGCCTGAATTCAATGCTGTCTGACCACCAAGGCAAGGCAATACCAGCCCAGCATGCATGTTATTTAAATACACAGACTTGTATTCAAAGCACATTTAATATTCTCTTAGTTGCCCTTATGTATAAAGGAGTCCTTCAATTCATTCTTTTGAGCCTCTGCAGGGATAGAATAATAGAAAATTAAGATGATTCTTCTGAATATGGACTTTAATCCTGGAGAGCTAGATGAGCATGTGATATATTGACCTCTCTTTCTCTCTCTCTCTTTTTTTTTTCTTTCTCCTATACAAGCAGAGCCCCAAAGTGAAATCTGTGGAAAATAGCTAAGTGTTCATCCGTTAGCATTTTACCACTCAGGTACTACTAATACAAATTCAAAAAATGCTAATAAAGTCTGAAATTTCCCAGTAGGGGAGTAATGGAACACTTTTTTAAAAAGGCACTTTCAGTTAATGACTAAGGCATTTTTTGCTAACAGCAATTTTGGCTTCTTATCCCAGGTGGAAAAAAAAATGCATTAAATAGGAGATTAAAATGTCCTTTCAACTGCTTGGTAATGCCAGCTGCTGCTGCAGGCTAAGGCATCCACGAAGTGGCATTTAGTTGATGGTGGTTCTGTTCCATGGTTGGAGCAAGTCTGAAAATCCCCGTGGATGGGGGGGGTCTCTTTAAATATGCTGTGTACGCACAAATAGCAAGTGTAGGAGCTGGGCTAGGATGGTAAACTGTACAATCTGTTCGTTGCATTTTGGTTGCTAATTAAGAGGTGACATACAATATGAATGCACGGAACCTGTTGAAATTCTGTCAGGCTCTGTCTTTGCTTTCACATGTTTGAATGCTATTTAATAAGGCGTCTTAATTGAAAGCAGAGAAATATAGAAAAGTAGAGGGCAAATATGTTGGATTAGGATTCTGTGACAACGTGTGTGTATATATTCATGATTTCTAACCCTTCGGTGCTTCTCTCGGAGACAGCTACTCTACTTCACAAGCACAATATGCAAATTCCGTGATTTTCGTCTTGCTGTGGGGGACAGGGCTGGAGTGGAAAGTTGGAAACAGAACTTGCAAACACAAATGTGAACTTAACAGTGACTCTGACATAAAGGAAAAATGGTTTCTCTTGCCAAGAAATACCATTTTTTATGAGGGGTGTTTAAGCAAAGAAGATGGAAAAAAAGGGAGGGCACTTAACTTTTAACAATGTATTGTGTGTGCATATATTTTATCGTTAAGTGCATACTTTCTCTCAGCCTTTCCTCAGTGTATGAAGCCAGATTAATACCAAACTTTATTTTCTGCAAATTGGCTTCCTAGAGTAAGCATAATGAAAAAAGAAAAAAAGAAAAATAGAACTAGGGCCAAAGCCATTGGTCTTCGTGAAGTTGGAAATTCTAGAAGCAGAAACATCCAGAAGTATCGCGCAAGGATAAAAGACCCCAGAATTGAAAATTTTATCTCAGTGCTTTAGTTTCCCCATTTATATAAAAGGTTAATGAGTTAAGAGGTATGAAGTACTCAAGGTTGCCCGGCATAGAAAGTACTCAAAATCATTTGCTCCATTTCTTGTGGTTGCTGTTATTTAGTTCTTGGAAATGCCAATAGACTTAGGAAATCTGATCAGAGTAAGCTTAGATTTCTCATTGACCATGCTGCTGTGTTGAGATAAAATTATTTGAATTTGTTTTACTTATGTTAACTAAAGACTACTCTTCTTTCTACCTCACAAATGACAGGTAAAAGCATTATTTAAACAACTATATGCACCTACTTTAACAATCAGTGATAGCTTAAAAAGGCATATTTTGAGTTTGAAGGTTCCTGTCCTTTTCCATTTGTACTCTTCTCATCTTCCCAGTCTCCTGGTTCATTGTACTCATAGAGTTGGGTAGGACTTTCTCATTTGAGAAATCCCCCAAATCTGTTGACACTTTCCCTCAAATTCCAGCAATATCTAAGACAAAAAGACATATAAACTATTATGCCTGAGCAGAAGTTAATTTGGAGCATTTGTCTTCGTTTGACATAAACCATCTGTATTGTGGACCCAGAGTAGCTTGAAGTCATAGTCCACTGAAACTCGGAATTAACAATAGGATGTTGGAAACAGCCATTCATTATTACATAAATAACTGAGTGGTTACTTGAGTAGAAAACTTCAGCAAATGTATATTCAGAACAATTTAAAAATAATTATATCCATAGCAATAGGTCCTAATTTGTACGTTCATAATAAGCATAAGAAGTTCTGAACTTAGACAACTGAATAATAACTTGTAAATATTTAGGTGAGTTTAGAAAGGGAGGGAATAGATGGAAGAAGAGTACTGTTCTCTTCTGAGATTTGATCCAATCTCTGGATCCAGACACCTTTATATAACAGTACAATATGTTAAAAAATTATGCATTGAAACTTCAAATTGCCAGGAATTATGTTCTGATAATTCTCCATACGTTTTAGTACAGTCTTTTATAAATACTGGGCATAGAATTATCAAGAAATACTTCTAGGGCATTTACAGGTATGAAGTACTGTCCTTGGGCTAAAATTAGGATGATCTGAGATGACCCTCCTCATCCCCCACCACTGCAGCTTTGAAATGCCCTAGCTTCCTAACAATAGAGCAGAGTAGTTGTACAAAAAGTTTTATGCTGATATTCTTTCACATATTAGTACAGATGTAAATATTATTAGAGATTTCAGACTCCTAATCACCAAGAAAATAAAAACCGTAGTAACGCCCTCAATTATAAGTCACTTGACAATATTACTTACCGTAAGAATTTAGTTTTCCTTGGTAAATGCCGGTTAAAAAACATAGCAATTACATGTTCTTACAGATTACTTGGTGACTCTATTTCTAAAGTTTGTGTGACTTGCCCTCTGATTTTATAACCAAAATAATCTCTTCACCCTATAATTACTTGCTATGTAAATACTTGTCAATAGATGATTGACTCTGGCCATATCCATTTAATTAAAAGGTCAATGCCAGCACATAAATACTCTTTTATTTAAAGATAATATTTGTGCTTATAACCACACAGGTAGCTTAGTATCCAAGACAAATTTATTTTTTTGCTGTGCACACTGAGATACACAATGTGAATTTGATGTCACAGTCATGTATCATCCATTTCCCCACATGGCAATTATAAGTGCTAGGCCATTTGTAGATAATAATAATACATAATGAACACACATAGAAATGTTGTGTAAAGTTATGAATCACGTACGAATTCATTGAATTGTTGCATACATTAGGTAATAACAGGGAAAGAGACAGAATGGTTCCAGAGATTTTGTTTAGTTGCCCACATGTACAAAACTACATGTTCTCATAATTATTCTTCTTTGAGCACAACAGAGAAAATAGGAAGCAGAGATAAATCGGACTTACAAAATGTATTCCTCTGCTCCTAGGAGAATTTGTGGGGATAGCAGGGTGAAATGGAGCAGAAAGACAGAGGAGGTCAGATGGGCTATGTGACAGGAGTAAAGAGCAGGCTAATTGAATTTGCAAATGATATGAAATTGGGAGTTGTCAGGAGCAGAGGGGAAGACACAGCCTGTGAGCAGTGCTAATAGATGACTTACTTAAGTTTCAGCAAGTTAACATTCTGGAACTTCGAACATTTACACTTTGCATACTTTGGCTCTGCTTTGTTCTTTGCCATAGGTTGTATTAGTTGCTGTCTCTGAAAAGAGCCAATGATTATTCCATCGTCCATTCAACAAATATGTACCCCAAATGGTCCAGCCCTTTTGCACCCCAGAGAAGGACACAGTGATTAAAATAAATATAATCATTATTTGGATAGCTTTCCTGGCTTAAAGACACTCTTGCCCTGGAATATTTTAGTTAAGTGTAGGACACGTGGCAATTGGAATTAGTTGGCTGTTAACCTAACTCTTAATTTTTATTTATTTATTTTTTTTACAAAAATCAAGTTAGAATTGAATCTGAAGGAGAATTCCATAGACAGGTTTGCAGAGCAAAAGCACCCTTTGTATAGGCTACATCAAAGGCATGGAAAATAGTGACTTTTTTGGTGAGTTGGTAGCTGGAAACTGCGTCATCCCTGTTACCTTTACTCAGGATGGAGAAATAACATTTTACACTTCGAAGGGTTTGGCCTCCTTTGCTATGTATGAAATGTCTCCGCTTTACTTTAATGGAATGTGGCTTCATTTGTGAGTAATGCAAGGTGCCTGACTGTCAGTCCCGAGAGGAGGAGCCCCTACCCCGAAAGGCCCATGGGTGGAAGGTGGCGGGAGCCTAGGCTCTCACTCGGCCGCGTTAATCTTCTCTTGCTTCACCTCTTTTCCAAGCAGCTCCATGAGCTCCAAAAAAAATGCTCTGGGAATGAATATAGACTTCATAATATAATACGAAGAAATGTGGGTCATGAAAATTTCAGGCCTGATGGAAATAGTTAATGCTCATTTATGCAATGACCTATGTTGTTTAATTTATTTATAACTTCTAAATGTTATAACATTCTTTTTAAAACTTATCTCCTGTCAGTTTTCTTACAGTGCCCCAGGGAAAATTTTAAACTTGAAAGTTCCAACATTCGGATTTATCAAAGTGAAAGTATTTCTCAGATTCTCTTTTCACTGGGTTTCATGGATTTTTTACATTAGAGAGTTAATGTAACTAAAAAAAAAAAAAAATCTTTCCGTTAAAAAAAAAAAAAAAAAATCACCTCTAGGCTGAGACCATATTTGGAGAGATTCTGCTCCAAAGCAATTTTGAGGCTATTTACATAAGAGGAGGAAACTGGAATTTATAACGGAAATTATTTAAATGACAAAATTTGCTAAACTTGATGTTATGATAATGACTGATGAATATACACATTTTCTAAAGGAAATCAGATAAACTCTCCTCTGGTTAAAACTCAAGTTTATAAAGCAAAAATACTTGTTTTGAGGTGTTATTTTTAAAGTATTCTACAGAATGTACACTCTCAACCATTAAAAAAAAAAACATGTTTATTCTTAATAGCAGTAACTGATAAAATTGGTTAAGATGATCAAACTGTCTCATAACCAATTTGCCACTATTGTAGCACTCAGAGCCAAAACAGAAAATGCTGTGGAGAGAGCATCTCCTAGTACATAGAAAAAAAGTACTTTTTACATACTGAATCATCTATATGTCCATGGGTTTAATGGGTGCCTTTAATAGATCTTTACATGCCTTAGAGCTATAAATCCTTTCAAGTTCAACAGCAGGCCTAACTAAATGCCTTGACAACTGGAAATTTAGCCAGGGCCTTAAATATGATTAAGTAAGAGTTTAGTAAATCATGCTATCATACTTTCTCATATACCATATATATGGGCATCTAAATTACCACTCCCTGATTACTATTCAATTAAACAAAAAAAGTGCAGGTAAATTGCTCCTGTCACTATATAGGCTGTGGACAGGTTCAGTGACTGTCACTCAGCTAACCCAGTCCCCAAATGATTAGGTAGCTGAAGGCTATACAGAATATGTCATTTCTTTCAAAACAACCAAGAAGTTTTTTGAGGGAGGGGTGTTATTATATTTATTGTGCATTTCTCTCCATGTGTAATTGTGTAATTTGGTTATTTTGAGACAACAGCTTGGTGTGAAAATTACACTATGCAGCAATTTTAGTCCACCTACATTGAGTGGCATTTTGCATTGTTCCTATTCATATTTATGACATTTTAAAACATAAGCCAGTCGTTTAAGACATTTGAAAACGTAAACCTGAAGTACAGGCCACCTTGCTAATGATGAAGAACATGTTTTCTCACTAAAATGCTGGTCCATGCTGTTTCCTTGCCCTCTGCTCCCACCTATATCCTCTGCACTTCTGTGCTACTTACATACAGGCTTTGCTCTCAGAGCTCCTTCTTCCCTTGGACTTTGGTCCAGTATGGCTACTGCTCTGGGTCCTATTCCTTGGAGGCCTCACTGTGACCATCTTTCCACTGACTTCTCCCAAGGTAGACAGAGTCCATTGGGCAGACTCAGAGGGCAAGCTTCGTTGGAGCCCCAACTGATGGCAAATGATGACCTCTTGGGCACTTGGAACCCCATAATTTCCTGCTCAGATATGTCTGTGATCACTCTCTGGGGCTGTGCTGAAGGATTCTCCAGGTCCTTTCTCCTGAGGGTGTCAGTGCACTTTTCTGGAGGAGAAGAAGAAGGTGGAGTTTGTGTCAAATGAGCATGAATATCTCAGTGATGGGTGGCTGCCCAGAGGCCTTAACAGAACTAATGTCTGGCCATAAAAGGGATGGACCTGGTGTCATTTACCCAGAAAAGGTAGGTGTTCCTGCCCTCCTTGATAAGGTCAAATGCCTTTATTATTTTTACTAGAGGCCTGGTGCATGGATTTGTGGACTGGTGGGGTCCCTTAGCTTGGCCTGCAGGGATCAGGCTGAAACTGGCTCTCCAACATCCCCCAAGGGGTCCCAGATTGTGAGAGGGTGCAGGCCAGGCTGAAGGACCCTACAGGTACACAATCGGGGTTGGGGAGAGACCGTAGAAGGACTCCATGGCATGTCTGGCCCATTTTGCCCAATCCCAATCAGCCAGACCCCAGCAGCAAGCTACTCTACTAGTTAGAGCATCTGCCCCCCAGTGGTCAATGCATGTCATATTGACTGATTGAACAGTCAAATGAATGGTCGAACACTTAGCATATTAGGCATATATATATATATATATATATATATATATAGGATAGGCTATCAGATCATTGCATGACATGACAATCCTTGAAAATTTGTGATTTTACATTTATTTGTGAAGTTATGTGCTTGCTGTTCACCTTGCTATACGTTTGTGGCATCAATTAAGCCCCCAAATGGGTTTGATTATGTTCAATATTGTATTCTCTTGTCAAATACATTGGCAAACTCATAGTAGGTGTCTAATCAATATTTGTTATGAATGAATAAGAACTTTCTCACTTTATAATATTCTTCTGAATACTGGAAGGCCAGTGATCTGTGTGAGCACAGGAGGCTTGATATGCATTTGGCAGATAGTTAGGAAAAGTGCTTTAGCTAAGGTTGGGCCAGTCACATTGATAATCAGTCTGAGTGAACATTACCTGATTGGCATAGGTCTGCTACCTATTATTTGGTAGTCATAACTGTTCTGGTTTGCAAACCCTATTTAACACTGCCTTACTGATATATCAGCACATTCAACTGAAGAGTCCAGAGCAGTTAATTAGCTTTAGGTACAATGGATAGAGGAGTTCAAGTGGTAAAGTTAGTTATCTGTCTCCTTCCATCTCTGAAAATTGTTAGGTTTTGTACCCTGGCAAGCATTTTCAGTGATAGTTGTCCTAAAAGTTCTAGGTCTGAATCTCATAGGTCAAGTCTGGCTGACATATGCCACCCTAAACTACAGAGGTCAGATCATTACAATATAGGAATTTAAAAATAAGGGTGAAGCATGTTCCTTAAAAGAAAATTAAGGTGTTATTACTGGGCAGGTAACACCACAGATACCTATCTACTATAACTATCAACAGTCTCTGCAGAACAGAGATTCCCAATTTAAGATGAATTGATTTAATGACTTACAGTCAATTGCTGCTGGCTTATCAATTTATCACACTAGAAAGAGAAGGAACAAAACACAGCTTTGCCTTCCAAGCCTGCTTCCAGAAGGACTCTGTTTAAGTATCCCTAGGTTCTGCTCTCAGAGTGGCCCTTCATCACTGCCTCTGGGGAAGTTAGAAGGGGGGATTACTGGCCCCATGTTTCAGCCCAGTCTCACTCTCTCGAGTTCTGTTGGTTGTTGGCCAAAAACCAGAATTAAGGCAAGCTGAGAAGAGCAGAAAGAAAGAATAGGGAATGAGGAGAATGTATGTTACAGTGGAGTATACAAATTATGGTGCTTTTGAGACCCATAAACCACTTCTGTAGATAATTCCTAAAGATGAAATGCACTTAATGTTATGGGAAAATACAGAATCATTTGAATAAGTGTTACTTCCCTAGGGGACTCTGAAAAGTCAAAGTAATTTTTGGTATGTTTGTTTAGAATAGGGAAGTGATTAAGAGCTTCCCTGGTTCTCTGAGTCTGGTTTTCTAAGTTCAAACTAAAACTCTGCCCTGCACTAGTCTTAGCACCTAAGTCAAGCTTTTTAATCTCTTGCTCCTTCACAGTCCATATCTGTTATGTGGGAATACTAATAGATTCTATAAAGCAGAGATGTGATAAGTAAATGAGTTGATATCAGTAAAGTTTTAAATTACAAATGGACACATGTAATCATTTAAAAGTTGGCATAGCTATTAGAATGCACTTGTAAACAAAATAGTTTGTCTATATTAGCTACTAGATTATTAAGATGAGTCTCAATATTTTTTAGGCATGTGTCATAAACAACCCATGAAAGTTTTTTAAATGATTAATAAAAGCAAGGGAAAAATAAAGTAAGTGGTGCTGATTGCAGTCAGCATTATGGGATTTTGTAGGCTCAATGGGGACTATGCCCTGCAACAAGAAGCCAGATTTGTGCCTTCAGGACACAGACCAGCTCTGTGTATGGGAAGGTTCAACCACCATTCAGTCTAAGCTTTGAAAGTCTTGGCCACTGTGAAATAGCATAGTGATTAGGGATCAAAGGATAAACATGTCAGTGCCAATAAGGATCATTTCATGGATTTTAAAGGCTGGTAGTACTTGTGTAACAATTAGTGTGCAGGAGACAGCCACAAGTACTGACAAGATGGTAGGTAGCAAAGAAAACAGAGTGACTTCATAATTGGAAATCAGCATATAGATCAAGAATATCCACTCAGTCTATTTATTAGTTTCACATATTCATTCATTCAACACATAGTCATTGAGTAGTTAAAATATAATAATATGCCAGTGCTTCATATATATAATTGTGAAGGATCAAAAAGCTTTACAAAAGTTGTCATTAGGCAGAAAGAGGCATTTCAGTGGGCTAACAGAATGAAAAAAAGCCTAAGATTCACCTTTGAGCATTTTGGTTGGGCAAATTCTTGAGTATGAATGAAATCCAGGGTTTCAATTAGATTTAAACAAGATTGGCCAAGTGGAGCCCAGCCAGCATAGCTCAGTGGTTGAGCATTGACCTATGAACAAGGAGGTCCTGGTTCAATTCCCTGTCAGGGCACATGCCCGTGTTATGGGCTCAATCCGTGGTGGGGGGCATGCAAGAGGCAGATGATCAATGATTCTCTCTCATCATCATTGGGTCTCTCTTACCCTCTCTCTTCCTCTCTGAAATCAATAAAAAAATATATTTAATTTATAAAAAATATTGGCCAAGTGGAGAGACAGAAGAAAGTATGGCCATAAAACCATATCCCTGGATCAACTTTCTGAAATATTCACCTACTACTGATTCTAGGTTTCCTTCCAAATGGTCTATTCCAAAATATTGTCTGCAAAAACCTCCCCTAGTTTCCTCTGCTTTTCTAATAAATTGTTTGATCCTAAATGAAACAATCCTTTAATTTTTAGGATTAAAAGTTGAGAGATATTACTAATGAATTTATAAACACGATAAATTACTAAATAATATTAAATACGCAAGAAACTTTAAGTTATACAAACATTAAAGGGTTTTACGTTTTAGCTATTCCTATGCAATCTGGGCACTAGTCGGAAGAATTACCTTTTATTATGCCTTTACTCCTAAGAGGGTGGAGGTCACCATGTTCCAGTTAAAATTAGCCTGTCCCTACAAGTCTGTGGAAAATCCAGTGTGCTTCCAGGAAAATTAGGTTATTCCTAGGGGATTTACATTGTCTGACTCCAAGCTTCTGCTAAGTTAGTGCAGTTACGGAGTCTCTGTTCTCCAGAGCTGAGATCATCCATGTTTGTTATACTCACAAATATCACCTAGCATCTTGTGTGTGTTGCAGCCTTTGCTAAAGCTTTTGAGAGATGCTAAAGGTTCAAAAGTTTTGTTTTAATTCTGGAAAGAATTTTACTTTCCTTATATAAAGTATGTAGAGATAAACAATCTGGTTCCTGAATTCAAGTTTGGAAAAACCTTGAATATTGATGAACTCTTCAAAATAGTATTTAGTGACTTAGATTGGAAAGTCATTCAGAGAAACTGAGAACAAAAAATAAATATAATTTGCTTTATCTTAGTATTTTGGTTGCCATGAGATAGATCATTTAATAGCACCTACACAAAAATGCTGGTGATCATCTATTTTTTAATTTAAATTCTTCTTTTAAGATTGGTTTGTGACCAGATTTAATAATGTAAAAAGAGATTTTGTTTCAGTCATATAATTTTAACATTGTTTTCTAAATATCATTTTTTAAATTTGTCTAGTAGCTCACAAATCACAGGTGATGGATGAGAGATCTTTTGTAGACAATTAGAATTAAAATTGCTTTCTCATCCTACGAACATCACTTAACTATTGTTTTAATGAGCTTCAGAGGAAAAAAATATTAAAAAAGAAATTCTGGTCTTTTTGGAAGGACAGGGGAAAGTAAAATGACTTAATTGCCTATTGCCCCAAATGTGTAATGAATCAATTATAGATTCTGGTTATCTGTAAGTGCTGACATGGTTCTTCCATATATTTATTACTCATATTCTTTTCTGATCTATAATCTTATTTTAAGTTTCATTCTTATGAACCTTTTCTATCAGTCGTCATCCATGGTTATTAATGTAAGGGATGTGGCTTTTTTTGTTTTTTTGTTAAACTGGCACAGTATGAAGTGTGAATTTTATGATGTATTTTAAACCCCATGTTCATGAATTGTTTTCTTCTGAGTGGGTGTATCACAGCTATATAAAGACATGTTATGTTTCAAGGTCTGTCTCAATTTGAAATATATATGTTTACAGAGTATAAATAAGAAACAAAATGAGGAAAATTAAATTTTAAGAGCCTCATATTTCAAAAGCTCGAACGTTATTTTAAAAAATTAATTTTGAGGAGAGACTAATCAGTGGAACGAAGATGAAAGGAAAGTATTGGCTTAATTCTAATGAAGAGTAATAGTGTGGAGGAAAACTGGGACTAAGTGAGGAGGAAGAACCAGCAACCAAGCACTGTCAGGTAGAGGGTCTTGATAGGGCCCTTTGTGTTCCTAGGGATGTCAGTGCTTCTTAAGTTTTATGTTGCATGACAAGTCTGACTTTAAAGTAGATTAGTTGCTTATTAATTATTAACCAAGTGATTAATTTGCTATTTGAATGGATTTATCAAATTTTGTTAAAAGAACCCAGAAATTTAACATGCTGTATGTTAATACTACATTCTCACTTTTGCTTGCATAAAATGTTACACAATATAAAATTGGGACTAATATATTCTCTTTAGGTTCAGAAAAACATATTTGATATACAGAAAGTTTCTGATTAAGATATAGAACTTTTCTATCACCCTCCAAAATGACTTATGCCTCTCTGTAGTAAATATTTATGCACACTGTCACCCCTGACAACCACTGATATCTCTTTTCTCTAATTTTGCCCTTTCTGATATTAAAATTAATGGCGCCATGTACTGTGTATACTTTTGGGTGTTAGCATAGATGTTTGATATCCAACAACGTCATTGCTTAAATCAAGTGTACATTCCTTTTTATTGGTGAGTGAGAGTTCCTCTTATGAATGTGCCACAGTTTGTTCAAACTTTTACCAGTTGGAGGATATTCAAGTTCTTTCCAATTTTTGGAATTTATGAATAAAGCCCATTGTAAACTTTCACCTATGAGTTTGTGTGTGAACATATACCAATATTTTCACATCTCTTGAGTCTATACCTGACCATGGGTCATATGATGAGTGTATGTACAGCTTTATAAGAAACTGCCAAATTGTTCTGTGAAGTATTTGTATAATTTATTTTTTATTTTTTATCAGTACTATACAAGTTCTGCATCATTGCAAATCACACTTGTTATTAGTTTTTGTTTGATCATGTTAAACTATGTGAGTGGTATTTCATTTTAGTTTGTATTGCTGCATGACAAATTAGCACAGACTTAGCATCTTAAAGCTATATAGATTTATTATGGCAACACTCATGTGGCTCAGGAGACCAGGCGAAGTTAGCAGGTTTGCTTGCTCAAGGTCTCACGAGGCTGAAATCAAAGTGTCAGTAAGGCTCAGGGTCTTTTCCAAGCTCATTCAGGTCACTGATACAATTCAAAGTTTTGCATTCTGAGGTCAATGTCTGTTTTCTTATTCTGTTGGCCTGAGGTCGCATTCAGCTCCTAGAGGTCTCCCAGTCACTGGCACTCTCACAATACGACAGCTTAATTCTTCTTTAAAGCCAGCAGCAGCATGTCTCTGATGTCCTCTGTTTCTGACTACTAACCTCACCTTTATGAGTTCATTTTTTTGTGTGTGTTTTGGGGCTATGTACCCAGTAGAGGGATTGCTGGGGCATATGGTAGCTCTATTCTGAATTTTTGAGGAATCACCAGTCTGCATCCCCACCAGCAGTGTCTGAGGGTTCCCTCTTCTCCATGACCTCTCCAACACTTGTTATTACGTGTCTTGTAGCTAATAGCCACTCTAACAGGTGTGAGGTGGTATCTCATTGTAGTTTTGATTTGCATTTCCCTAATTGCTAGTGAGATTGAACATCTTTTCATATATCTATTAGAGGTTTGTATATCTTCTTGGGAGACGTGTCTGTTCAGGTTCTCTGCCCATTTTTTGATTATTATTTTTGTTGTTGTTTGGTATTGAATTTTATTAGTTCTTTGCCAAAGGGAAATGGGGTATGGAAGGTAGGATAGGGTAAAGGGGAGAGATGTATGGTGATGGAAGGAGACTTGACTTGTGAATGAATATACAATACAATATACAGACGATGTATTATAAAATTGTGCCAGTGAGACCTATAAAATTTTACTAACCAATGTCACCCTACTGAATTCAATAAAAAAGAATCCTTCCTACATAGTCATTTTAATTTTAATTTGCATTTTCCTGTGACTAATTATGTTGAGAAAATTTTAATATACTTTCTTGCTAACTTTATTTCCTCTTCAGTGAAGTTTTTGTTGAAATATCTTGCCCATTTTTTAATTAGTTTCTTTGTTTTCTTATAATTGAGTTTGGGGAGTTTTTTTAAAAATACATTTCAACACAAGTTCTTTATCAGATAACTGTTTTTCAAAATATACCCTCCCATCTGTGTCTTGTCTTTATATTTTCTTGTTTTATCTTTTGAAGAGCAAAAAGTTTTTAATTTAATAAGGTCCATTTTATCATAATCTTTCTTTCATGGTTCTTGCTTATAGTTTAATATTTAAGAAACAGTTGCCTAACTCAAGTTCACAAGGATTTTATCCTACGCTTTACTGAAAAGTTTTCTAGTTTTAGAT
This sequence comes from Pipistrellus hanaki, assembly GCF_964339955.1. NCBI lineage: Eukaryota > Metazoa > Chordata > Mammalia > Chiroptera > Vespertilionidae > Pipistrellus > Pipistrellus hanaki. The sequence continues at coordinate 44,049,530 of NC_140506.1, read as the reverse complement.
TTTACATTTAGGTCTATGATTAACTTTTAGTTAATTTTGTTTAGGGTACAGGGTTACTTGAAGTTAATTATTGTGGTTATGAATGTCCAGCAGCCCCAGCCTCTCTTATAAAGACCATCTATTCTCCATAGCCTTTACAACTTTGTCAAAAATCAATTCACCATATATGTGTGGGTCTATTTCTGGACTCTCTATTCTTCACAATTGATTTATGTTCCTATTCTTTCTCCAATATAACACTAGCTTGATTACTGCAGTTTAAAAGTAACTCTTAAAGTCGGATGATACGAACTTTCCAACTTTATATTTCATTTTCATACTTAATTGTCTTTCAATATTAAATGTCATATTACCTGTGAGTTTTATTTTTTTAGGTGCCCTTTAGTAAACTGAGGGAGTTCCCTTTCTATTCCTGGTTTTCTGAGAGTTTTTATTATGAACAGACATTGTATTTTGTCAAATGATTCTTCTGCATTAATTGAGATGATCTATGCTTTTTTGTTCTGTTTGTACGATGAAATTGTATTAACAGTTTTATATATTGCTGGATTCAGTTTTTTTTTTTTAATTTGCATCAATGTTTATGAGAGAGATTGAATTGTAGGTTTGTTTGTTTCTTTCTAATGGTACTGGTTTCAGGGTAATGCCATCCTCATAAAATAGTTTGGGAACATTCTTCTGGATGTAAATTTCTATATTGAATTGATGTTTGTTAGGAGATTTTAAACTACAAATGCAATCAGTTTAGTAGATATAAGACTGTTTAGGTTATCTGTTTTTCTTGAGTGAGCTTAGTTGCTTTGGATCTTTCAAAAAATGTGTCCATTTCATCTGTTAACAAAATTTATGGGCACAAAGTCCATAAGATTTTTAAAAATTATTTTTGTATCTAGGAGTTATTTAATGATCTCATTTCTCTTTTACCTGATATTGCTATTTGTTTTTAATTATTTTCTCTATTGATTTTTATTTACAAAATTATTATTTTATACCTTTATCTTTATTGTTCTTTTCCAAATGTTTACTTATGTTTTTATTTTTTCTTCTTTTTTTTTTTTTTTAGCTTATTAACATGGAAACTTTAATTTCAGACTTTTGTGGGTTTTTTCCCCCCTAAAGTTAGCATTTAATGCTATAGATTTTTCTTAAAATAAGGAGTTAGTTATATCCTAGTAATTTTGAGATGTTAATGTTTTTATTTTCATTCATCAAATACTCCAAAAACTCCATTAAAACTTCCTTCTTAGCTCACAAGTTATATAGAAGTGTGCTGTGTAATTTTCAAATACTTAGGTATTTTTCATATTTATTTTTGTTATTCCTAGTTAAATTTTGTTATAATATGATAATGTACTTAGTGTGATTTGTAAATAGCACTTATGCCTGGAAATAGGCCTGAGCTTCCTTCTCCGTGGCTGTTACAGTGAGAGTGGAAGTCAATCTGGTCGGAAGGTGAGATGGGTTTACCTTGTGCCATTGCTTTGATTACCTTCAGTGTCCCCTCTGACTTCAGATTTCTCCAGCTCAACCTTTTTCTTAGCATGGGACTGCTTTTCCAGAGGGTTTCTCAGTCAGTATTAGGCTTTCCCTCTGTGCCTACACTTCAGAGAGGGTCTCTCATCATGCGCTTGTCCTTTCTCCAGAGGTGTACTACTGTTGTTCCTCTGTGCTTGCCAGCTTACTGGTGAGTTCCAGGAGGATTCTCAGTTGTCTTTATATTCTATCAGTTCCTTAATCCTTGGCAAGAGGTTTTCTCTGGTATTCTGCCCATCTCTCAGAGGTAAGAGACTTTTAATGATCTGGCCCAGCAATGGTTTCTTGACTTTCCTTTAGGAGTGAATGGATTTTTCCCTTCTTCCCCCAGTCACACTGGGTTTACACCTGCAGCCTGAAATGAGAGGGGTTGTGTTTCTCACAACCTCAAGCTCTTTATCCACAGGGAAGAAGATCTGTAGGAGTTTTCTGCCTTCTCTAGCGAGGGCCCTGATTGTATTATGAGGGAGGCTTCCTCCAGTCTTCCTCTCTGATTCCAATATCTCTGTGGGACCTTGTGAAGATTCTTGGAGAAGACTGAGGGAGAAGAACCTGTGAGTGGATGTAGCATCTCCTCTGTTTCCAGCCCCCAGGTTTTCTCAGTCAGCCCACACGTTAGCAATGGGTTCAAGTTTACTGAATTCTCCTTACCTGCCCCATCTCCTCTCCTGCTCTTCTCCCAGTGAGAGAGTGTTTGAGACTAAAAGCTCCTTGGAAGCTTCTGTCTGTCTTTAGATTTCAGGCTAGTTGATCGTCATTTAATTTTACCAACCTCATTGGTGCAAAAAAAGCTATCATTTTGTCTTCTTTTATATTGGTAGGATGGAGCAACACTCCTTTCTGCTCTCTATTTTTCAGGGAGAGGCCAGACATTAACTAACCCATTTTAAAATATTTTATACACATTAACATTATCATATATTTAAGCTCCATAAATGAGAAAGCCATGGAAACTAGGTGTAGGTGCCTAGGATACCACTATTGTCTGCACTTTACAGATGAAGTAATTGAGCTTGAGGGCGTTGAGGGAGAGGGAGGGTGGTACCCAATTCTCTCAAAGTCACACAGCTAGTCCTGACAAAGCTGGACTTGTCACCAGGTCGGACACCAAAGCTGGGTCCTTGACATCTATTGTTTATAGTCTTACATACAAAAGTGCTCACTCACACCCATGCACTCTCACAGAGACCATTCATTGCATATAATAAAATTTTATGTAACATCCAAATAGAAAACATAGATTTTAAAAGATGAATTATCAAAGCATCCACCTCCTCCCTGATGGGATTGTATTTAATCTTTTTATTACCAGCATTTAGCGGAGTTCTTCGTAAATGTTTTCTGAATGAATTGGTTAAGTTACTAAACAGGTACAGAAATAAATTGCTTTCCAGAAATACTAACACTTAAGTATTTCACTGGGTCTGCTTGCAAACAGGATCCCAGGATTTTCATACTAAAACATGGCACTTCCTGACAGCACTTATTTTTATAAAATTTGTATATTTTCTGTGAACTTTATTTTCAGGAAAAGTGACACGATCTCAGTTAAATAGAAAGCAGACAGAAATTTACAGGAATGATGACATTATGATACCAAAAACTCTCAGCTAGTTTTTCAGCATAACTAACTGCATGTAATAAACTCTGATTCCCTAGGTTCATTTACGATAATTGAAGGACCGCATCCTAGGAAACAAACCTAAAGAGCAGGAAGAATATAATTCCATAGGGACAGTAATTGCAAAGGAATAGAGAGAAGAAACAATAACAAAGTAATGGATAATATCTGAGCTTTGGAAAGTATTCTGGGGCCAGGGTTGGGGATTGGAGGTGGAGGTTTCTTTACCTTTTCTGAAATGGATTCAATAACATTATTTTATTTAAAAACTGGAAATATAACTTTTCTCACACAGATCAGATACTGTCTTTTCTATGCACAAATATAACTTTTCTCACACAGATCAGATACTGTCTTTTCCTGTGTGTGGGTGGTTTCTGACATAAAAATATAGTCTTTAAGGCTAGGTGTGTATTGACTATTAATGTGCACATGTATATGGACATTCATGGAGCATCATACAGATATTTGAGAGCACTAATATTATAAACAAACACTTAGATAATCTATTGTTCAATCCTCAGAATAAACAAGAATTATTTTAGAATATTTGCTCTCAATTCTTTTTTTTTTTAATTTTATTGAATTTAATGGAGTGATATTGGTTAATAAAATTATATAGGTTAAAGACTGATGCTCTACCATCTGAGCTACCCAGGCTCCCACTAAAATTATATTTATCCATAGAGATTCTTTTGTCAACTTCATCCTAGACTTGTAACATTAGAAGTTCCCAACAGCTGCTGTCTCAATTCTTGCTTTTCCCATCCTGGGGAAAGGTACTACTACAATATATTATATATTTTTGCAGTTTTTTTTTCTTTCCAGGTTACTTAATATTCAGGTGAAATGAATTTGTACTCAAAAGCAATTTTTCTGTTATAAAAAAATCCCTGTAGGAATTCTAGAAGCAAATCTTTCAATTGGCTATCACACAGTATGGATAAAACCAAATTAGGAAATTCCTGAAAAAAACTTCAAGAAATTCTACAATTTCCTCTTTTGTTTTGGTTTTGTTTAATGATAGTCACTCACTCATATGAAATTGTGAATTTGAAGATACAAATATCAGAAAACAAATTAGACAGTTTGATTTCCTAATAACGTAATACAGTAATACTTAGTAGATGATTACATCAGAAAATCTATGCTTTGGAGATATTTGCTAAGCTACACCACACATCACATAAACAGATTTTACTTAAGCCCTGTGATCTGGGTCAATATAAAATAATCCAAGCACATAACCAGGTTAGATATTCAGGGATTTAAGGAACCAGGAATTATCTTCCAGGTTTTGTATTACCTCATTGAAAATATTTTGTTCTCTAGTTTTTTTCTTCTAGGTGACTGACATATAATAAAAGCATAATTCATAAAACATTCTTACATAAAACATCATTTGAAAACAGAATATATTTTAAAATCATATTATAAGTTAGCAATACTTTGTGTAGTTACATTTTCAATTTGGATCTACTAAAAGAGATTTCTGAATGCTTTTTCTTTAGGTATTTTAAACAATTAGAAGTTGTCCTCCAGAGACTAGACATGCAGCTATCTAGAAGTCTGGAGACATTAGAAAGGCTAGCACAGAAGGTAATGCTCCAGGGGTGAAAGAAATTGAAGTGGAAGCAGTACCTCATCATATAATTTCTTCATGGAAAGGATGTACTCTAAATCAGTCAAGAGGTTATTAAAGTTAGTGTCTGTTGAGTATTCACTAAGTCCCAGATAATATTAGGTCTAGTAATAATTAATGTCGTTTTCTAATACTTTTTTAAATCGAATTTATTTAAACAATACAACAAAATTTAATCAACAATATAGTTGCCGTTGTTTTCTACTACTTGTGCCCAACGCTCAGGAAGCATTTTAATCCCTCTGTTGTAAAATTCTTGTGATTTTGATGCAAAAAATTCGGTCAATGCATTTTTGAGGCATTCTTCATTATTAAATTTTTTTCCAAGAAGAAAGTTTTGCAGAGAATGAAACAAATGGTAATCGGAAGGGGCAATATCAGGAGAATATGCAGGTTGAGGGAGAACTTCCCATTCCAACTGGCGCAGTTTTTCAGCAGTGATTCTTGCAGTATGCGGTCTTGCGTTATCGTGGTGAAGAATTACGCCCTTCCGATTAATCAGCGCGGGTTCTTTTTCTCTTAAAGCTTGGGCTAACCTTTCCAATTGGGCACTATACACTGCACTTGTAATGGTTTGGGTAGATGGTAAAAGTTCATAATGAAGAATTCCTTTAAAATTCCACCAAACACACAACATCACTTTTTTCGCATGCAAGTCAGGTTTTGGCGTGGGCTGCGGAGCCTCATTTTTGTCCAACCATTGAGGCCGCCTTTTCAAATTAACATACAGCACCCATTCTTCATCTCCGGTAACAATTTGCTCTAAAAAAGGCAAACGGTTTTGACGAGAGAGGAGCGAACTGCAAATTGTGACTCTTTGATTACGGTTGTTGTCGGTCAACTCATCAGGAACCCATTTTCCAAACTTTTGGACTTTGCCAAGTGCACGCAATTGATTGGAAATTGTTTTTTGTGAACAATTTAAAGTTGTCGCAAGCTCTTGTTGGGTAATTTGAGGATTTTGCACCAATAGAGCTTGAAGAGCTTCTTGATCAAAATTGGACACACGGCCTCGACCACTCTTGTCATCTAACGAAAAATTTCCCTCGCGAAATTTCTCAAACCAACGCTGGCATTTTCTGGCGCTAACTGCATCTTGACCAAGAGCACTACAGATGTTTTTTGCAGCCTCACTTGCTTTTCTTCCTAATTGGAACTCGTAAAGCATGCAGTGCCGAATATGCTCTTCATCCGCCATCTTCTTAGCCCTAGTTTTGCAACAAAAAACAAACCAAACAAAAACTTTTTCAAGCAAAACTTGTTAATTGCACTTCACACATTCTGTAGATACCACGTGTTTGAAGGTTATGTCAATACAAGTCAACGCCAAGCAAGATTTTAAACGAATGTTGAAAAACGACATTAATTATAGACCCGATAGCTTAACCACTCTCATTGGCTAATATTTTTTTTTATCTTTTTAACAAGCATAGTAGAAAGTTTATATTATCCAGGTATCAAAGGTGAAAAAGTGAGGCACAGAGAAGTTAAGTTCCCTGAGTTCACGTATTGTAAGTGGTGGATCCAGGTAGGGACCTTGTTAAAAATCCACATTTGAAACTCTAAACTCTTTGCGATTCCAAATTAGGAAGACTATATGTTTATAAATAAAAGAAATGAGATTTGTAATGAAGGTGAATTTTATACAGTAGTAGATTCTTTATAGCTAGAGATACATTTAATTTATTTAAATTACATCTTTGAAGTTTATTTTACTTTTATTGATATTTGTTTTTAGGGTTATAAGCTTAGATACTCCTAATGATAACTCCTATTTTATCAATATACAGTTCTTGGTTAAATAGCCATGTTGCTGAAATATTATTTGTAAATAAATTGTTGATTGACCAGATGAAGATGAAATGTTTTACACTATGTTGCTTTCAAGAAGAAGGTCTTCATATGTATCAATAAAGAAAATGGCCTATTCATTTATAAATTGTCAACTAGTATAATTATAAACCTGAGGCAGTGTCAAAATGTTTCTGGAGTTACATTCTTTCATAACTGCAACCAATCTTTAAACCTAATCTCATCATGAAGCCAGAAGGTATGCTAAAATCTTTGTGGTTCGTTTGATTTGCTGACTATTTGGCCCTCTGCAAGTTTTATAACCAGTAGCAAATAATCATGGCTTCTTTTTAAGGCCAAACCTCATTCTGGAAATGTACCATTGTTGGGTCATTTCTATGAGAAAATGTGTTCTATTGGTCAATGAACTAATTTTATGTTATTTATTTTTTATTTTTTTCCAACACCCTTAATCCCTTTTATGCCCTCTTCAACCTCTACCCTCGCTCTCCTCACCACCATTTCCATTCTGTTGTCTATGTCCGTGCATTCTCTCTCTTTTTCATTTTGCTCAATCAAGTGATTCTTTACCCCAAAAAGCACCACTGTCAACGTGGGGTAAATTTTCTTCCATGACATTATATGAGTGTCTATTTCTCTGCTTCACTGGGATTATGTAGTATGCAGTTTATATGCTAGTTGTTGTTTTGTTTTCTTATGGCTAACAATGATTTCTAGTGTTTTAATATTTAAAATAATTATTTTAATAGTATGATTATATTCCATATAGCCTTTTCATATTTCACTATTATCCTATATAATAGAGGTAATATGCAAATTTACCCTCATGCCCTCATACAAGATGGCCACCCCCATGTGGTCAAAGATGGCCACCACAAGATGGCTGGCAAGGAAGGGCAGTTGGGGGCAACCAGGCCTGTAGGGAAGGGCAGTTAGGGGTGACTGGGCCAGCAGATGAGCAGTTAAGTGTTGATCAAGCTGGCAGGGGCATGCTTAGAGGGTGATCAGGCTGGCAGGTAGGTGAGTGGTTGGGAGCTAGCAGTCCTGAATTGAGAGGGGGATGTCTGACTACTGGTTTAGGCCCAATCCCACAGATTGGAGAGGGTGCAGGCTGGGCTGAGGGATACGCCCTCCCTCCAGTGCATGAACTTTGTGCACAGGGCCTCTAGTCTATATTAAAAGCACAGTGACCAAATAGTGGAATGACCAGAACAACTGTTCAACCAGTTGCTGTGACACACACTGACCACCAGGGGCAGACGCTTAACACAGTAGCTGCTCCCTGTGGCTAGTGTGCTTCCACAGTGGGAGTACCCCTTGGCTGACTTGGATGAGCAGCTGTTCCTGCAGTGGGCCGATCCCTACAGGCAACACCCCCCACCAGTGCACAAATCCCGTGCACAGGACCTCTAGTATTATATAATGCTGCCAGTTTGTATGCAAACTCCTTTTATGTCTCATACTTTTCTTAAGAAAATTCCTGGGAGTGCAACTATTAAGTCAAAGTTATGAGCAATTTATTTCTTCCTTCTTCTTCTTCACTTTTCTTTCTCCTTTTTTTTTTTTTAAGTAAGAAAGAGATTTGTTGGAATAATATTGTATATCTCATAGAATAAAAATAAATCATAATCTCCAGGTCCTAATAGCAAGATAAATTTCTGAGACCTATGGAATATTTCTTAAGGGTTAGCCATTGAATGATTCAGTGCCAACTGTTTTCTGTCTCTTTGTGTCTCCTCTTAAGATCCATATTTCTAGAAGAGAGCATATAACTCTTTCATCGTGTTCCTTTCAGAAGCTTCCAAATTATCAGAACTTTGTACCATAGAGTGAGAGATACTTATCCCCCCTCAGAAAAAAAAAAAAGCAAAAATAAAATAACCTTTCAATTATATTCAACATCTGATATAGGTGCAATCTAATTCTTAGCTGCCCCAAATTCTCTTCTCCAACATATAATTGATATAACACAATCATCTATCCCACACTTTAATTTTTTTTATCTAATGGGAAACCATTCAAAATCATATTCTTCTCTATATCCACATATCATGGGTATCACTTTTCTGATTCCATCATCAGGGACATTCATCTCTCCTTTAGTTTTGTTTAAATATCCTGATAGAATCTCTTCCATAAGAAAAGCAAGACCCTACAGAAGGCAAGTAAGAACAATGGATGCCAAAATCCTAAGAGAAGAATGCTTTGTGCAGGTTCCCCCCTTTTACATGGGAATATCAAGGCTTTTGATATAAAAAGGCAACTAGCCTTTCAGAAAATTTGATCTAACTTGCAATCCCATCAGGAATATGTAAGAGTACCTGTTTCACTGTATCCTTGCCAACATGAGTATTAAAAATTATAAAAATAATAGTTGTCATATAAAAACACTTGCTTTAATCTAAAATATTTTAATATCTTTGTTACCAATGAGGTGATGAAACCTTGGTTCTTGTCTTCTTGAAAGAAAGGTTTCAATCAAGAGACAAAGTATAGAAAAGCAAGAATTTCTTGACTGCAGCAAAAACATACCTACAGCAGGGAAATAAGGAAGGGCATAGAAGAAGCAACAGGAGAGTCTAGGCTGGCCTGCTCTGGCTCACTGGGAAGTTGGGGAAAATGGGACCTTGCATATCACTAGCCCTTTGAAACCCTCCAGCCTTTGCATACCTGCAGGCCTTTGCAAATCTCCAGCCTGCATTATTTCCCCATGTAATCTTTGTTCTTTTATACAATATAAGCAACTGGCTTATGGTGGGGTGCAGAGTAGATTTTTGAGGATGACTTGCTGCTCTCCCATACTGCTGGCAGTACTGGAATAAACACTCATATATGATTCAACCCTGTCTCTGCTTAATTGGCTCAAGCAGTGACAGTCAGCACAGGCCTACTGATGGTCCAATTACATTACTATTCTATAACACCCCTATGATTGGACAGTTTCATATATTTGGTGGACATTTATGAAGTTCCTTTGTGAATGAACATAATATCATTTGCCAATCTTTCTTTTGGGGTATTCTAAAGACACCTTTAACATTCTCCAAGTACTAGCTTAGATTACCACTAAGGGAATGAAATACAGACATACACATTTGCATATGGTTATTAGTTCCTGAAATATTACAAATCTTATTTACATTTCATCTCTTATAAAGAGTAGTTAGCTGTTATATAAGATTTTTATATAATGTTATAATTATCTGATTGAGAAAGGGAACAGAAAAAAATGTTTTTTATAAAAGTAGAAGTTAAAATGAACAAAGGCTACCCAACATATTGGTAGATTCAAAAGCAAATAGCATAAAATCAGAATTCTTAGTCTCTGAACTACACCTTGTTAGAAGTAGATTAGGCACATTAGGAAGCTGAATCAGCGTGTTATGTACTATTTTATAAGTCCTGCTTGTGAGTGACCTAAATACAGCAGTTCTCAAGTGACCTGAGAGAGGCAGCTTCCAATGGTAGGTAAGGTTACAACCAGGGAGCGAGCTTGAGCTGTGGGAGAATTACATCAATAGGGCTTAAAAGCCTTGCCTGGGCAAGGGTAGGGTGAGGTGGGGGAGCAAAAACTGTAAATCCAGCCTAGTCTCACTGTGTCTGGGAGCACATCCTGAACCAATGCAATACTTTTCCCAAGCTTTCTTCCTCTCAATGTGCCCCAGGTTACCAGTCCTAAAACCCGAAGCCACAGGATGACATTTAACTTTGAACTATCTCTGTATTTAGTGAAGTGAGTGCTAATGAGATATTGAAGATAGATAATAATTGCAAGAACTTTAGTTAGCACTCTTGGCAGTTTCCCACAGAGGGTAGAGAAGCTACCAAAGAGCAAGAGTTCACATTTGATCATAAGCTAATTGAAGAATTCTTTATGGCTTTTTAAAGTAACAAAAAAGTAATGAAAAATCAGGGGTTTAAATAGCAAAGAAAATTTGAGGGGCTTTAAATCTGCTAAAAATAGACTAAAAACATTATTAAAAAGTATTTTTTCCTGAACTCCGAGAGCATGGTGTTTAAGTATTGTGTTGTTTTCCATATGTTGTATTATGATCACTTCCCTGCTAGGTTTAAGTTGATGAGTGGAGTCCAAGTCCATGGACAGTGACCTTTACAGTAACTGTTGCATTTTGAATATGTCCTGATCGGGAGCTGAATAGATGAGCACACATTTACCAATGGCCATAAAATTAACAAAAACAAACATCAGTGCTGCTTTTTTTTTGTTTGTTTGTTTGTTTTTACCAATTTAACTGCTTAAATATACTTGAGTTAAGTACTTCATAAAATTTTAAAAAGCCGTGAATACTTTGGAAATCACCAGTCTTCTTACTTTTAGACTTGAAGGTTAATTTGTTATATTATCATAATATAATAAGAATAAAATATTATAATAATATGATTATCACAACATAAGATATTATAAGGATCTAGATTTTTAAAATTTATTCTTTAATGATTAAAGTATTACATATGTCCCCCTTTTCACCCATTGACCTCTTCCTGGCCATTCCCACCCCCAAGCACATGCCCTCACCGCCCTAGTGTCTGTGCTCATATGCATGCATGCAAATCCTTCGGTTGATCTCTTATTCCCCCTCCCCCACCAACACCACCCTCCCCTGCCTTTCCTCGGAGACTTGGTGGTCTGTTCGATGCTTCTCTGTCTCTGGGTCTATTTTTGTTCATCATACTCCACAAATGAGTGAGAGCATGTGATATTTATCTTTCTCCAACTGGCTTATTTTGCTTAGCATAATGCTCTCTCCAGGGCCATCCATGCTGTTGCAAATTATGAGTTTCTTCTTTTTTATAGCAGCATTGTATTCTATTGTGTAGATGTGCCACGGTTTTTTAATCCGTGTATCTGTTAGCAAATGATACTAATTCTATATGTTTTACCAGATGTATACTAATTCTATATGTTTTACACTATGCTACATAATTAATTACTAATTCTATACTTAAACACCATGCTCTCAGAGTTCAGGAAAAAATATTTTTTAATAATGTTTTTATTCATTATTTCCTTTGAAAATTATTACTCTGCCGAAATTAAATCTGCAATTAACAGAATATTTCAAGCCTAGTTAATATGTTTATATATATATATATATATATATATATATATATATATATATATATATTTAGAGTCTCTTTGATTTCTGGATATAGTATTTCTCCAATACACATGATAAAATGTAAAATTAATTTATCATCTTTGTGTTATACACTATTTACTTATCTTGAGACTACCATCCTAATTGTGGCATTTAATATTCCTTGGTCATTTTGTTGAACAAAAGCTTTCCTTTATTTTAAATTACCTAACACAGATTTTTTTTCTAATTCAAGCAGAATATCAGATTTTCTTGCCTGTGACCCGCATCTTTTTGTTCTACTTGTGTAGGTGTTTGAAGTTAAAGGTCTATACCACATTATCTATGTATAAATAGTCTTATGTAATGGAAATAGTGCTTTATGACTTCAAAACACTATAAGAGAAGGGTAAAAAACAGGGTAGCAGAAATTCAGAAGGAAACAGATTGTTCTCCCTGAGGGAAAAGTAAAAAAAAAAAAAATTGCAAAAGGACTGGTCTCTTTTTTTAAACTTGGAGATGAAAATGGTAACCATAGAAATAACAATAAAACTTAGGCTTCCTTGTTAAAGAAGTTTTCTTGGTGAATGACAGTTCCCCATATTATTTTTAGATCTTTGGCCTTATCACACTTCCCAATATATATATATATATATATATTTTTTTTAATTGATTTTTTTTCTTTTTACAGAGAGGAAGGGAGAGAGATAGAGAGCTAGAAACGTCGATGAGAGAGAAACACCTACCAGCTGCCTCTTGCACACCCCCTACCGGGGATGTGCCCACAACCAACGTACATGCCCCTGACCGGAATCGAACCTGCGACCTTTCAGTCTGCTGACCGATGCTCTACCACTGAGCCAAACCTGTTTCGGCATATTTTTTAATTTCTAGAAAGACTACCCCTGTGCCATTCATAGACTAGCAACTTGGCCTGAAAACTAAAACAGAGCTGAAAATTCGGGCTTTTCAGAGAGACAGAATATAAATACAAACCACAACTATAAGGAATGGGAGAGAAAAACGGTGCAGGCTCACTCCTCACTCATATTTTACCACTTTAGTTCTTTCGTTTCCTAATGCACAAAAACTCTGAGAAATCAATAGAATCACATAAAATAGCTTATAAATTTTAAGAAAATAACTAACTGGGACTTGAAAGAAGGAAAACTACAACAGCAGAAGTTTGTAGATTTTGTTTCTAGAATGTTGTTCTTGTTGAGGATTTGTTCCAACAGCTCTTGCTTGGCCTGGGGAATTTTACCTACCAAACACCCTGGAGGAGAGAGGAGTCCAGTGCACTCCGGTGATTACTCCTGGATCAGTCATCTGTGACAAACCAGTTCAGGAAGAAGGGCTAAAACCACTGAGAGGAACTCCCCCACTCTGCTTGGGAGACAGTCCCTAGGGAAGGGGAAGCATTTTGGAGGGCCATCATTGTAAAAGGCACTGCCACAAAACCCATGTGATTAGGGTCAAAATTGAAAACACCCATGCGCAGGTCCATAAACAGTCTTCAGTCTAGCAAAACCAGTGATCCCCCTGCTAAAGGTATGTGTTTGTTTATCCAGTCAATTCATTTGCTCATTAATTGAGCAATTATCATGAAACACTATGCTACATAATAAGGGTACAAAGATCAGTAAGATACAACCTTGGTTTTAAAGAGTTTATGGTTTACCAAAAGGAACAAAACATGCATGTGTTGAAAGCAGTGAACCATAAAACTTCAATGATAAGAACAATTAAAGATGCTACACCGTGAATTTAAGTTTAAGGGGACAGAATGTGCTTTATGTATTCAGATTCTCTTAAATTCAGTGCCACCAGGACTCTCCCAGGATCCATATTTAAAGCAAGTATAGCGGATCCGGTCTCTTGCATCTGTGTCTGTTTTGAAGTGCTGTTTCCTGCCTCTCAGTTTCACTCATGTCTTTGAATAAAAGGTCTTACTTTTCAGACTGGATTTCAGTGTCCTCCCAAAGACCCTTCTGATTTCCAAATCATGTCCACTGATTCCTAAAATTATTCCATTGTAGAATCTAATTTGCTATCCCTAGAAAGAGAACAGAACAAAGGCAATCTTCACATCTTTTCACAGCCCGTTTCAGGGCTTTACCTGGTAAGAAAAATTAGAATGCAAAGGATTTTTTTTTCTCTCCTTGTGTCCGGGATTATGCCTAGCTAAGGTTCATGCGGGGGAGATGAGTGAATTCTTTCACAAATAAGTTTTGATTAAAGAAAGTTATTAGGCCTGTTTCCAGCTTCTGCAATTAGATGCATGAATATAATGTAGCAGGTTTGCATTTATGTGCAATCATTTAATTCTATTTAAAGAGGAGTGTCCTGTATATCTGAAACCATGCAGTAAAGTACTTTCATATTTAAACACATACACATATCCTTATTCTGCAATAATTTTATGTCTATGAGACAAGGTCTCTGTATAAGAAACACACTTTCCTTAACAATGTGTTGGGTTACATAAAGTTATCTTGTGTCAACATGCTTTCCTATCCTGGTTTGAAAAAAAATAGCTCTATACAAACCATATATAAATGATGAATAAATGTAATTTTTTTTCTTTATTGATTAAGGTATTACACATGTGTCCTAATCCCCTTATTGCCCCTTCACACCCACACTCATGCCCCTATCCCCCTGATGTCTGTGTCCATTGATTAGGCTTATATGCATGCACACAAGTCCTTGGTTGATCTCTCTCCCTTACTCCCACCCTTCCCCACCTTTCCTCTGAAGTTTGATGATCTGATTGATGCTTCTCTGTCTCTGGATCTGTTTTTGTTCATCAGTTTATGTTGTTCATTATATTCCACTAATGAGTGAGATCATGTGATATTTATCTTTCTCTGGCTTATTTCACTTAGCATAATGCTCTCCAGTTCCATCATGCTGTTGCAAATGGAAAGAATTCCATCTTTTTACAAGACTGTAGTATTCCATTGTGTAGATGTACCGCCATTTTTTAATTCACTCATTTGCTGATGGGCACTTAGGCTGTTTCCAAATCTTAGCTATGATGAATTGTGCTGCTATGAACATGGGGGTGCATATATCCTTTCTAATTGGTGTTTCTAGCTTCTTGGGATATATTCCTAGAAGTGGGATCATGGGTCAAATGGGAGTTTCATTTTTTTTTTTTTTGAGGAAACTCCATACTGTTCTCCACAGTGGCTGCACCAGTCTGCATTCCCACCAGCAGTGTAGGAAGGTTCCTTTTTCTCCACATGCTCACCAGCACTTGTCATTTGTTGATTTATTGATGATGGCCATTCTGACAAATGTGAGATGGTACCGCATTGTCATTTTGATTTGCATCTCTTGGATGATTAGTGACTTTGAGCATGTTTTCATATGTCTCTTGGCCTTCCTTGTGTCCTCTTTCGAAAAGTATCTATGTCTGTTGTTTATCTTTCTTTTGTTAAGTTGTATGAGTTCCCTATAAATGGAGATTGAACCCTGATAACATTGGCAAATGTATTCTCCCATTTGACTCTGATAGATTCTAAGAAATTAATTTCAAGGGCTATAGTAATTGATTCACCCAGTAACAGTGAGAAACAGGTCTCAAAATCAGGGGCAGTTACATACTAGTCTACTACCTTTCCCTTACTCTTACTACCACTTTCTCCATCTCCTACCCAGAGGCAATGCATAGGTGGTCACTGGAAATGAACTGCAATAGACAAAATTAGCATTGTTTACAGATGCTAACAAGCTGTCACTAAACATATAAAATGCAGAAAACCTGAAGTTGCATAATATTAAAACTATGCTGCTATATTGCCAAATGCCTTCCAGGATGTCTCTTTTGTCTGTACAGGCATTGTTTCAAAATATTACTAGCTTATTAAAGTCTCTACCCCATTACCAATCTGATTTCAAAGATCAAATGGAAGCTATAAAGCCCTCTCCCCACCCCACACTACCAACTTATCTGTACCCACATGCACTTCAGACCTTCCCTAACATCTCAGAAAATATTGCTTCTCTTCCATCCAGTTGCAAATAACATCCTTCGTGACCCCGTTTCCAGGGACTTCTACCTACTCAGAGACCCCATCCCTTTAATTACTCTCTTTTAAGTCTACCTGATATTGGAGCAAGTAAATGCGTAAACAAATAATTATGGATAAAACTAAAATGCCGCTCTGTAACTCTTTTATGCCTTGTAAGCTTCTGAATTTCTTTCAGGCTCTAGCCCATGTCTATAAAAAGGAGTCTGTCTGTCCTTCACTTCCTCACCTCTCTGTTTTCCAGGCCACTGACTACACTATTCTGTTTCAGCGTGGTTGACCAATAACCACCTAATTGCCAAGTCAGATAGACTTTTATTTTCAATATTTTTTTCCTGTCCTCATTTTACCTGACTTAATGTCACTTTTGACAGTGATTCTATTCCCCTTAAAATTTATTTCTCTCATTTCTTTCTTACATGTTGTCTTTTCTAATATTCCAGATAATTCTCATTTAGATTGCTTCTCTTTCGCTGGTTATTCTTATTTCTTGGTGCTCTTCAAGGTTTCAGCTTTATCTCTCTTTCATAATCTAATCTTCTCTTGTGACCTCACTTCCCTCTCTAAGTTGATAACTTCCAAGTCCCTTCTGTCACCCTACATCACTCTGTCAGCATCACACACATATCTTTCTTTCTACTGGCACTTACACTTCTATGTGACACTGGCATCTCAAGTTCAACATGAGCCAAATTAATTTTATGATTCTCCCCTAACAACCATCTCCTGTCAACCTCTCCTTATCCTATATTTCTATCTTGTTGTATGGCACACAATCCATCCAGTCTTCCAGGCTATACATTGGGAATTACCCTTAGCTCTATCAACACTTTCATCCCATCCCTAAACTTATTTCTCTTAATTCTTTCCATCATACTTCTTAAATATCTCTCAAATGCATTTAAGTCTTTCTAGCTCCAGAGCCACTGCCTTATTTTAGATCCGCATTATTTCCCAAGTGTATTATGCCTGTGGTTCTTCCAACCCATTCTACAAACTGCAGTTAATATTCTTTTCATGTTCCCCCAAATAAACTTTTAGTGTTTTCTTCAAATTACAGTCACTTTTTTAAAAATGAGTTCACACAGCTATTCAAGATTTAGTTTCCTACGTACATACTTCTCCAGCCATTGGTTTGTAGCTCCTTCATTTGGTCAGTTCCTGTGAATCTTTAACATCTTAACTGAGCCTGGCCATGTGGCTCATTGGTTGAGTATCAACCTATGAAATAGGAGGTCATGGTTTGAATCCCAATCAGGGCATATGCCTGGGTTGTGAGCTCAATCCCCAATGTGGGTGGGTAGAAGGCAGCTGATCAATGAGTCTCTTTCATCATTGATATTTCTATGTCTTCCTTCCTTCCTTCCTTCCTTCCTTCCTTCCTTCCTTCCTTCCTTCCTTCCTTTCTCTACTTCCTTCCTTCCTTCCCTCCTTCCTCTACTTCCTTCCTTCCTTCCCTAGCCTCGCCTCGCCCCTCCCCTCCCCTCCCCTCCCCTCCCCTCCCCTCCCCTCCCCTCCCCTCCCCTCTCCTCTCCTCTCCTCTCCTCTCCTCTCCTCTCCTCTCCTCTCCTCTCCTCTCCTCTCTCTTCCTCTCTGAAATCAATAAAAATATATTCAATATATATATTTTTAAATCTTAGCTGAGACATTACTTATTATGGGTACTTTTCCTGATTCCTCTATTTTGCGTTAGGGGACCTCTCCTCTGAGCTTCCATACTTTTTCATGTTTATAACTAATAGGGTATTTAGCATATATACGATAATCTCTATTTTTTTTTACAAGACTTTAGCTTTCTTATTACAAAAAGCTTGTTTTCTTGGTGGCTCCAGAATCTGCCACAGCACTTGGAATGCATCATGCATATAATAAAATTTTATATAATATCCAAATACAATATATATTTGGTAGGGGCATGCTTGAGCTTACAACTATGGAAAACATAACTCTAATGTCCCTGTCCTCAGAGAGCTTACATCCCAAAGGAAGTAATAAATAAATAAACTTGGATTCTAAATAATTAACAAAGTAGAGCCATTTAAAATTTCTAATCAATAAGTTTTTGGTAATAATCAGAAATACATCTCTTTTTCAAATTGCAGATTTTATTTGTAGTACCAAATTTTCTGGATAAAGTGTAAAAATTATGCTAAACTAGATGTTTTATCTGTAAATCTCATATCAAACTTCAGAATGTCTCCAGTGCCTCTGATTTAGTGTAAGTATGATGATCAATTTCATACTGTACACAATTCCAATTACATTGACTTACAACACTTTAAATCAAACTTTGCATATAAGATTTTATTTTAGAAATCTCAAACCATAAAGTATGCAAAGAAAATGGGCTCTGAATGGATGAGAGTCTAAAAAAGTGTCTAATTTCTAATTCCAGCTGTAAGGAGAAGAATGTCAACTATGTTAGATTGTGGCTGTGTCTGCATCCACAAACTGATTTTAAAAATGATTGAATTCATTTAAATGGCCAGTTATTTTGACAAAACCAACAACCCAAACTGGCCAAATCTAGTCAATACCTGGTTGTTTGCATTCAGCCCACTTGCCCCTCAAATTGGTGCTATGTGTAGATAGTCTGTGAATCAAGAATTCAGGGTGGGCCACTAATGTCACTTTATGAAAACAAGTTACCAAATAAGAGTGTTTTCTGGCCATTTGCTCTTGGCCACCCATGTGTCTGAGAATGCAGTGCGCCAGGCTCAGTACCTTAGAGCCTTACATTTTTTTTCTCATCTTCCGAAGTGTGGGGGAAAAATAGTTTGATTGGAAAACAGTCAACCTGGTGTTTGTGGATATAGTTACCATGGAGGTTTGTTATCAATCCAAGAATCATCCAGCAGGGGCTGCCACCTAAGAATCCAGCAATTCATACTTTCTTTTAATTAAACTGAATAGACTATTAGATAGAAATGTTTACTCAAAAGCACAGACTTGCATAATTTTTTTAAAGTGAAGTGACTTTGCTTTTGAATTACATTTGTTTCTGTAACAATTCCCCAGCTTTAGTTTCTGTCAAATAAAAGACCAACTAGTATTTTTCTAAATACAAACACCAACAAATATGCTTACTGCAATTACTATAGCTGCCTTTTTACTATTGTTAGGAGATATTGAAAGGCTTAATTGGTTGTATTTCTTGCAATGCTGATTAAAAAATAAGAAAATGCACACACACAATTCAATGAGAACTGTGAAAAAAATAAGGTATGGCTGAAAATATAGCCTGATATTCCTGCTGATCCTTATCGAGGGTTATTACTATATTTGTGTATGAAAGCACGATATAGCTATTACTATATTGAGGATACTCCATATTATCATTTAGTTAATTTTTAACAATGCCTATTCATCTTATTGGTCTATGTGTCCAAAAAGTAAAAATCTATGCCTAATGTATATTTGATCCTATTCCACTAGGAAGGTTCAAAGTCTTTTTGGAAAAAAAACAGGTAGGAAATCAACATTGTATTATTACTATAAAATTAAGTTGTCCCTAATAATTTCCTATGGTTTATAGATAGAAATAATAGAGATGGCTAAACTAGAAAAGGAGGAGCTTAACTCACTCGCTTATAGTCAGACATGAACATTGTGAAGAAATGACTAGAAAAACATTGATTACTCTCTAGGACACCTGAGTCAGCAAAATCCCTTGCCCACGGTTGCAGAGGGTTCTCTCGCAGTGCAGATTTTGTGTTTGATTTTAAGGAGAACTCAAAAGCCATAATACAGTAGCTGGCATTTATATTTAGTAAGAGTGCAATATACGCCTTTGAAGTTGGAAGATGAGTATTTATTGAAGCAGCTGGCAAATCAGCAGAAAAATGCTGATTTTGAAAAAACTATTCTTCTTCTGTGGAATCAGACCTACTGTATTTAGCAACACTATTATAATTGAACACAAAAACTGCATTAAAATACCATTAAGAAGGAGACAGAAATCCAGGAAAAATAAGAGAATTCTAAGTTAAAAGCTGTCACAGCATTCCTGAGTCAGCTCTTTCAAGCATAAATGCACACATGCACAAGTGATCTTTCAAGTATGACATGAGATGAACCTACTGGACTTTACTTCCTTGTCACTTATGGCCTCTATCAAATGCAACCGGCATATTTTTTTCAAGCTGACCTCATATAGCTCATCTATCTGTATTTCCAGCAGCACCAATTCCACCCTCTTAAAACACCAAGAAATTGGACGCAATTTTAATTTTAGCATGACACAAACCCAGCCTAACCTTTCCTTCAAAATTATGTATTAATAAAGGATGTTCTGTAACTCCCACGAACCCTTGTGCCTACCACTTTGAAAACAGAGCTGTACTTTTATACACCCATAAGGAACCCAAAGGATCACCAGGTTATTCCCCCCCCCCCCCCCCCCCCCCAATGAGAATAGTGGGAACTGCTTAATTTATGTGATTTACTAAAGGTCACAAAACCTGTTTGTGGCTAATACCAAAGTTTATGAGTTTCTTCAATCCGGTATCTTTTTCACCACATTCCTTACCCTTGCTAGTTTGTCAGTGATGGTTTCTGTGCATAAAATAAAGATGGACTCTGTCCCAGTCCTTGTCCTTAAAGGCAAGTGGGAGGGCAGAAGTGGGTACTAACAGTAGGGCGTATTGTGAAGCACTTAACTGTTACTATTTTCTCCTCCCGCATTTAATAATGACAACAGTCAAGTAGAGTTCGTCCACCTCCCCACACAGGCCAGGAAAGTCCTGTGGCAGACCACTGTGCAGTTTCCAGGGCAACAGGCCGTTTCTCTCTTCTGCTGCCCTCAGAAAGTCAGGGAAATATAGGCCGTGCAGAAGGCAAGGTGCAGATGCCAGAGGGCTCTCCTGGTGCAGCTCAGCCCTGGACCCAGGTTCATCTTCAAGGCAGATGTTCATCTGATGATTTCTTGGAAATGTTTTGATGCTTTTTCTTAGAAATAGAAAGTCAGAAACTCTCTGGAGATCAGCGTAACCTTCACTTTTATTCATGCAGTCTAAGAACAACCTAACATTAGCTCAGTGGAATCAAGCAGAGGTGTTGTACAAAGTGTGCCTAGATCTAGCTTTTAATAACCCTCTGTGGGATCTCAACTGTTTAGGGGAGAGAAGGCTTCCCAGGATGTCCCACTGGAAGGCCGCATGGCTTGGGAATGCCTCTTGGATCTTAACATTTGTCAGAACTCAGGAGAAAGTACATGTGGTGCCAGTGGGTTTGTAGAATCTACATTTTTGTGCTCAGCTCTGTTCTTCAGAAGTATGATCCTGCCCTCTCCCACACCCTGAACATTACCGTAGAAATGGATTTACCTAGAACATAGCTTTCGAGCTCTCACAAAATCCAGTCATCTTTCACCTTTAGAGAAGCTTGAATTTGTTGGCTAAGATTCATGTCTTAACCCTGGGAAGTTTATATATAAAAAAATGGGAAACCTATTCATTTGAGTTCAGAGCCCAGTGTCCTTATGGTTGAAATTTTAAATCTAACACACTTTTAAATATTTAACTTCATGCCTTCTTGGCAAAGGATGACCTTCTTTTCTTCTTGAGGAAAAAGTTCTAAAAACTTCAAAAATTACTTTTTAAATCATTTTAATTGCAAATGAATTAGAAACATAAGGATGATGTATTTGAAATTGCATTTAGTTGCTAATATTAAAAGGACAAAGATTAAAACAATTTTTGGACTTCATCAAACCATAAATATTCAAAATATACTTTTGGAAAATTGGTGTGGAAGCATAATGCTATGGAATGCCTTGTTTTTAAAATATTAAATAAGCCTGGCTGGCATAGCTCAGTGATTGAGCATCAACTTATGAACCAGGAGGTCACAGTTAGGTTCCTGGTCAGGACATATGCCCAGGTTACAGGCTTGTTCCCAGTGTGGGAATGCAGAAGGCAGCTGATCAATAATTCTCTTTCATCATTGATGTTTCTATCTCTCTCTCCCTTTCCCTTCCTCTCTGAAATCAATAAAAATAAATTTTAAATGATTTAAAATATGAAATAGAATTAAGGAAAATTTTTTCTTGAGTATGTATAGTGACAACCTTAAATCTGATTTGTTCTACTTCCAGGAAGATATTTTGCTTTGCTTTTTTATTCTGGATATTTTTATGTTAACATATCTTTTATGAAGCAAACCATTATAAATCTTTATAGAAAACACAGGTTTGGCCTCATAAAATTTTGGGACTTAGTCTGTGGTTTTTAACATGGATTGCTTATAACCTTTGTTGGATCAGATCTGGTTAGAAGTCTAAATAGTCCTGAACTATTACTATGCTATATTTAATAGTCCCATATCAACGATATCAAACATTTCCTAACTTAGATTTTAGGCAGACTGATTTGCATGACAGGCTCAGTGTGCAATCCCAATCTATCTTTTAGTAATTTGTTTTTTATCTTTATTTAATTACATTTATTTTGGCATTTCATTTTACTTCCAGAAGTGTCTTTATGGATTATATTTTTAAGGAACACTTTTTACACACTCTTGGATATAATGTTCCTTTTAATTTTGTTAAGGGCAATCAACATTTGTTGAGTGCTTACTCTATACAAAAGACAATATCTGTTGAGAACTTCAGTATGTGGCTTTTCATACAGAATTCTAAATTTAATACTTTATTTTTAAAGTCAAATGCTCACCTTTCATTACCCTCTGTCATTTCCCTAACCCCTGCCATGCTCAATAAAATTTTTTGCAAATCTTTTTATTTACTACATAATTGCAGTTAAATACAACATGGGAGGCCAGGAAAAGATGCTTCCATGAGAAGCAGAGCTATACATCACCTGCTTATGAGTTCAAGGGTCTTTATAGTAAGAACACCCAGGACATCTTTATTGCTCCACATACCAGCCTGCTCTGCTCCCTTGTGTATGAAAGGATCATGAGACCTATTCTTTTAACTGTCTCCCAAGACCAGTATTTGAGAGATACAAAGCTTGAAGGCTAAAGGAAGATGTACATATACTGCATATACTTGCATGCAGTGATTTTCTAGACAACTGGGGTGGGAGTGTGAGAAAGCCTGACTTCCCTGACTCTTCGGGCTAAAGGGAATATGAGAAGAGTAGGTTGAGCATGGAAGTTAATGCTGAAACCTCACTGTACCTCACTGATATAGCTTCAGTCTTGACTGGCACAGAGCAAATTTGGACTGCCCCAAACCAAATAAAACCCTTGAGTAGGGCAATAAGAAAATAAACAAACAAGCAATACATTCTTATTTAAAAATTGGTATTTAAGAAAGGAGCAGTCACCTTACACTGGGGATTGATCTTGCTCCTTATTACACCAAGGCTGGGCTTCCTCTTTGCTTTCTGGGTGTGGGGGTAGCCAGTCCTAGAACTAAACTTCCAGTGTGATTTGTGTCAATGTAGGTCTTCTGAGAAATACTGAATGACTAGTTGGAATACATCTGTGAAGTCTGAAGGGGTAGGGAGCAGAAGAGGGTAAAACCAGCCTCTGGCACAGTGAACACCAGGCATTTGTAAAAGGAGAGCGGGAAGACATGAGAATAGGATAGGGAACACCTTAGATTCATTGCAGTTCTGAGAAATTCTCAGCCAGGCCTGAGAGGAATCTCCTAGCAAAGGCTGTTCACTATATCACTGAATGACGGGGCTCAACTCCCTACTTCTGCTTAGTCATTGGTTGGGGAAGCGTGCACTCAGTGCAAATGGCTCAGTGGGTCTAGAGGTGCTAAAGCTGGAGGCTGTCAGCTAACTGTGCCTGCTGCAGAGAGAGCTTACTGGCATCTTGTCACCCAGCATGTTCTTGAATATTGATAGAGTGTGGTCATCTTGTTTGGACCCGAAGTTTTTAAACATGAATCTTCCTTTGGGACACTTGTTGTTTTGGTGTGACTCACCTCACATAGTTATATGAAAGTAGATTTATCCCCCTTCTCTCTGCAAATACCTTTGAGATTAGGTAGGCCTCCCAAGCTTTCCTTGCTTGTAAACTCTTCTACCTCTCGAAAGTTTCTTTTGTATTTTTCTTTTATAAGACTCTTTTAAGAAAATTAAGTAAGCAATAATTATAAAATATGTTTTATTGTAACATACTCACTACAATATTTAATAAGGATCAAGGATTTCAATTCTTTAGGTCTTTTTGAGGAATTGTCTCTAGATCACATTTCCTATTGCCCTTTCTCTTAGGTTGATGTGCCCATTAAAGGCTATAATACTTTTGTTTGGGTAGCAGATACTTCTGGAAAAATTGGAGTTTATTCCAAATGTAAGAATAACTTTGGGAAGGAATTTTTAACTCCTTTTCTGCTCCCTGTATGTCATTGGTTAGGGTTATAAATGCTAGCTGTCACAACAGACAAACTCCAAAATCTTGGTAGTTATCCAACATATTGTAGTTTAGCAGAGGATTCCCCCCCCCCACCCCAACTTGGTAATTTAAGGATCCAGGTTTCTTCCATTTTGTCACATCTCCTTATCACCATATGACTTCCAAATCTTTGTAACAGGGAAGAAGAGTAGGAGGCCTACTAGCTCATAAATGTTCTGAACAAGAAGTGGCACATCACTTCTAATCACATTCTCACCTGCCAGAAATCACTTCTATGTCCCTAGCCCAACTGCAAAGGAGGCTGAGAAATGGGGATGAGCACAGTGACCCTTACTGAGCACTGTCTGTTTTGCACATCATGTCAACTTTGCTCCATCCTCACTCCAGGTGAGATGACTAATCTTCTATTCTTTTTTTTTTTCTTCTTGTGTCATGGCTCCCAAAGTATCTCCATAGGCATATATTATCTCCCTTGCCAGGAAAAGAGAGAGAGGGGTGCAGGGGGGGGGGGGGGAGAGGAAGATTTATGGAAAGAATATTTCTAGAGATACCTTTAGAATATTTATCTGAATTTCACATATTTCTCACCACTGAACCTCATTGGCCAGGCAGAATGTGAAGATTTTTTTTTCATTATTTTAAATGGAAGCCTGATGCATGAAAATTCATGCTAGAATGGGCTTTCCTTTCCCTGGCTGCTGGCACCAGCACCACCTTTCCATTCCACCCCAGAGCCACCTCTTTCCGCTCCGGCCCCTCCTTCCTGCGCTGCCAGAGGCCCTGAGAGGCTGGGGGTGGAGCAGAATGCCTGCGTCCCACACTCGATGGCTGAGTATGCAAATTAACTGTCATCTTTGTTGGGCCAATTTACATATCACTCCTGATTGGCTAGTGGTATACTAAAGGCACAGTCAATTTACATACTTGTGTATTATTAGGTAAGATTTTATTGGGGTGACCTTAGTCTACATAAACATATAGGTTACATGTGTGGATTACTAGTTAACAATATCTGTATATAGGACCATGTGCCCACCACCCGAAGTCAAATCTTCTCCTGTCACTTCTTATTAGGACCCCTTTCTTCTTCTATCCTCCTCTCTCTGGCAACCACCACATTGCTGTGTGTGTTCATAAGTTTTAGTTTTATATTCCACATATGAGTTAAATCCTATAGTTCTTAGCTTTCTCTGATTTATTTCAGTTCACATAATGTTCTCAAGGTCCATCCATGTTGTAAATGACACTATTTCCTCCTTTCGTGTGGCCGTGTAGTACTTGGCTGTGAAGATCTTTAGGAGGCCATTATTCAGCCTATACACTGAGCCATTTACAATTTTTCTTACACAGCTTTTTATTTTTTTATTTATTTATTTTTAAAATATATTTTATTGATTTTTACAGAGAGGAAGGGAGAGAGATAGAGAGCTAGAAACGTCGATGAGAGAGAAACATCAATCAGCTGCCTCTTGCACACCCCCTACTGGGGATGTGCCTGCAACCAACGTACATGCCCCTGACAGGAATCAAACCCGGAACCTTTCAGTCCACAGACCGACGCTCTACCACTGAGCCAAACCGGTTTCGGCTTACACAACTTTTCAATAGCTCATATTTTTCAATCAGCTGGATGAAGACTGGGATATATTCTATGGTCATGATACAATAAATTGAGGTTATGCATCTAAGTATGTGATACAATTGCAAAATGCCATGCAAATTTATATAAAGGCCAAGAAACCTTTTGGGAACAGGAAGATCAAGGGTATGAAATAGTTGGGGACCATGGTATATGGTTTATATAGCACTCCAAAATAAATAAATAAATACATAAATACATAAATAAATACATAAATAGAAAGACCTCTACCACTCTATATTGGGGTTCAAAGTTAAATTTCCTCTGATGCATTGTGGCAGCTAGACAACAGAGGTCCACAGGTAGGACAGACTCCCAAGGGGCACCATATTCTAGATGGCAGCGTATTCAGGAAAATAAAAATAACTTATAGGTAATTAAATTTGTAATTTCAATCACAAATACCTCCAGCCCTAATTACAGATGGGATATTCTATTGGCAAAGAAGTTTTCATAGAATTAAACAAATTCACTAAGGTAAAACTTTATTAATAGAACTGATTCTTTGCTGGATATCAATCTGATCTTTCCAAACCTAGACCTGGTTTTTCCTTTCAAGTGTCATACGCTGTGATATTTTCCATGACCTAATTGTTACCATTGCAGTGATGTTCCTGTAGAACTACTCTGAAATCTTTTAACCAATGTAATGGAATTATAATGGCATTATAATGAGCTCCCCATAATTTTTTTACTATTATAATGCTGTCATAATGGCATTGTAAGGGGTTCTCCACAAACATACACTGAAATCATTTTGCCACCATCATGACAGTGAAATGAGTCCCCACAGAGTTTATTTGAAATTGTTTTGCTCTTATAATGGCATTATTAATGCAGTCTTCATAGATATACAGAGAAATTGTTTGACCATCACAATGTGGTCTTCACAGGCTTACAATAAAATCGCTTACCAGTGTAATGTGGTTTCCATTAACTTTCACTAAAATTATTTTCTTACCATAATGACATTATAATAGGGTATCCATGAACTTGGATTACCAAAGTTTGGTTCTTTTGATGGCATCATAGCAGCATTGCTACAAAGATAGTTAAAATAATGTTGATACCCTGTTGTGTCATAAGCAAAGACTATAAGTAATGCACATCTACTTTTCACACTTAAGTATCATGTGGTTTTTCCTTTAAAAGTAATGCCCTGACCACAATATACTTTATAAACCAACAATAATCATTTCTCCAATAACTAGATGAGAGAATCCTAGATTCTTAGGCAAAAGATCTCATTTCATGTACCCTTTATATAAATTCTAATGCTTTTTATTAATTTGATTACCTCCCACCCCATTTTTTTAATACATTCTTTCCTCCTGTTCTTCCAAAAAAACAGAAATATTATTTTTATTTTCTTTTTTGCGATAATTTGTGGTGGTGTTTTTGTTTCGTTTTGTTTGTTTTTTAGATTTATATGAAGTACAATTATTATTTCCTAGTCTTTAGTATAACATGCTAAAAAACTTGATATTTATATTTATAGCAAGTCTTTTGTAACCTTGGTTATGAAATACAAATATAGAGAACTCACAGGCAATGAACGGATATAGTATAAAGATAGAAAAAAATGTGATAAGTAGAGTAGATTAAATATTTACTAGATGCACAGTCCCAGTGTTAGGTACATTATTAGGACATTCAAGCCAAGTAAAAGATGTGATGTTGAGGAATGTTTGCATAGGTTGCAATTAGTTTTCCAGTAACACAACTTTGCAAACAGCTATCTGGTACAATTTACCAGCTGAGAAAATTTCAATCAATCCTTCTCTGAATTAGCAATAGCAGGGTGAAGATACATATGATTTCAGGAAGCACAATGTGTTACGTTTCTGTTATTCTGGATTTTATTTCTGTTATTAAAATCATACTATGTTCTCAGTCTTATTTCTTTTAGGGGCTCATGTGCTCTCATATCAGAAAGCAAGGCAGTGTAATTAGGATATAAAATAGTTGGGGACCATGGTACATGGTTTAGATAGCACTTTAGTTATTTATAAGACAATAAAAAAGCAAATGGCTGTTTTCTAAAAAGCCACCAGCCAAGTCTTTGTGTAAAGAGAAAGTTGTCTTGGAGGAGTTTGTTTTTTTGGATATAGAAAGTCTCTTTAAGGTTGATTCTGCACTTAGAAGTATAAGGCAAGTAAGTACCTAGGAAAGGGTAAAACAAGATGTCCTTTTTGGGTAATGTTGGTGGAGGTCATTAAGAGGGTGTGACCACCTGTTAACTCTCCAGTGGGACCCAGGCAATTGGAGGCTCTACCCATGGCCCTATCCTTGTAATGTGCATTCTGACTACTCTCCCTGCACTAATAGTCATTTTAAGGATGTAGCCTTTTAAGAGTAAGGTGTTGCTGAGACCATCTGGACAGTATACATGGCTGAACCCCATTGAGGCCTCTACTTAAAAAAATTGTATTGACTTTATTGGGGTGACACAGGTTAATACAATTATATAGGTTTCAATTGTACAATTAATACATCAGCTGTATACTGTATTCTGTATTTACCCCACCAAATTAAGTTTCCTTTCATCACCATTTATCCACCCTTCTTCATTCTTTTCCCCTCTGGTAATCACCATACTATTTTCTATGTAGATGAGGTGTGTGTGTGTTTATTTTCCTTTGCTTAATCCCTTCACCTTTTTCACCCATCCCCCAAACCCTCTTCTCTCTGACATTAGATTCTGCTGGGCAGGTGCCAAGATCTATTCATCTTGTGGTCACTAAGACAAGCCTCATAAATAACTAGTCTTGTCGGTTAAACCTGTCACCTAGCAATCTGAAGTGTCTCTTTCTTTGGTCTCTCCTCGCCCTCTCTGTAAGATAACCAGTTTCAGATTTCACCCGGTGAACACTCAGGTTTGTGAAGGAACAAATAAAAATTGTCTCTCTGATACCCGCTTAATATAAAGTGTTTATCACTTAAGAGGTGGTGGAAACCTTTGTACAAGGGTCAAGAATCCTTTTTGAACTAAAGAGATGCAGACCTCCATCATTTCCTTTTGAGGCTCAATCCTAAGTAATACATTACTTTGATGAAGTGAGGCAGTTAGACAATAGAGGTCTACAGGTGGAAGAGATTTCCCCAGGGAAACTTCCAGGGGTTTATACCACATGGGGTGCCTCAAGTGGTGACTAAATTCAGTTCATGGGTTGGATGACAAAGACTGTGGGATTTGTCTTGAGATAGGAGACTCTCCCAATGCTGTGTGCTTCTAGACAATACTCTTTAATATTTAATGGAATAGAACAATAACATTGCTATAACATGGATTTTCTGTCTGCTTTACATAGATCACCTAAAAATAACTTAGTGATACACATCTAACCCTCAGAAAAATTGAGAGAATAAATGACTTGACCAAGGTCACACAAGTATTAAGAGGTTGAGTCACAGATTCCCTCAAGCAGTTTGACACCAGTGTCTATCTATTTTTGCACCATAACATTTTAGGATCCCAAGCTTGGGGCACCCTTGTCCCTAGCACCCTGACACAGTAGGATCTTACTCCCAGGGCTGAGAGCCAAGGCAGTAGGAATAATTTCAGAACTAGACCTCATGCTTACAGTGGTATGAGGAAACAGTGAGGAACAAAATTCCTGTACATTAGATATTTTGAAAGTCTTTCCAGGATAGCAGTGACATCAGAGCAGCAGATGACTATAGCATTTCCATGCCTGGGCCTGTGCGTGTTTGGCAATGACAAATGTGGCTGAAAACAAAGGAATTGCAACAGAAACTAAAAAACTTTCTGCCATTGAATTGATCAGTTTTTTCCAGCTCTTTTCCTCAAAGTGTGAAGAACTGATCCCCTTGGAATTAAAAAGTCTCCAGAGTTCTTGAAATATTCAGAGTTGGAGGAGTCCCAAGAGAGATACTTGAGTTCCTGCTAATCTGCATGTGAAGGCTCTAGAGATTAATTTGAAGACTAAAAATAGAAATGACCTCATTTATATCACAAGCTCATGAAGCAGGTCATTTTGCACATTCTGCAAAGACCTCTGTAGTAACATATACCAGCCAGGTTTCATAAAATAAAATGTAACCAATGATTATCTCAGAATTACTTAATGAAAGCCACTGGCTTTTACAACCAGGGTTGGGTTGAAGACAATGAATAAAATAGAAAACAAATCATAATTGTCAGAGGATAGTAGCAAAATAAAAGCAGGATAAAGTTAAGAAAATAACCGTGTAATTATAGTATAGCTACCACTTTATTGATCTTTAAAATGCCCAAAACAAATATTTATGCTTCTTAGCATTTTATCATTTCACTTCTATGACAAGGTTGACATCACCACTAAGAATTGTCATCATTTTTCAACATTAACAAGATGATCTGTGGAAAGAACACTGAGAAAGGCTCTCAGTCAGGGAGATACAGTAGAACCTATCTCATAGGTTTGTTGTTAGGATTAAAAGAGATAATTCACACACAACATTTAATATAGTGGTAGATGCATGGTGAGCATCTAATAGATGTTGGCTCTAATTCAGTTTTTATTGTTGAGTTATTGTTATTATTTGCCAATAAACCTGTGGCTTCAGAACAGGTCACAATTCCTCTGGGTCAGAAATATCCTATATTCAAGAGGAGATAACAAAATTAGATGCCTACTAAGCCCTTCTTATTATTCAAATTGTGTGCATATATGAATATGCACTGCAGTAATTCTGATGGCAATATTTTCTAAATACTTTGTTATATATGATATCTTAAAATTACCGTATTTAGGCACAAGTAGAACTGTTGTGAAAACTTGAAGGAAAAAAAAACCCTGAGTTATTGAGAAAGGAATGCAGAGTGACCTTGTAGACAGCAGTCAAAGATGAGGACACTGAGTGTAAAGATTATTAAGGACCTTAAGAAGAAAAAGCTGGTGGTTATGTAGCAAGAAATACCGCCAAACACGATTTATTCAGTCAGGAGAAAGACACATTATACAAACAAAATAAGTATTGTATTCTAGGTCATTTTTCATTCAGTTTTCCAATTTCCTTGGATTCATTTAAAATTTTAATTATTTCCTTAGCAGAAGCTGAAAGGGCCTAAAGATCTGGGTTACACTTATCCTTTGCAGGGTTTTTTTCCTGTCAGTGTCCCAAAGAAATTCCTCCTTGGTCCTTTTAGCAGAGGGATTTTGCTCCAGGGCCACCAGATTTCTCTCATTTGAGCTGATACAGCTCTCCTGTCAAATCCAAACCTTACAAAGGCTATGCCCTCACTAAAGTAAAGGGCTTCCCATCTGCTTCAGGGAAATTCTGTAGCTCAGGAGTATTGGAACAGATTATGTGGTAACAATAACAAAAATAATTTCTTGTTACATGTACTTAGGGCAATTGTCATCCAAATTAGTATAAGGGTCTTCATGCATGTTTGTATTTGGACTAGAGCTACAAAGAAGAACATTCATTTTGTTGTTGCTGTTTAGGTGTTGTTGCATGATGATTGATGGCAAAGTCATATATTTTGTTTTTCTGTTAGGATTTCTAATTCTATATAAATAAATGATTCTACTGAGACTGTACTTGATGTTGCCAAAGTTGTACCAACTATAAAATCAACCTCTTGTAAAATCTGCACCAACTCGTCAAAGGCATTAGACTTCAAATTACTATAGCTGTTATTTACATGGAAATGTAAATTGATTTATGAATTTTGCGAACATTAAAACTCAAGACATTGTGATATTCCAAAGCATAAAATACCTAGTAAAATAAAGGAAACTCATCTTTTTCTGCCTTGATGGGCTTAGAATCTTGTGGGTATCATTGGGCTAAGTTCTTAAATGTTAAGTTTTACATGTCCTGAACTAAGTGACTTAATGGAGAACTCAAAGTTTCAAAATTTATTCAACATTCAAAAGGATCCTTTACCTATAGTTAGAAGAAATAGTTTCAAGCATCTCTTTCTTCTTCTTCTTCTTCTTTTTTTTTTTTTTTTTTTTTTTTGCATCATTAAACTTAACTGGCATTGTTCTAAGTCCTGAGCAATTAGGAGTGAATGAGACAGATGTTCCTGTTGTCTTCTAAAGTTTCTGACCCATTGTTATCTTAGATTCTCATTGGAATATCATAATCATGCTTAATGGCTGCAAGCTTAGGTCACTGCTGGGTTTCGAGGCAGAGAAGTTGAGTTTGATTTCCAGCTGTGCCATCAATACCTTGGTCAGTTTATATCTTGCCTCTGAGGTTGAATGATTTCATCTGTAAAATGGGGATAACAGTTCCCATTGTCTGCTTAATCAAAATTTTAAAAAGGAAATTGGATTGCACAGGAGACTGAAGACAATTATTTTCATTATGTGGCATGAGCAGCTTTTTATGTAATAAAAGGAGCTAGTACACCATTAGTTCTCACTGTCATGGACATTGACAATCTGGAGGAATAAGGAAGAAAAATTGCTATTGGCTCAAAACCCCTTATATGCCATAACCTTCTTTGCTCTTTTCAGGCACATTTGTTCAAAACACCATTTGCCAGGCATCAGATCATGCTTCAAGTATAAGTATAATATTTGGATGCCCGGGCAGACATGCATCCAAAAATATACCTTCTTTCATAGAAAGAGGACTCTTATAAAGTTCCCTCAACCTTGCTTCATTCCACCATGTACTGTTTCCTTTCCTTATGGGTCAGTTATCCCATTTTGCTAATGAGGCATGTGAAAGCTAAATGATATCATTCAGGCACAAATGACAATTAGATAGCGGAGCTGGAATTAGAACCCATTAGATGGCTTTACTTCTAGGTCTGCTCTCATACCATTGAACAAGACTTCAGCTCAGATTTCTTATTTACAGTCAATGTTTTGTTGTCTGAAATTTCACAGATGAGCACTTTGACCCTTTAAAAGCAGCTTTAGGTGGTTGTAACACCCTTGCCTCAGTGCACTTTTACGTTCATTTAATCAATTCATCCAAACCTTCTATTGTTAGCAGAAAAAGGCAGAGACCAAAAACTTCCATAACAGCTCCAAACATGGGTAGTATTTTATGGAAACAACATAGCTAGCTACAACCACAACCTGATCACAAAAAGAATATCCCTGTGCTACAAAACCAAAGATAAAGAATCTGATTTCATAATTCTGTATTTTTCCCATAAGAAACTTATTTTTCATATGTACCTAGTCTGTCTATTCTGCTTATATAAATTAGGCCAAATTAATCTGCATGCCATGGAAAATCTGAAAATAGTACAGATTTACACACACAACAAATTATTTTTCAAATTATTTCAAATTATTTTTCAAATAATTTCAAATTATTTTTCAAATAATTTCAAATTATTTTTCAAATAATTTCAAAAAACAGGCAGTCTAGGTGTGTTGATGGGCACCATGGAGACAGAAAATCTTACTTTTATTTTTCTGCATCATCCTCAGCCTCAGTGTGTAGCTTCCACGCTCAATGTCAGCTCATAACCCAAGGTGGCTGCGAGAGCTCCAGTCCTCATGCCTTTATTCTGGGCAGCAGGAATAAGTGAGATGGGGAGGGCAGATAGGTGCACACAAGCAGTCTTCCTTGTAAAGGACTTCTGAAAGTCCCACAAAGTAACATCGGCTCACCTTATTATGCCCACCTTTAACTATGGAGAGATAAATGTTTCTATTTTGTTTTGTTTAGTTTTATTCTGTCCTGTTTTATTTTTAAGCTGACTGTGCCACTCTTCTATTGTTATAAGGTTTCATATTAAGAAAGAAGAGATGATGATTAATGCATATACAATTAACAATATCTGTCAGTATTTAAACCAGGCATTGAGTAAATATCAAATATAAAGATTATTTAGGGACTAACTATAAGTGAGCTTCCAAATAATTCTCATAAAAATAGTCCATTTAAATGAATAATGCTTCACAATAACTATAACAAAGTCTTTAAATACTTTTCTGCAATACTATATAACTACAAAATTATGCATAATTATTATAACAAACAATATAGAAATAACCTCCCACATTTCTCTTTGCCTTTGTCTTCCTCTCACTTCTAAAAATACTAAAGAAAGCAGTTTGTCTGTTTTCCGACATTTCTGTAGAATTGTACAAATAAATGGTGCACATGTTTTTATTGGTAATCAAAATTGGCTCATAGTATATAAATTATTCCGCAACTTAAGTTTTTAACCTAATCTAATTTCAATACATAGAGATAACCTCATTCTTTTTAATAGCTGCTTAAAGTGATCGAGTATGAATATGCCATAACTATTTCACAAAAAAGACAACTTTTATTGATTAAGATGTCCAGGAAGGCAACAAAATCAGCTTGATGAGATACTGGGACAGCTAAAAAGACAGAGCCTGAAAGACTGCAAGCTAGAGGTTTTAGGGTCAAGCCCATTAAGTGGGTTAACCTGGCTATCTAAGGACACCGAGCATGCTCAGTGTTACTGCAGCATTTTCGGGACAGAGGGGACACTTTTTAGCATAGCTTCTTATGCCACAAAATCCCTAAAGATGCCATTTATGCCATCTGGCTTTGTTGTTCCTCTCAATCAGCATCTTTAGACATTTCTACTATTCATTTTTTCCCCTTTTCAAAACATCTCTCCAATCAAATCACCATCTAATTGCTAAATTCTGGGGGGGGGGGGGGAAGTTTTCAAAAATTAAATACTTTGCCCTTAAACTACTTTTTCTAGTTATTAGTCCACCTGTTGATACTGTTGGGTTTTTTTTTCCGTTTTGAATTTGAAAATTATTTTTATTCTTTCTCCACCTTTTGCACATTTTTTGTGTCTATTCTACTACCCTGTTTCTGCGAAAATAAGACAGTGTCTTATATTAATTTTTGCTCCCAAAGATGCGCTAGGTCTTATTTTCAGGGAATGTCTTATTTTTCCATGAAGAAGAATATGGTACCCATTTATTGTTAAATGAAAATAAAGGAAATTTATTACCTGTATATGGTACGGTAGTATGGTAGTTGTCAACACAAACCAGACAAACTGAATCCTACAGTATCAAGAATTTACTCATTTATTCAATGACAATCATGTCATCATCTTCTGGAACATCATCATAACAATCCAATTCCTGAATTTCCTGGTGAATTCCTTGTGACTCCATTTCTTTCAGAATCAGTGGACCAAATCTCTCATGTTTAGCAATAGCATTCTGAGACAGAGATTGGGGGGGCCTTATTTTTGGGGGGATGCCTTATATTTCACTCAGAAGGAAACCTGTAAGTAGGTCTTATTTTCAGAGGATGTCTTATTTTTGGGGAAACGGTAGTATCTTCTTGCCCCCTTTCCTTTTTTTTCCCATATGATCATTTATCTCACCCTCTTAATGTTTGTCAGATATTTACTTATGGAATCATAAACTAATATGTATGTTTTCATCATGAATTGGCAAGAGCATTTTAAATTTAATATGGAAAGGGGCTATGTTAGAGTCTGAAACTCCAGGTTTGGTGTTTCTCCTTCTGTCCTCCTCCCCACCCTTTCCCTATTCAATTTGTGAATTATATAATGAATGTGGTGAAATAATAAAGTAAAAAAGCAAAGGTGAGTCTATGAAAGAGACACATATTCTGAAAAACAAGCATGCAGGGCAGATGAATGTGATCCTCAAACAAGCACCAGGCTGCTCAGGTTCTTTCAACTGATCCAAACTTGAGGGGGTTTCCCTCACTTTGTGTTTTGTGGTGTGGGACTGGGTAAAGAGAGAAGCAGTGATGATCTTCATTGGGAAGGCTTCACATACTCAAGCATTCTTTAATCTTTCTATTTCCTGCTCTCTGCCTTTTACTATGAGGTTAATTGGGGAAGCCAGGTCATTGGGAGCTGGTCTGGAAAGTATCTGTCAGCATAACTACATGTTTTCCTTGGTCTTTATACCACTTTCACTAACGAGCATGATCTGTATTTACGTCACAGTTAATGACAATATTAATAAGAATACAGATCTCAGAGAATCTCATCTACAAAATTAATTTGCCTGGGAAGAAACTGAAAAGATAAAATGGTTTGTCCCAAATTATCTTATTGTTGTTGAAGCCAGAACCAAGCTCTTGTCCCTCATGCAGGCTTCCCTTACTCTGCCCTTGACTTCAGGTTGCTTCGGATGTTAAAGTGATGGATGTAGCTAAACCCGCCATTGTTTCCAAGAAAAATAAATCACCTAGAATTTTATTGAAAGCCGATCACATACCAGGCACCACTGTGCAAGAAGTTTTCCTGCTTGCCTTTACTCCAGGGGTGGGGAACCTTTTTTTCTGCCAAGGGCCATTTGGATATGTATAACATCATCTGCGGGCCATACAAAATTGTCAACTTAAAAATTAGCCCACTGTATTTGGTCAAACATTTAATTATCCCACCCCTAATGCCTTGGAAGGGCCAGACGGAATGTTTTCATGGGCCTTACATGGCCTGTGGGCTGGACATTCTCTACCCCTGCTAACTCCTTGAATATATTATTTATATATATATATATATATATATATATATATATATATATATATATATATTATATATATATATATATATATGTTATTATAATTATTATATTTTTTTACAGAGAGGAAGAGAGAGGGATAGAGAGTTAGAAACATCGATGAGAGAGAATCATCTATCAGCTGCCTCTTGCACACCCCTACTGGGGATGTGCCCACAACCAAGGTACATGGCCTTGACCGGAATCGAACTTGGGACCTTTCAGTTCACAGGCTGACACTCTATTCACTGAGCCAAACCAGTTTCGACTTCCATGAATATTTATTCAGGGACATTTATGTACAGCCTCTTCATAGGAATGGTAGGCAAGTCAAAGAAGGTTGTCCTCATGGAACTTACATCTGGGTGTGTGTGTGTGTGCGTGTTGACAGAGGGTGAAGGTGGGAAGTAAAAGAATAATAAGCAAGTAAACATATATGTATGATTATATCTGATAGTGTTTTATGATAAATGAACACCAGAGATAGGATAGAGAATAGACAGCAGTGTGGAAGATGAGGAAAGACAGTCACTTTATATTATCACATTCAATTCTAACACCAAGTCCATAAGACAGGAACTAATACTATGCCTAATACACAGATAAAGAAATCAAGCCTCAGAGGAGTTTGATGACTTCTAGTTCACACAGCCTCTTGGGGAGAAGGAGTTAGCACTGAATCCAGTCCTTCCTCACACCAGAGTTGTACTCTAATCCCTATGCCAAAGGCCTCTAATTGGGAATGTTATGGGGGAGAGGGAGGGAATTTTTGCTTGAATTTCCATACAGAGATTGTTACTTGAGAAAATACAATGGGTAAGTGCTGATGATTAAGTATCTGAATGGTTGAGCTGAGTGGCTTAATGAGGTTAAGGCTCGTGGCATCAGAACTTGAGTTATTTCATCTTGAGAACAGCGGAAAAGAGGCCAAATAAAAATGCATGATTGGACTCATCTGGTTCCTATTTTCAGGGATCAAAGAATCAGCTAATAGGTACACAGTTCTTGAAACCATGCTGTTCAAAGCAAGGTCAGCAGCTAATAAAGACATCTACTATTTAATCATGGATCAGACCACTCGACTTTGCTTGTATCACTGATACCAGCCATTATTGGCAGAGGACCAGCAGAGTACTCAGTATAGCATGAAATAAGAGAGGTTTGGGGATCTGTTAATTGCATCTTGTCTGAGCTGTAAGAGGTATGCTACTCCAAAATCAGTCCCTTCCAATTATTCCAGGTTGCAGCTGGCATGGTGACTCCTGGGTTGTTTTCACCCAATGAAAGAGTCTAATTTTATCACAGAATCACAGGACTGGCAAGACCTTGAGAGGTCAGTGGAGGCTTTCAGGCAAGACTGCAGTGAGTGAATGTGTCTAATCCTATTTCAGGCCATCTCCAGAGAGCAGATTCCATGATTCCTCTTGAAAGCCAATGCTGGGATTAAGCAAACTTTTCTGGAGCCAGCCTAACATTCCTAGTGACTTATTTTAAATTTATCTTTCACTGGGTTCAGAATGATGGTTTGACTATCTCTATTTTCCTTATTCATTCTTTAAACAATAAGTATTGGTGAAAATGGAAATAACTCCTTATGTTTGCACAGAGGAATTCATTAGTTGTTCAATGGGAGATTTTATTAAGTATTTAGCTTAATATGCCTGAATTGAACACCTATTCTCGAGTAGCTTTAAGAATTCCAAAGAAATAAAGATGATTTTGAAGGACTTTTCCACCTAGCTTCCACTTTCCATCTGGTTCCCTAGCCCCAGGCACACTGTCCAATTTTATATCCTCAAACGTGCCGACCTTATTTATTTTTTACTCAGGGCTTTTGCACTTGCTATTTGATGCTGTGCCTGTAACAGTCCACCGTGAATCTCCCAGGGCAGGGCTCCTCTTCCTCAGAAGAGCCATCCCTGATTGACCTATTTAAAGTTTCCTCAGAGCACGTATCAGTCTCTAAAATTATCTTATTTATTCTGTAGTTGGCACATATGTTGTTTCTCTCCTTCCCCAGTATATTGTAAGAACTATGAGACAGGGGACTTCACCTGACTTTTTTTTTTTTTTTAACTATGTAAGACCAGTGTCTAAAATAGACACATTGTATGTACTCAATAAGTATTTGATAAAAAAGAAAAAAAGAGAACGGAAAGGTATTTGCATAGCAATGCATCAGTGCAACATGTTTCGTAGGCCTCTGTTTCTTTGTACGGCCCCTGGAGTGGCATGTTTGAGAGGATTCACAGTGTGCCTGCGTGGTTTCAGGACCCAGGTCCAGCATCCACCAATAGTGACAGCTTGGACAGGTTACTTACATTCTCTGAGTGTCAGTTTTGTAATCTGTGAGATGGTGACAATGAAAGTGGCCTCATTTGTCCATTCTTAGGACATATGGTTTATTATATAAAAATAAGTTATTTTACATAACTATTAATTTACTTTAAAAAATCTTTTTAAATATATTTTTTTCTTGATTTCAGAGAGGAAGGGGGAGGGAGAAAGAGATAGAAACATCAATGATCTAAGAGAATCATTGATTGGCTGCCTCCTGCATACTTCCACTGAGGTTCAATCTCACAACCCTGGCATGTGCCCTGACTGGGAACCAAACCATGACCTCTTGGTTCATAGTTCGATGTTCAGTTGCTGAGACACACTGGCTGGGCTCTATTAATGTACTTTTTAGAACAGTATTTATTGAAATGGGATTTTTGAGCTGGAAAACGCGGTGTTCCCCTGGGCAGGATGGCTTTCCCAAATTCTTTGTCCATTGGAGTTAAAGAATGAAACCACGGACAGAAGATGGTATAACAAAAGTGGAAATTTATTGAAGAATAGGGACAGATTCCCACATGGGGAGGAGGAAAGAGATCCACCGAATTTCCTTTTCCTGGTTTATAAAGGCTACAGATTTTTGTGCCCTGATATTCCCTCTGTTGGATCACTATTACCTCTGATTTGGTCACTGTAGCAACTCCTGGGCTCAAAGGTCAAACCTCACATGGGACATGTGAGGCCCTCCTTCTTTATTTTGTAAATATAGACCTTTGGATACTCCCAGTTCCCATGTCTTATGGAAATGTAACTTCTCCTGGCTCCCTGCTTCCTTGTCTTATGGAAATATACCCTTTTGCAACTCTGTAGTCCTCAGTTGTTTTTTTTTCATGGACCACCCCTTAATTTAAAAAATTCTCTAAATCTGCCTATTTATATGCCAGACTGAGGATATAGTAATGATCAATCAATTATAACCTCTTTCCTCAAAAGTTATACTTTGGTATATAGAAGTATATGTTTCAGAATTAAGAGCAGGCTTCTGTATTTATCCTACATGGAGATTATATTTGAAGTACGATCAGTGTGCCAGTATAGGCTCTTCTTTCAATAGTCAATATATATTTACTAAGTGCCTATTATGTACACACCCATAACTATCTAGTTAATAATGGTATAATAGGAGGGTTTAGACAAGTCTAAGAGGGCTTGTACAGTCATTCACGGCATAAAGATATTTCATTCAACCACAGACCACACATACAAAGTACAGCCCCATAAGATTATAATGAAGCTGAAAGACTTCTATTACTAGAAGTCTTAGCTTTCATAATGTCATAGTGCAA
Organism: Pipistrellus hanaki; assembly: GCF_964339955.1. Lineage (NCBI taxonomy): Eukaryota > Metazoa > Chordata > Mammalia > Chiroptera > Vespertilionidae > Pipistrellus > Pipistrellus hanaki. The sequence continues at coordinate 44,009,718 of NC_140506.1, read as the reverse complement.
CATAATGCACAAATATCATTGTATTATAATTGCCTACAGTAGCCTATCTAATAAAGAGAAATTATGCTAATTGACTGCCATACACTCAAAGATGGTGGCACCCACAGCCACAAGATGGTGGCAACCAGTCCCCTCAGATCTTCAAGGGCAGCAGGCACGTGGCAAGGCTGGGCCCACCCCCAGGGTCTACAGGCCTAAAATATGTCTTATCACTTATCACCCTGAAATATGTCTGTTTGGAGTAGGATTATTTTAGAATGGTTAATTTGAAGAAACAGCAGAAATGGAAGAAGGTCTGAAAGCAAATAAAAGTTAGCCTTTGTAAAAGATATTTAAAGGAGGACTGACTGGTTTGGCTCAATGGATAGAATGTCAACCTGCCAACTAAAGGGTCCCTCTCCACTCTCTGTCCCTCTCCCTTCCCCTCTGTAGAAAATCAATGAAATATATATTTTTAATTTTTAAAAAATATATTTTATTGATTTTTTTACAGAGAGGAAGAGAGAGGGACAGAGAGTTAGAAACATAGATGAGAGAGAATCATCGATCAGCTGCCTCCTGCACACCCCCTACTGGGGATGTACCAGGAACCAAGGTACATGCCCTTGACCGGAATCCAATCCAGAACCTTTCAATCCACAGGCTAGCGCTCTATCTACTGAGCCAAACTGGTTTTGGCTAAAAAAAAAAAAAAAAAATTATTTTTAAGGGAAAGCTCCATTTGTAAGAGTGCCCCCCTGGAATTATCAGGTAGAGGCTGGCTGACCTTATCTCTAGAAATTCTTATCAATGCAGATGACAGGGAGTTAAATTTGCATAACAATATTACCCTTATTTACTGTGCTTTTCACAGCTAACCTCCCATAACTGAACCTTTCCCAATCAATAACATCAATTGTCTTCAGTCAAAGATGGTATTTATGGTAATGGCTTTAGCCATTTTGGCAAATTACTTTGTTTTCTTGAATTTCTCCCAGGTATACAGGAAGTACACATTACTAAACTTTTGTTCACATTAATCTGTCCTTTATTACGTGGATGTCTCAGCCAAGAATCCAAAAAGGGTCAAGAGAAAATTATTTTTCTTTCCAACAGAGCAATAGGTTATGCAAGGCAACCTAGGTAGTAGGCTATACCATCAAGGTTTGTGTAAGTTCACTCCATGAAAGGGCATCAGAATGTTACGGACAATTGGATCTTGGTTCAGCAACCTCAGTAGTTGAGTTCTGGTTAGAAAAAAAATTCAAAGCCAAGACTCAAATATAAGAACATTTTTAATTAGAAAGTCACAGAGGTAGAAGTGAGCTTAGAAGAAGTGAGCCAGCTAGGCTGCATAGAGTCAGAAAACATGTTACAAAGACCAAATAAAGGTCTTTGGAACTTAGGAGGAAGAAAGACAAAGGCAACACTTCTGGGGGAAGTAGAAGGCGCAAAGAGAGAGAGAGAGAGAGAGAGAGAGAGAGAGAGAGAGAGAGAGAGAGAGAGAGAGAGAGAGAGAGAGAGAGAATATGCTGTGGGTTTTTATTTGCTCTCCAAAGGTGGGGACCCTAGACAAGGCCTAGGATCTCATTGGAGGAATGGGCATCAGCTTTCCAGGTCTGTCCTTTCATGTCATGGTCTCTATGATTAGTCAGTGTCAGGGCAGGGCATCCTTACTCATCACAGCTGGTCCTGATGTCAGCCAGGGCATTACCCCACCTGGACTTGCTGTTTTTGTGGACCTGGGATTGAAACACAACTGAAGCCTAGATGTTACTTCTAGTTTGGCCAAAACTCTGTCACCATCAGATCTGAAGATTATTTAATGTGAGTCAGAACTTCATTGTCCTCAGGGCTTAATGCTTAAGGGAGTGGTTATAGAAGGGATTGCATGGGAATCCTATGAGGCTATTCTTCAGCCCCCTTGTTCCTCCTCTAAAGGGGTCTACCACATGACTAGCAACATGAGAGGGGAAGAAAAGGTTAGGGGAGAGTCTGGAACCACATTACCAGCAATATGAAAGGTCAGAGGGTCTAAACCACATGTGCTGTCATATGCTAGGGGAGGAAAAGTCACCCTGGGGATGGGGTCCTACACGGCAATTGTCCATTGCTAGGCACCTGAGGCTTTCTGCCCTGGTGACATGACCTATAGTTCCTAGTCTGCTCATGCCTGTCTATCTACCTACTACAGTCCCACAATAACGAAATTGCCTAAATGCTCATTTCTTAGAACATATGTCTTTCATTTAAGCAGCATATGACTGTTTTGATACCTACAGTGCATAAAGAAATGTTTAAAAATATATAGAAAACATTTTTAGTATCAATTGAATGTATCTCAGAAATACTGACAACCAAAATATAGGTAATTGTAACTATGGACCCTTGCTAAAGAAGACCTCAGGGGGGCGGGGGGGGGGGGGGGAGGGGCGGGCATAATTTTTCAGTTTTAAACAGTGAACCATGTGTACTGATGAAAGTTAGTGTCCTGATTTTTTTTTAAACCTCTATTTTCCACCAATTATACATCTCATTTGAGAATATTTTTTAAAAGAGCAATAAGCATCCTAGTAAAACATAGTATATATATATACTAGTAAAAGCCTAAGCAACCAGCCAATCAGCCAGTACCACCAGGGGGCCGGCACTCAATACACAGGCATGGGATTATGGAACGAACTGATAAATCTCAGAGGGAAGGGGGGATTCGTGCCCGGGTGAGGTCCCTTGGCCTGGCCTGCGGGGATTGGCCAAACCCATTCTTCAATATACCCCAAGGGGTCCCAGATTGCGAGAGGGCGCAGGCCAGGGCAAGGAACCCTACTGGTGCGCGAATCCGTGCACTACGCCTCTAGTTTTTAATACATTTAGGTAAAGATGTTTTTGCACAGCCTTGGTCTGTGTGGCTCAGTTGGTTGGGCATCACTTGGTGCACTGTGAAGGTTTTCCAGTTCAGTCCTAATCAGGGCACATTGCTGGATTTTGGGCTCCATTCTCCCGGGGGGGGGGGGGGGGTATGCAGGAGGCAGCCAATCAATATTTCATTCTCACATTGATGTTTCTCTCTCTTCTCTTCTTCCTTCCTCTCTCTGTCAGAATCAATTGACAAAATAGAAAAAAGATGTGTTCTTACATTTTTAAAAAAACGTGAGTTTATATTTCTAAAGTTTATCTTTTTATTGACCACATTTTAAGTTAACAAGTACAGAGATTCCCCCTCATTTTTAATGACAGTACAAGATCCATGTATAAATGAATCATAATAAATCTGCTCAGTCTTCAGTTGTTGATCATATAGATAAAAAAGGAGTTCTATGGAAAATAACACCTCACAGGATGATCTGATCATAAATTCTCAATTGAGCAGGTCAGAATGGGGTAGTCATACCTCAGCCATGTAGCTGCTTGAATAAAAGGCTTATCTTTGCTTTAACCAAGCCTTATTCATGGTTTCTGTGCTATTTTTAAGATAGGGACAATACTAGAATCTATTTCCAAAAGTATGTTATGAAAATTAAATGAACTGATACATGTAAAAGAATTAGAACAGCCGAGACCGGTTTGGCTCAGTGGATAGAGCCTTGGCCTGCGGACTGAGGGGTCCCAGATTCGATTCCGGTCAGGGGCATGTACCTTGGTTGTGGGCACATCTCCAGTCAGGGGTGTGCGGGAGGCAGCGGGTCGATGATTCTCTCTCATCGATATTTCTAACTCTCTATCCCTCTCTCTTCCTCTCTATAAAAACTCAATAAAATATATATTAAAAAAAAGAATTAGAACAATGGCAAGCATATGAGTTTAATAGATATTGGGTTTCATTATTATTGTTATTTTTTATATTGCCCCTGTGATTTTATAGACACGAACAGGGCAAAGAATGGAAGGAAAATGGGACGATATCAAAGCCAAAGCAAAGATAGCAAAGCAAAAGTGCCAGGTTTTTTCCACTATATTTTTATAACGGGGAAAACCCATTACGTACATGCATCAAGAAACAAACCTGGCCTGATTGGTGTTGCTCAGTGGTTAAACTCCCCACCCATGCACTAAAAGATTTCCGGTTTGATTCCCAGTCAAGGCATATGCCTGGGTTTCAGGCTTGATCCCCAGCAGGGGAATTGCAGGAGGCAGCCATTTCATGCTGATGTTTCTCTCTCATGAATATTTCTATTTGTCTCTCCTTTGTCTCTCTCCAAAAGATGGAAAGATTGGGCTCTAAGACTATAAAATATTTAAAAATATTATGCAAATGCAAAAGAACAAATTATCATAATAAATATTGAGAAACCTTTATAGATATTTTTTCTCATGATCATTGAATGACCAAAATTAATATTTGCTCTTAAACAGAGAGTAAAATAAATACTGTTATGGAATTTGTGGTTTTAATTAATCTAATTTTATCCATATAATATATGAGTCAACTTGGCAAGGATGAAATGCAATTTATTTATCAATTTAAAAATTAAAAATTCAGTTCACTATTTTAAAACTGTGTAAAAGTAAAAAGAAGCAAAATAAGAATTATTGCTTTCAAAGGCATCCTTTCTGCTTTTCTCATTCAAAAATGCTCTGATTAAAATTTTTAGCTTTGACAAGCAGTTATCCAAAAATATGATCAAATGATAAATGGATGAGAGATTCATGACTAAAACCCAGCTTTGTGCTGTGCTTTCTAAGTAATATTTTAATCAAATTTGAGTAATTATTTATACAATGCAGACTGATGTGACTAATATTTGAGCAATCTATTACAAACATAAAGTGGGAGAAATGCTCATATTATAGGAATGAAATAGAGAAAGAATTTCACAATTGAATTTCTTAAAATTTCTCCTGCTTATTATCCTGTCACAGGTTGGATATCTCCAGAAGTAAAATCTCAGACAGCAGATTTTAAAGATGTTAATTGAGAAGGGCTCTTGGGATCTATACCTGTGGGAAGGAGAGGAAGGAAGCAGAGGGAGAAGATGAGCTGTATCACAGGCCCCAGGTCACCTCTGTTGACCCTACTAGGAGCTCTCAAGCTAAAAAGGCCTTTCAGTATTCCCCCTGTTGAGTCCAATATGGCCAAATCTTAATACTTGGACCCCCATAGACAAGGGATTTTGGCTTCCCTGACAATTGTGTGGTCTTAGATGAGGCAGTTCTGCCCAGCTGAGGCAATTTCTTGAAGGGTCTAATAGCTATAAGTTATCTGCAAATAGCATACCCATTATTTGGACAAGATCTTCCTTGAATGAATGGACAAAATATCCACTATGTACTCTATCATGTTTGTGTAGACAAGGAGCGTAATTTCAGAGTAAATCTTCAAGGCAAGTTTTGTTAACCTTTTATTTCCAATCCTTTCTTCCACCCCATTAAAGCAATCCTATATAATAAAGAGGTAATATGCAAATTGACCATCACTCCAACACATAAGATCAAGATGGCTGTCCCCATGTGGACACAAGATGGCCAGCAGGGAAGGGCAGTTGTGGGCAATCAGGCCAGCAGGGGAGGGCAGTTGGTAGTGACCAGGCTTGCAGGGGAGGACAGTTGGGGGGGGGGGCAGGCCTGCAGGGAGGGCAGTTAGTGTCAATCAGGCTGGCAGGGGAGCAGTTGGGCATCAACAAGGCTGGCAGGGGAGTGGTTAGAGGGTGATCAGGCAGGCAGGCAGGTGAACGGCTGGGAGCCAGCAATCCTGGATTGTGAGAGGGATGCCCAGTGGGATCAGGCCTAAAAGGGCAGTAGGACATCCCTCAAGGGGTCCCAGATTGGAGAGGGTGCAGGCTGGGTTGAGAAACATTCCTCCCCCCATGCCATACACAAATTCCATGCACTGGGCCTCTAGTTGATTCATAATGTCTCTGAGATATAACTCCCACATCATCTTCTTTAGGAGGCCTTCACCAACCAAATAGATGTGTGTATATATATATATATATATATATATATATATATATATATATATATATATATTACTACTGAAACAGGAATTTTAGGGGTAAAATAAGACAGGTTTAGGAAATTTTAGAAAATTTGGAAATTAAGGGGACCATGGAGGAAGCAGAGGGCTGCACAGCAGCAGAAGGTATTATATATTTCTATAGAATCGGAAAACTGAAAAGCTGCAATGGGTACATTTCCATAGAATGAGGGAGCTGGGAACAGCAAAAGGTCTATAATTACAAAATAAAAGGAAGGAAGCCTCTCATCCAGAAGGAGAAGAAGAAAGCCCAAAGGGAATAGGAAAACAATAAGAAGGCGGAGAACTTCACTTATCCCAAGTGAGTCCAGGAGTTACTATGGTAACCAGTCTAAGGGAATAATGACCAATCATAGGAGATATGAAGGCACAGGGATCTGCAGACTTTATAAGCTACAGGGAAAAGGAACTCAGTGGAACCATTTCCTCCTCCCCATGTGGGAGCCTGTTCTGTGGAACTCTTATTTCCCCACATGGGAGTCTGTACTTGTTCTTCAATAAATCCCACCTTTGCTATACTACCCTCTGTCTGTGGATTCATTCTTTGACTCTCGCAGACAAAGAATCTGGGTTCCAGTCCAAAAATTCTGTTTTACTACTACTAAATTTTGTTTTAGAATTGTCTTTCCATGTGTTACTTTGCTTCAGAGAAGAAGAGCTTCTTTAGAATACAGATTGAGCCTTGATTATGGTTACATCTACCACAGGGTCTTCATTCTAATAGTAGCTCAATTGAATATGTATTAATGAATGAATTTGTTATTGTTTCTCTTGGGTTCATCTTAACTTCTCCTAATCCTTACCTTATAGCAGAATTAATACATAAGATATTGACTTACTGAAACTTATAAACTCTGAATTAAAAAAACAAAAAGGAAAAGAAGACTGTCTTTACCACTGGCACATCATCAGTCCTGGCTTAAGATGCCTAATAGTCATTGAGTGGATGAATATCGTTTTAATAACTCTAGAGGTGACAATGATATAGTCTGTACATAAGGAGCTACATGATTTGGAGTTTTATTGGGTTAATTGGAGGCTTTAATAAACCTCAGGAAAAAATGACATAAAAATGTTAACATTATTATATATTAAAATAAGGCATTTTGTTGTTTTATAGAAGATTTGTGAATATTCAGTACTTATGTTGATATTTAAAAATGTCTGGATTCCTATTTTTATAACAATAGACAATGCCTTACATGCACATAAACAATAATTATTTTTTATAGCCTGAAAGTTGTGTGATTTAATTGTGTTATATCACTTAACCTTGTAAGTGTATGAAGTTTGCATTATTTTTGTTCTCATTTTGTAGATGAAAAAAAAAAAATTAAGACTCTAAGGATTTCAGAGATACTCCATGCCCACATTTAATGAGTGGGCAAAATTGGAATTCAAACTGATTTATCAGATTTAAAGAAAAAAACAAACAAAAAAATCTTAATACCACAACCAACAGCAGTGATTTAGAAATCTACAAATAAAGATTTTTAAATAATATTTTATCATATTTATATGTACATATTTTTATCTTCAGAATTTATCAAGAGTAAAGCATGTCTTAAAAAGCATGAGAATTGGAGGTGATATGTTGCACATTGCGTTTTACAAAGACAGCTACAGTTGTAATTCGCTATCTCACATGTTCTTCTGCAGTGAGATCTTGCTACTCCCCCTCAAGTTGGGAAGTCTTACACTTCCTCTTGAATATGTGCTGGCCTTGGTGACACTTGAAACCAAAAAAATGTGGCAGGAAGGACTGCATGACTTCTGAGGCTGGGTCAAAGAAACCTTGCAGCTTCTTCTTCTTTGGTCTCTTAGACCTCTTGCTCTCTGGCTATTTCCTGTTCAGGTACTCTCTATTGATTCCACACACTTTTTATTTATTTTTTTTAAGAGGTTCAAACTATGTGGAGGCTATCAAGTCAAAACTGAGCTCAGGAATGGAATTATTCCACCAGAAAACATACATGAATGAAGCAGCTTCCAGACTCTTAGTAAAACTACTCACCTCTAGCCATTTCCCAAGGCCCCAGACATAAAATAGATAAGGCAACTCCACTCTGACCCACAGAGCTTCTTAGCATAATAAAAAGGCTGTTGTTGGGGAATGTTGGGGAGTTGTTACACCTCAGTTAGCAGACATTTTAGGACTAGAGATTTCACTTTCTATTACCCAAATTTTAGGGAGGTACCTGAGTTAATCTGCCAAAGATCAAAATAACAGTTTGAAATATTCCAAAATTTTAGACATTTCCTTATGAATACTTACAATCACACAACTCTGGTGTCTTGAATAAAAAATTCCAAGTTATTTAAATGAATAATGCTAAAAAAAAAAAAAAAAGACAGTGATTGAGTCACTTAAGTTGTATCTTATATAGACAGTAATGAAGAGTTCTTTAATTTCCCCTCTAAACTCCTTAAATGGGAGATTTAACAATTTTACCATGAAAAATTTTATTTATCTTTCCTAGTAACTACCTAACTGGCTAATGACTATTAATAGCTTTATGGACATGGTAGTACAGACACAAACTTTATAGAAATTGATTTAAATCAGGTTTATAATAAAGTAAATAGTAGTACTTGGCTACTGTTTAAAAACTCAAATAATTAAAGACTCAAATAAAGAGGTTATTAGTTAATTCACTCTAAGTTCAAAGAGGTTATTAGTTAATTAACTGTTACTAGAGAGTGTGGTGATTAGTTTTATGCATCAACTTGACTAGGCTAAGAGTTGTCCAGGCAGCTAGAAAAACTTTACTCTGGGTGTACTAATATCTGTGAGGGAGACTGTGGGAAAGACTAGTGTTTAAATCCATAGAAAGAGTAAAGATGATTGTCTTTACCAATGTATGTGGAGCATCATCCAATCTGCTGAGGACAAGAATAAAACAGAAAGGCAGAGGAAGGGCTAATTCATTTGCTTCTGTGTTTGAGCTGAGACATTCATCTCCTGCCCTCAGGTTTTCTCAGGCTTTCAGACTCAGACCAGGATTTAATGACTGGCCCTTGATTCTCAGACTTTTGAACATAGACTTACACTGTCAGCTCCCCTGATTCTCAGGACTTTTGTTTCTGGGTGAATTACATCACCGGATTTCCTGGTTTTCAAGTAGATTTTGGGAATTCTTGGTTTCCAAAATCAGTGAGCAAATTTCAACATATATATATATAAAAGGCTAAGTGACCGACCGTCTGTCCATCTACCTGTCCAACCTACTAGCCAACTGGTACATTTGAGGCACACTGGCAATTTAAAAATAAACATTGAATCATACACGTGTGATACATATAAAGCTATTGCTGGTGCCAATCGCACATGTGTTTTAATTTTATACTATACTATATATACTATTTTGACATGTAATTTTTTGCAGTAATGTAATTATTGCACAAATCTTTCTTCTAATTAATTTCCTTTCAACATTCATGAATCTGTACACCAGGCCTCTAGTAAATAAATAATCTATTCGTTCTGTTTCTTTGGAGAACCCTAATACAAGGTTCTCATGTCAGGGTTCTCATAAGACTTTTCCTATTTCCTTTGCTGCATAATTTTTTCCCTTATGTGGATGATCCCTAAATACGATTAGTCATAAACAATGTAGCACAAGTAGGTAAAGGTCAGAGGTTATAATCTCCAGCTTCTAATTGTCATCCTTGACTAGAATGAAACATATATTTTCATTCCCCTTTTTACCCAAACTGATTTAGTAGAGTTATGTATTGAGTGTTGAGGAAAAGGAAAGAGGCTAAACTTCTAGAAATAAATTTTGACAATTCAGCTCCCCATATATAAAATACTCTAAAATATGTTTAGTCATAAGTGTCTTTATTATTAGTTGTGATTAACTTTTGAAGATTATGATTTTTTGTTACATTTTATTCCATATGTTCTTCCACATTCACAGCATGTTATATTCTTATATGCATGTATGTGTGTATATACTTGTGTGTGAGAATATGTGTATGTGCAAATATTTGTGAATAATTATGCAAAACCATATAGTAGAGTAGCTAATTTATCTCTCTAGAATTTCATAAAACACATAGAAATAAATATTAAAAATCAGAACTAGGAAGTAACAGAATAAATCTATTAAGTTTTATTCTTACCCTTCTTTATAAAGTGAATGGGAAATTTGTTTATATCAACATTTTCTGTATACTTTCACTGCCTAGTACAAAGCAAAATAATAGCTTTATATATATATTTCTTCAAATGGTAAAACCAATAATTAGATGCCACTCACTTTTGCTTCATATAGCTTCTTGATTCTGAAAGCAACATGAAATTCTTCATCTATCTATTTCTATTTTTTCTTTTACTACAAAGAAGTCAGATTAATAAGAGACTTTAGCTGATGGGAATAAAACTACTCCTGGATGTAGCGAATATTCAAATTAAAAGAACAATTTGGCAATTGATCTGCCATAAGGTGAAAAACAAAAACAAACAGGTGAAAATGCAGGGCAAGAAAACAAATTTGTCTTTCTTAAATGCTCACTTTCAAGTATGTCTGGTGTATAGCCCAGTTTGTATCAAAAGGGATCAATTTTTCCCCCTTTTCCCTGTTCTACTTTTGCACTGGTATTGTCTGAATCCCAGAGTGAGCAGCAATACATCATCTTGCTTCAACATCTGCTAGAGCCCCCTCTCTTCCTAATCTGCCCAGATCCCCAAAGCCTTTTCCACCTGCTATAGCACCAAATGCTCATTACAGCACACAGCTACGCCCTTCACTGTCCTTCCTCCCAGATCCTCAAGGTTAACGTGGAACAATGACTATTATTAAGTGGGGGCTTTGGTCTGCTTTTATAAAGGCAGACTGGGCAAGGAGAGAAGGGGGAGGGATAGTGGGAGCACTGGGTAGAATGCCAGGAGAGCTGGCAGGGAAGAGCTGCTAGAAAGCTGTGGCCAATTTTCCAGTCGAAACAAGAGTCACTGAACAGAGATGCCCTAGAAATAAATAGCTTCCCTGTTCATTGCCCAGTGCAAGCAGAGACCACACCCTTCAGTGGTTTTGTGTCAGGTCACTTTGGGGTATGGTTTTGAGCAGCTACTGGAGAAAGGGAGATAAAAATGGCCAGTGTAAGGAGGCTGGCAAGTCTAGAAGTTGTGTTTACTGCTTGGCCAAATGTAAATTGCAAGCCATTGGAAGCTTTTCTCCCCCTTCTTTTTTTCTTCAAACTACCAACCTGTTCCTTCTGCTTGTGTCATCAGACCAACCACCAATGGAAAATTTGAGGCACATTGGATCAGACTTCTAAGAAAACAGAGAAAATCAGAAGTCTCTCTGATAGTCTGTGTTCACTCTCGTATTATCATGGGACCTGAAAAAATATATATAAAAAAGAATCTAATCAGGGGGAAAGAGGCAGCTTTAATTTAAATTTCCTGTCTTTAGCAGCTGTGTACCTCACTCCCAGATGCCATGCTTGTTGCAATTTCCTTTTAGTTTTGTAGGAGATATTTTAAGAAGTGAGATGCTGCTTCCCCGGTGACATTTACAAGGATGATCTTGATAAACCACATGAATGCCGCTGGCCTCTGACGGAGTTGGCTGGCTTTGCCCTGGGCACACTCTCCTGTTAACGGACATTAGGCAGCATCTCCAACAGAATCAAGACACTCTCTGTTGCTCTTTAATGCCTGGAAAAAGTATAAAACCGCAGATTCCCCCAAAGGTCACTTGGCAAAATTTTACTTGCCTTTACCACCCTGAACCCCAAGGAAGTGTGTGACTATTCTAGAGCCACACAATATACTGATCTAAATGAGACAAAGGCTTTCTAATTCAGTCACTCCAGGAGACTGGTGGAGTTGAATGAGCTCTCATTGATGAAATCAGCGAAGTATAACGTTGCCTAGGCTGGACAGAGTAGGAGCCTGTTACCTGCTCTATGAAATGACGGAGCACCCAAACTCAGATTTATATTTATAAGATTGTTGTATTTCCCTTTTATTTATTTTTAATCCAAGTTTGAAAGTTACCACCAATTTTGGATAGACAGCTTTTTAAAAACATTCAATTAAGAAAGTAGAGAGACACTCTGAGGATTAAAAGTTCCTTTTTCCCCCACTTGGGTTAATCAAGATATTAGATCTGTACTGTGGGTTTGTACAGGTTAGAAAATGACTAGTTTTGAATGGTGAATATTTCAGAAATAATTTTAATAGCTTTATCAATAAAAGTAATATACATTTAAGATGCACAACCTTATGTTTTGATATACTTATACACTGTGAAATGGTCAACACAATGAAGAGAATTAAAATACCCATCACCACTTGTGTGGGTGTAATGAGGTTCCATTTAAGATCTACAACTTTTGAGTTTGATCAGCTGCATATATTATTATTATTATTATTATTTAAAATATATTTTATTGATTTTTTACAGAGAAGAAGGGAGAGAGAGAGAGAGCTAGAAATGTCGATGAGAGAGAAACATCGACCAGCTGCCTCTTGCACACCCCCCACCAGGGATGTGCCCACAACCAGCGAACATGCCTCTGACTGGAATCGAATATGGGTCCCTTCAGTCCGCAGACCGACGCTCTACCGCTGAGCCAAACCGTTTTCGGCTGCACACATTATTTTAACAAAATTTCCCTTTTTCTTTCAGTCCCCACAGACTTCCTCTCCAATTGAATGTTATGTACAATTACTGTCTGACACACATTCTGACCTCTCGCTCTTTTTGAAAAAATCTTTCTTTAGCCAGTATTATCTCTTCTACCCATCTACTCACTCCCCACCTAGTGTTCACCTCATCCTACTCAGCCTTAGTCAGTCTAGACTGAGTCTTCCTTTAGCAACTGAAAAGATTGTCTTTGACTTAAACCTCATACTAGAACATCTCAGGTTATTTTTCTTTTCTTCTCAGAACTCTGCATTAATCTCAGGGAAGCAGTGTGAATTTCTTGACCATTTCTCATTCCCATTTAACCCCACTTTCCTGACACTGTCTCCCCCAACTCTCCTCCTGTGCCTCTCACCAGGCCTTCTCTAGGTTCTCCTGCACCTCTAAGTCTAAATCTCATCCTCTTCCCTTTCCTACCTATTCCCTCTGCTCTTAGTGATACCATCCACTTCCAAAAGTTTTACTTTCACCTCTATGAAGATGACATGCAAGTCTTTTTGTTTACTCCAATGTTGCAACTCCTAAATGGTGCAGACCTTAATTTTCAGGGCGCCATCAGGAGCCCACACCTGGGAGAGGAGCGGGCCTGGGAAAGGAGAACTTGGCGAGGGACAGGGCAGCGAAGGAAGGGACATGGCGTTTTGATTGGTGACAGAACACTTAAGTAATAAAGACAATTATCTTTGACAAACTTCTTAGCTGATTCATGATCTGGCCACTTCATTCTGACATGAACTGCTTCTTCCATAGCCGCTGCTTCTCCCCACATCTCTGTGTCGCAGTCCTGCTGCAGCGGTCCCCCTTCTCCAGGTGCTGTTTGGATCCCTCCTAAAACAGTACGCGTATTGTTGATTTCAGCATCTTTATGTTCTTTCTTACTTATCTCTATGTCTTGTGTTAGCAGTTTACTTCTCTGCCAGCGATCCAAGTTCAAATCTCAATTTCCCTACATTCTCCCACATTCACATTTGTTTAATGGTCATTGCAACCTTTGATTCCCCCTGGAATTTCCCTTGCACCCAACAATGGAAATGCATTTTATTTCTTATTGTCATTACTCTGTTCACACTTTTATTTGACTTTTCCCACATTATCATACTCTGTCCCCAAAAGATGCATTTACTTCTGATTATCCATCTTGCCTGTTCACTGCTCATTACTGTCTTCAAGTTCATCACTGTTAAGCAGTCCTTTCTCGTATCTTTATCCTCTTCCATGGATTCCCATTGCCTATCAAACAAACCCTAAGGCTACACCTTGGCTTTCAAGGCCTTCTGAAAATCAGGTTGAACCTAATTTTTATGGTTCACCTAAAGCCTCCTTCAGTCTCCCTGCACTGTTACAGCTAAATCACACTACTGTTGAATGATTTTGGTTAATCACACCTTGGTGATGCGGCTGCCTTCATGTGGTCAAGAGGCTTCTCCACATTTCCCAATTGTTCAGTTGTTGAAATGTTTTGTTTTGTTTTTATGTGTGTGTGGTGTTTTGTTTCCTCCCCCCCCCCACCCCGCCCCCAAAGGTCAACCCAGATGTCTATCTTACTTGAAATCTTCCCAGTTTCTACCTACCTAAATTTTTTAAAAATATATATTTTATTGATTTTTTACAGAGAGGAAGAGAGAGGGACAGAGAGTTAGAAACATCTATGAGAGAGAATCATCAATCAGCTGCCTCTTGCACACCCCCCACCAGGGATGTGCCGCAACCAAGGTACATGCCCTTGACCGGAATCGAACCTGGGACTTTTCAGTCCGCAGGCTGATACTCTACCCCCTGAGCCAAACTGGTCTCTGCCCTGCCTAAATTTTTTAGTTATACACACACACACACACACACACACACACACACTTTTAAATTTTGATTCCGTACTGTATTCAATCTTGTGCTATAGTTATTTGTACCATTTCCTTTTCTCCTCTAACTTATTAGGAATATATTTTTCTCCAGAACCAGATCTTATTTATATTTTCCTCCTTTTTCACCACCAAAAAAATTGCCTGGCTCCACTAATTTCTGTTCCAATAATGTAGATTAATCTTGATATAATTTAAATCAATGTAAAATAAAATAAATTACTATTAAGAAAAAATTTGGACTTTTATTACTGATGTTTCTTAGGTGATTGACTATTTAAAATAATTATGATGGTTAGAGGAAGCAACCTTTAGTTTTTTGAATACATTTTGTTGGTTGAATGACATTATATGGGCAGCTGCATCCTTCTGTTTTCTAAAAACCTCCATGTTTGCATGTGAGATGGGTAACTGTAACTTTGTTTGCTTGGCTGTACATATCTACATACCTGAATTGGGAGGAATGAACGTTTGAATAGAAAAAAATAGGTTTTTTTAAAAATAATAATTTGTGTTGGATAACAATTTTTGTCAAGAAATAAGAGAACTTTAAAAGAACAATTAGTAAAATATTTCTGCTATTTAAAAATAATTTAATGAGCCCTATAGAAGGCAAAGTTCTGTGTTGTTGTTTGTTTTTTAAATTTAGATATGGGAAATAACATTGTTACTATCAGAACTAATTTCCTTAATAGACACTACCAAGTGTCTATTTTTTCCCTTCTTCATTTCTTTTCTCTTCATTCCACCAAAATCTAATAATTTTCCAAGTTCTATATATAAAGTTTTGGGTTAAAAAGTACATTAAAACCTTTAAGAAAAGCCAGTTATTTGAAGGTATTTGGGAGCCACATCATCAGCAAAACTCACATCATAAAAGTCTATATTTAGCCATGTTTTAAAAGGGAAGCTGGATGGTGTGATGGCAGCTGTGGGTGGCCATGCTTGGGAGATCCCGTGAAAGGCCGCGGTCTGCTGCAGGAGGTTTCAGTCTGGGTGACAGGATATTTCCATGTGTGCTGCTTTCAGTTGATACCTTCCGGCAAAGCTTCCTGTGTGCTGCAAGAGCACACACCTACACCGCCCACAGCACAGTTTCTTGATTTGAATTGGGTTTCATGGAGTGTGGGTCGTTTCAGAGGTTGATTCCATACTCAGATGTCTGAGAACGTAGTGAAGACCTCATTGTTGAGTTCAAAGATTCTTATTATTATATTTAAAAAAAAGTTTTCACAAAGATAGAAAAATCTATAGAACTAAAATATATTACTTTAGGTCCTTAAGTTGGAATCTAACTTTGTGATTTTGCAGATGAGGAAACAGAGACTGAGAGAGGTCAATAACTTGCCCAAGAATCACAAGGTGAATATAGGTTTTCTGACTTATAGTTACCCAGTCTTAGTTTTCTCCAAAGTAAACTACCTCCTTAATATTAAGAACTTGAATGTTGTATTTAATACAGATAGTGAAGCGACTCCCCACCCCCCAGATCTTTTTCAAAAGAGCAGATTGAAAAAGCAAGAAAATGTATGACCAATTAAAATGGGCCATAATTTGGTTACATATAATTTAGTTCTTAGGAGCCACAAATAATTATGTGTGTGTGTGTGTGTGTATGTGTGTGTGTGTGTGTGTGTGTGTGTGTGTGTATATATATATATATATATATATATATATATATATATTATAAATGATAAAATATAGTTAAATATATATTATAAATGATAAAATTATAAATAATAAAATATACTTATATACTTAAATTGCCTTTGGAAGTTATTGGGATAAGCTTCACACAACTATAAAATGTCCTAAAAAATTTGGTAACTTGTTTTTTCTTATATGTTATTTTCCCTAATGAGTTCATGAAAGGTGAAAAAAAGTTAGTGGAAATGATCTTTGTCAGACACTTAAAAAGGCAGGAAGGAAAAAAGGTAGATTTAAGTTATTTGTATATGCCTCCTATGTGATTTTGTTAAACCATCTTTAGTCCACCTGAGATGAATCATTAAATTCCCACTTTAATACAAAAGAGGTCAAGTGATTTTAAAGTTCATTGTTACCTTAATTTGTGCATAAATTCCTGACTCAAAGGAAATTTTAGAATGAATAGTGGATTCTGTAATTGAAATTCATTTCAGTCAGTAACTCAAGACAAAATTGAGATTATCTTGCTAATACTTTAGCTGTCCCAACAATGATCAACATTTGCTAAGAAATTGGTGACTTTCTGGGTTAGGCCTATATCAAGTCACCACAATGATTACCTGTTTGGAGTCTAAGTCTTTGTTTAGGGGAAATGTATATACACACTTTAACAGCTGATAGATCTGTTTTGAAAATGAAATGTATTTTAATGATCACTGCCTTTATAGTTATTCCAAGTGTGTGTATACTTTTTTGGGGGACACTCTATGTATATGGTATAGTTTAAGGATAAGATCCAGAGTTTCAAATATAATCACAAGATATTTGTGAAAAGTTGCAATCAAATATCTCACTAGCCAAATTAGGTGGAATAAATGGAAAGTTCTAGAAATGATATTCAGTATACACTGGAGTGGGGAATAATTAGAGGGAAAGGAAGTATCATTCTGATAAGGCATAAAAGACTGAAGATTGAGCCATGGAAATGGGACAAAATATTATTGTGAAAGAATAGTTAACAGTTAATGGAAATGCAGAACAATATGAGAAAAGAATGATTAAATATCTAGTAAATGTAGATCTAGAAAATACTAAAGATGAAAGTCTTTATAGTTAAGCAGTTAGGAATGCTTATAATATAGCTTGATTCTTACAGAATGTTAGGGAATTAGATTTTCTTCTCAATATCATGGTACAAATAAGAAAAACAAGATACAAGGAGAGTACAGAGGTGTTCAGAATAAAAATTTACAAGGTCTCATTCAACTGATTCATAAAACTCAATAATCCTCACATACTTTTAGCTATTATTCCCTCACACCCACACACACCTGCTACCACTAATTCCATTGCAGGCATCCGGAAGGATAAATTCAATAACCAGAGCTTTTTCAAATTCCAAGACAATCAAACTGCTCTCCAAGACATGTGAAATGATACCTACACTAGGAAGCATTATAGATCTTAAATATCTGGCCCCTGAGTTGAGCAAATTAATAAATTACATCTCAGTGATCTTGATGATAAGTAGATGATATAAAATAATCCATTAGAACAAATGTTTTTTGCTTATTTGATACTCCTTTTTGAGTCAAGTTCTGTATCTTGAGCAAGGCAAGATTTTCACCCCACCTTTCTCTCAAAGGAATAGATGGGCGCATCGAACGATTTTTCTAAAGAAAAAGAATTCCCCAAATGCGGTGTAATTGCAAACTTCATTGTGCTTCTGGATTACATTTGTTAAATTCAGAAGAAGAGGGGCACTTGGCACTTGTGTGTTATTGGAAATTCCCCAAACACAGACAACAAAAGCTCAGTCAGTTTAATCAAATTATCAGCTTTTCCTCAGTCTGTGTTTAGTCTGTGTTTGTCTAATGTCCGGGTGCATATTTTCTACTTAAGAAAATCAATAAATCTGCTGCTTTAAAAAAAGGCACATTTGAAATGCAGTATACAGCGTATTGCACTATCTGATCCAGCAATCTGTCTGCCTCTGCCCCACAGAAGGAAGGAACAAGAAATATGCCTGAGAAGCTTGTGAGATGGTTTAGGAACTCCTATAGGAAGGGGGGGAAATGATGCCATTGAGATGTGCACACCACTCACTTCTGATGGAGACATGTGTACCTGAAGCTGCTTTCTGCCATTTTGAATGTCTTTAAGTAGTACCATGAGCTGGACTAATGTGATCTTAGCAACAGTGTCACTAAGAAAGGTTGCCTAGAGAGGAGTCTTGTAATATTCTTTCATTGACATAATTATTAGTTCTCTGTTTAGTTTGAGATCTGACAGCATCTCATCCTTTATTGCTTTGCATTGTAAATATTTGAGCTGTCAGTCTAATGTATGATACTCCATGTCTCCAACTGAGGGAAGTGACCCTTTTACTTCAGGGGCTGTTCTTCACGTCCCAGTAGCTCTCAGGTTCGCTGTCGGTATCTATTTATTGGCAGCAGTAAACAAGCACAGACCAGTTGTTTATGTAAATCACCTTAGATAGTAATACTTTTGATAAATAAATAGCTTATATTTGTTCTATAAAGATCACCTCATTAATAAAAAATCAAAGTTCAGGCTTTTCTTAGACTCAAACAGAAAAATACAGGATTTTGATGGTAAGAACTTAGTGCGTTTATTTCTGTGGATTAGTTCTGACTGTGTTATAATTGGTGCGTGTTCTTGCCCAGAAAAGTAAATCTATATTAAATAAAATTTGAAAGGAAATAAGGAAGAGAGGCTTTTTTGGAAATAAGATGAATTTTCTCCTATTGATTAAAACATCTATAATAATAAAAGTGTAATATGCTAATTAGACCAGACATCCTGCTGGATGACCTTCTGGATGAATCTGAGGCTGCGAGGGAAGCCAGGGTCCCGGGTGCCAGAGGGAAGCCAGTGCCATCAGTCGGGGGAAGGACAGCCTATTCTTGAACGAATTTTGTGCATTGGGCCTCTAGTATAAACATAACAAAAAATAGATGCTGCTCTTCTTAATAAAAATCTACAAATACTAATAAATTATTAAATATGTTATTATATTAGAGATTTTTTTTTACCTAAATACTTGCTCACCATTAATCCTTAAAGTGTGCCTTTTATGATAGAAGTCTTTCCTCTCATAAATAGCATTGATACCTCTAAATAAGTTAGTTGGTTTTGAGTAATGATAATATATTGGGTTTGATTGCTGAAGAAATTTTGTCTAATCTTTCTCCTTCCATGTTTTCTTTGGCAGTAACTAGATATGGAAAAATAGTGAAATTTACACTCCAATGAATTTGTCAAATATTAATAATTGTCCAGGTAATTCATGACACTTTTACTGGTTTGTGTTTATACTCATAGGGGACAATAAGGAACAAGTATTGGGGAAGGAATAGAAAGGCCACTTAAAACAGCTTCCCAAAATAGTCCTCAATAAAGAAAAAATTTGATTAGCTAACTCCCTTCCCCCCACAATATTTGATAGCAAATACTTGCTTTATTGTAAAAATACAGAAGTCACCATCATGAAGTGACTTTCTTGTTTATTTCTAATGATCCTGGGGGGATACTTTCATGTTTAATACACATCTTTCTCTGAGTCCAGTTTGCTGTTTTCCCCACGGTAGTTTACGTGAAGAATTTTCAGTCAGGGTAAAAAAGGTGTTGCTTATGCAGAGAATCCGTTTAGTGGAGCAGGCTAATAGGCTGACCAGTCATTAACTAAAACACAGCTGGGAAGAGGCTATAATCCCCCAATTTCCTTCACAAATGCAGTAAATAAATATTCAAATGAAGCAGTGCACACATTTGCATATGTGCTAAACAAAAGCCCAGCTGAAGATTTGGCTTAAAAGCTCTGCTAATGTTTTCCCCTTTTCTACCTATAATTCCTCTACCTGTATTTCACAAATGTCCCCGTACTTCTTCCAAAATAGAAGTCCCTTTTACTTCCAGAAGTATTTTAGAAATCTCTTTTGCTGACCTCCATTAGCTATTTCATTGAACCCATTTTTAATAGGAATAAAAACCAGCTATCAAATTAAGTGCATTTCCTCTTCTGTAGATATTTTAAATTTCAGTATCGTCAATGTGTAATATAGCTTTGACACTCTGTTCTTTTGGTTTGTGAATAGCACTGGATTTTGGACCACAGAGCAAGAAATACTTAGGAAATAAAACTCTGAGGCTTGGCCTTAATATAATAATTTGTTAACCCCTTGAGCTTTAGGAATCAGAGTCAGATCAGCTTCCTAAATTCTTCAGTCTGTCTTCTGAGATTTTAAGAAAGTGATGTAAGGTAGAACGCTGTTCGGTTAATTATTCCTCAGAATGAGCCTCCGTATTGTTACAAATTCCCCATTCTGCCTTTTCTTTCCCTCTCCTGCTCTTGTTCCACGATGGTAATTTCTGGAGTCAGATTCTGGGGCACGCCTGACCTTAGGCTCTTCTGGGTTGCTTATCCTGAAGCACCGTGGGCCCTCCCAAGGTGTCGAAATATAATTAGGAGAAAAGGAAATCATTCAGTGAGGAGCCTAAGGGAGGACACGAGGGGTTACTTTCTGAGGGGAGAAATAGATTGTCCAAAATAAAAAAATTAAAATAAAAAATCAAGTGATTCTGAAAAGAAAAAGAGGGGAAAAAAAGAGTTCTGCATTTAAAGAAAGAAGCAAATGAAAAATTACCGAGGTAAAATTGGCTTTCACTTGTTTTCAGCACTGTCTGTGACTAGCAGTTTTGCCTCACTCCCTTCCCCAGGGGAGAAAGAAAAATAAGGCAGCAGCCAAAACCCCCGGAGGTTCGTAGGTTAAAGTGAATTTCTGCTTTCTTTTCTAGTTGTAGGCATTGGACTATCCTTAGTATACGTGTATACGAAGACATATACAATGGTATATACATATATCACATCTGTATATATAAAATTTATGAATATGTAATCTTACTGACTCTTAGCAAAGTGAGGAGTGGATTTTCAATCTGTGTATCTTATAAGGAAATGGGTGAGTTCTGGAAGCACTAAATCAGAATGTGGGCCTCCAATATTGTACTTTCAACTAAGTAATAGAGGAATTATTTTTGCCAACCTGTAGTTACATGCCTGCACAGAATCCCTACTGGTGCCTTGTTAGTTACTTGCTATGCAGCATCCGGACGTGTTCTAATTCTGCACTGAGGAGCAAGTGTAGCTTAAACAATACAGCTTTCCACAGTTGAGATAATAAAAGATTTTTTCCTTCTCATTCAATCACATTTACAAAGCATACTTGTAGGGAGAAGGCCACTGTGATATAAATGATAATGCTTTGTATTTTAACAAAACCATGTCAGTATATTTTGAATTATCCTTTTTTTTTTTTTTTTTACAAGTAAATTTTTTCCCCTGAAGAAAATGAAAGCTTTAATACTAGGAGGCTGTTTCAAACATGCTCTAGGCTAGCTGATATTATCAAAGTACAGAAGGGCACTTTTAAGAATCAAGTTGTGTGAATTGTATAGAGGGTCTAGGAACATTACAGGTTGGAGCAAAAGTAGTTTTACAGTGTGAGTACACAAAACACAGTTTATTCTTATATTATCACCTATTAATTATTGTATTCCTTTCTGTAGGAATAACTATAAACCTAGTTTTGCCCTGCTCTGTATTTCACCTATTAATTATTGTATTCCTTTCTATAGGAATAACTATAAACCTAGTTTTGCCCTGCTCTGTATTTTGAAGAGCCTTTAAAGTTTTCAAAATGCATATAGAACATAGAAAATAACAATAAGGATAACATATTTACCCACAGCCACTTTAGTGTAGCTCCTCCATACATTAATTAATATTGGACAGTCCTTTAGGAAAAATAATACTATCTTTTCCCATTTGTATAGTAGGAAAACTATATTATTATTATTATTATTTTTTTTTTTTTTTTGTTAATCCTCATTTGAGATTATTTTTTCCATTGATTTTTAGAGAGAGTGGAAAAGAGGGGGTGAGATAGAGAGAAACATCTATGTGAGAGACATATCCATTGGTTGCCCACTGCACATACCCTGACTGGGGCTGGGGATTGAGACTGGAACCGAGGTGAGGTACGTGCCATTGCCTGGAATTGAACCTACCACTCTTTAGTCCTCTGGCGGAAGCTCTAACCACTGAGGAATCTGGCCAGGGCAGTAAACTACATTTTTAAAATAACTTTTAAAAGAATTATCTCTTTTGATTTTCATACATTACTTTTTGTTGCTATTATCGTTATACTGATTGATTTAAGCACAAAAAGTTATTGTATAATCAGTTTTTTCTATTTTTTCTTTTCATTATTGTGAAGGCTCTAAGTCACATATAATTGTGGTGTTATTTTTTTGGGATTTGAGCTTCCTAATCAGCTGCATGTCAAAGACTCTGGAACTCATGCGAGTAATCACAAGCTATGAAGTAACAAAAACCAGGAGAGAGAGAGAGAGAGAAGGGGAGAGAGAAAGAGAGAGAGAGAGAGAGAGAGAGAGAGAGAGAGAGAGAGAGAGAGAGAGAGAGAGAGAGAGAGATAGTTTCAGTCATCATGGCAGGGAGGTTTTTATCAGCCATTCTGTCTGAGCAAACGCAGTGTGTTCAGCAGTCCAGACTGAGGTCACGGCTGCCCCAGAATTTGGGTGGTTGGGGATATTTTGGGATGCTTTCATTAGAAGGTACAGAGTACAGTTAAGAAACAGGCTTGGGGCACAGCATATGATTATGGCAAGACGGGCTGACCACTGGGAAATTGCTGAGCTAACAGGCTGGGGTGTCAGGCTGACCTCCCCTCGGGCCAAGTCCACAGAGAGCCACCACCCAGCACACCTTCTGAGGGGTAATCTGAAGCACTCGGTGTTCTAAATACCCATCTGAGCAACAGATGTTTCTGTAAGACAAAAGTATTGTACATGTTCAAAGGCTCTGTTTGTGAATCTTCTTGCCTTTCTATTTTTAAAGATGCTTGGACCCAAAAAAACATCCCTTATATTTACTTTAGAATGTTCCAGCACCCTTGCTGCCGGTTCCACTGGTGGTGGAGTGTGGTGGGTGTGTGTCCGGAGGAGGGGTGAATGGGGGTTGCAGAAGAGTTCTAACTGCAATGCAAGAGTCACACACTGAACAGGCTGCAAGCTCCCCGGAGCTTGTTCACAAAACCATTATATAAAGCAGATCTTTTTTAGACTTCTTATATTTAACGATGGTTAATGCTTATGGATAAAAATCTTTCCAATTTCATTTTGTGGTTAACAAAATATTTCTTTCTTGTGTTTCTTGCTTCTTATAGCACCTAAACTTGATGGTTTATTTTTCTCCTGATTTTCAAGCAGCCTATTTATACAAAGCATGGAAGGGAGTTAAAGTGAGAGAGAATTTGGAGAAGGTGTCACTTGATAACCATGACAACTCAGAAGGCAATGAGAAGAAATTTGGAATCTAATATTTATTTTATGAGAAATAGAAAACCTGGCAATTGAAGCAACAGTCCTCTGTTACCTGGCATAGTCAGAGCATGGTTGAAGTAGAATAAATGTGAAGAAAATGGAAAAATGTTAATTTTATAACTTGGAAAGGAAAAAATACATTAAAAAATTCACTAATGTCACTTTTTGTCATCTCACAACATCTCACAAAGTCTTTCTATTTTAAACTACAATTATATCTACTGATGCCCCTTTGTGAGGTTTTGATTGGGTAGTAGTATATATATGTTTTTCTTATAATAAAAGAAAAAAAATGAAATAAAATGCTAAGCAAGATAAATTAATTATGATAGACTAAAACAAATCCTGTTGAATTTGACTTGTTTTGAGTGTCATGGGCTTCAATTTAATTCAGCATGATTTAAGAAGATCCCAGAGCTTGTGTGAATCAAAATCTATATTTCAAATTTGGATGCTTAAGAAGCAAAACGTGTGTTATATATCAAAAGGACAGACTAAGCTCAGATCATAAGTGATTGTCAGGTTTCTGCTAAAAAGGCAACAGATCAAAAAAAGTAAAATTAAAGTTTCTACAGAGAAAGGAAATCTGTAAAAATATCAAGTCTATTTACCATGTTATAGTTTGCCTTCATTTGTAAGCATGTGTGTGTGCTTGCATGTGTGTAAGTATTCGTGTGCATACTTTTCCTGGCCACACATTTGCTTCTTCTCTAATTTATTTCCTCTCTTATTGTTGCTTTCCATTTCCTTAAAAAATATATCTTAAGGTCTTCTTCAGCAATTCCAGGCCATCTGTCCTCACTGTACTAAATAAGCATTCATGGACACATGGCTCCCTCCTCCAGACTGACAAAAGCTCTTTAGTACAGCTAAGAGAAAATGACCCAACAGTGGTAAAGATGCCTAAAAATATTTAAAGTGAAAAAAATTAAGACTCACCAACTTTCTCTTTACTTGACTCCCCCTCTTTTCTTAAGTTTATTTTATGTTTAACCATTGGAATCTGCCCTAACAGAATACATTTGCATAATTGCCTGCCAAATTAGATATAAGCTTAATTTTAATGGTAAAGAATCCTTATATCGGAAGAAAGAAATTAATTAAAAAACAACCTTTAACTTCCTTTTAAGCCAGGGTTGCATATATTCCTGTGTATAATTGGAGAATATTTAAAAGCTAGAAAGGCGGTTATGTTAAGAAGCGTTTGAAATTCCCACTTCTGTAGTAACTATAAGAGGGTCGGTGTATATATATATTTAGCAGTTTAATAAGGTTGCACCCAATGAGCAGATATGGTTTCAAATAACTTACATAAATTGTAAGGCACTAAGGGAACATAATTTTAAAAGAAGTAGTATTAACATTTTATATAAAAGACTGACTCTTATTCCTTTCCAGTTGACCAATCTTTGATTTTTTTTGCATATAGAAAATTGACTTGTTTAATTCCCAATGAATACTATTTTCTTTTATAAGTTTGTTAGTTTATTAAAGCATTTTATCTAATGAAAAATATTTTAATTGGATGTAAATTATCACTTTATTTTTTCACAACAGATGCTGTGCGAATTACATGAACTTATATGAATTTCTGAGCTACTCATAAGTATTCAGAAAACTGTTAAAAACCTGTTAACTGAATAGAAGATATTTCTATCCTCTTTATAGGCTAAACTACTTGCTTATGTAAAAATCATTGGGCATTTTCCTCCTGAAACTTAAGTAATTATGTATAAACAAGTGTTTCTTTATTCTTACATCTATGCTATATATACTTATACCTATTCTAAGTATAGCCCAAAGTGATGTCTTCTAGAACTTAGGTTACAAAATAACTGAACACTACCTGCCATATACTTTACATTAAAAGAAAAACTTTGCTCGACATTGCTGCTATCTGTGGACAAGTATAAATCTTTCCTCAGCATGCTTTTGGCTTAACTCCAGTTATTACTACTTAATTTGCTCAAAAAAGGATATGCTTCTTTAAATAGCCCACAATAAAAGTTTTTAGCATATTTCTAGAAATAAATGAATAACATTTTAAGTGGTCCTTAAATTACGATGGCACAAACAGAGCAGCCGTCTGGTTGATACAACAAAATGGAAGTCAGACACCCGATAAATTATCATCTCATCTGTTTGACATACAAAGATTTTCCAGTTTTACAAGCCCTCTTTTAGAAATGCATAGTATAGTATATATGCTATTAAAACTGGTCTTTTGAGAGCGTGTGAGTGTGTGACTAGGGGGGAAGAGGCGATGAGGTGGTAAAGAAGGAACTGAATTTAGGTGGTGATGAATTTCATTAAGCAGTAGGTGTTCATCAGTGTGTGTCTTAGACTGCTCAGTGTTTTTTTTATAGAATGTTTCCCCCTTCAAAAAAAACAAAACAAAAAAAAACACACACAAAAAAAATTAGTGGGTGTTCAATGGGCTCTTTTGTTGTTCAGTCTGTAAATTAGAAATTTACAACAAATCTTAAATGAGGGACCAAGTATGGTACAAAAGTCTACTTTAAGATTTAAAAAATGTGAATGCCAAATCAAAGTCAAAATTATAAACATGGGTGGAAAAATACCAAAAGGTTTTCTATTTGAAAAGAATATCACTGCACCCTCTGAGAAGCAAAAAGTAGGATTAGAGATATGCCCAGGGTCTGATTCGGGAAGGAAGCAGAATCAAAGCAGTAGAAATATATATAAGACTAGAGGCCCCTTGCATGAAATTCATGCACAGGGTCCCTAGGCCTGGCCAGTGATCAGGGCTGATTGAGGCCTTTTGGCTGCCAGCCAGGGCCTTCGTTCATTCCATGTCTCTCCCTCAATGGTCAGCACTTGTCATAGCAAGGGATCGAACTGCCGGTCTCCCGGATGAATTCCCAAGGGGACACTTTGCATATTAGCTTTTTATATAGATAGATAATAGATAAAATGCCCACATATTCATGGTTTAATTTTTGCTGATGCGGAGAAAGCAAATTATATTTCGAACTCAGAGTTTTCCAAATCCTGGATAAGTGGGTAGAGGTCAAGGAACTGCTTCATCTCTAATATACTAAATCGCTGGGGGAGGCAGGAAGGAAGAAAAGAGGTTGGGAAGAGAAACCAGGAAGTGGAAACATCTAGCTCTGAAGCTGAGCTGACACTCAGTCCAGTTCTCCTTAAGTATGACTTAAGCTACAGATAACAGTATAAGGCATTTCTTGTATGTTTTGGGGTCCTATTAATGAAGTTTTCTTCAGTACTTTTCTTTTTCAATTTACTTTTCAAATTCTTAATGAATATCAATAGATGAAGAATTTGAACCATACATCTTCTATAAATTTTAAGTTAATTTCATAGGGGGAGAATAATTGGCCAAATATTTATAGATAATCCATTTGAAAATAATCCCTAATGTAGTGAAGCAGCTGTTTCACTCTCTGGGAAGAATATAACATAATGGAATAATACAGACATTCAAATAAAAACCTAAATTATATATTTTACTACATTTCTTACCATGTCAAATTGCTTACCTCCCTGATCCTTGGCTTCCTCCTCTGTAATCAGGAGACAATAATTGCTTCATCATGGACTAATTTTGAATACTAAATAATATATGTAAAGTGTCCAAAAGAAGTTTGGGCACAGACTGGGTGCTCATAAAAAGTAAATTCTCTCTCCTCTGCCCACCTGGACCTGGACATCTAATGGCATATGATCAGGTTAGTCACCAGAAGAATGATACAGTTCAGGAAAATTCTCCAGGATACTTTTAGTATTGACGTCAGCAGTCTTCTAAATAAAGCCTGAGATCAATAGTTAAAAGTTGTATGTGGTTAACTTCAGCAGGGGAGTTTTCTTTAAAAAATC
Organism: Pipistrellus hanaki; assembly: GCF_964339955.1. NCBI lineage: Eukaryota > Metazoa > Chordata > Mammalia > Chiroptera > Vespertilionidae > Pipistrellus > Pipistrellus hanaki. The sequence goes on along the minus strand of NC_140506.1, from coordinate 43,982,323 downwards.
CCCTGTTGAGAGCTATAACTACCATGAGTTCTACTAAAGAAGGTATTAATATTATTCTTTTATTAATAAATTCCCTATGTTCATGTATATATAGTCCCAATCCATGGCTTCATAAAGAGGAAAATATGAGTATGGAATATAATCCATGAAAATAATACTTAAAGTTATAATATTGTCACAAATTTTATAAATATAAAGATTTAAGAAAAGGAGGGAGTTTTATTTTTTTACAAAATAATTGCTGGATTTCTCTTTCAACATTTGATAATAAAAATAAATTTAAAGGATTTTAAATTGAGATATTTATAATACCCATTTTAATAGATGAATAAATAATAAATCATCTACATAAAACAGTTTTGAAATTAATAAATCTATTTAATTGGAGGAGATATTAGGTAATTTCTAAATAATTATCTTTAATTTATACAATAATGCATGTTTGTTATGTTTAGAATGGGTATATATGATGCAAATAGAACTGACAACTAGTAAATCTTGAGCAAAACCATTACTTTACAGAAAAAAATAACACTCTGCAAATGAGAAAAATAAACTTTTCAAATTACACCACACCATAATGCTTCATACAATTTTAAAATTTCCTCTCTGTGGCTTGAGAAAAAGAATGTACTTCTAATCAATGATATATAGAATATACTTTGTCCCTATTTAGATATTTCTGAAAGTCATCATGGCCTTCTTCCAAGTAAGTCTGTTAAGTGTGGAGTTTTACTTTTGTGATTTTGGAGAAAGTATGAATAAATATAATAGTGATATTTATTATAATTAAAAATTCATAAAAGTTCATTTTAAACTGATTACACTATTTTTTAACTTTAAACATACGAATATGTACGTGCACACAAACATACTCCTCATTATTTACTACTTAACTATGCTCACAAACGCACCAAACTATTGTTCTAGGCCAGTGGTCAGCAAACTCATTTGTTCACAGAGTCAAATAGCAACAGTGCAACGACCGAAATTTCTTTGGAATGCCATTTTTTTAAAACTTAAACTGCTTTCAACTCCACTTCTTCAAAATAGACTCGCCCAGGCTGTGGTATTTTGTGGAAGAGCCACACTCAAGGGGCCAAAGAGCCGCATGTGGCTCGCGAGCCGCAGTTTGCCAACCATGGTTCTAAGCTCATCTCAGAAAGGAGCAGAGAAACATAGAAGGGTTGTTTTAAAGTTAAGTGTGTTCTATTTAACCTGTATTACAAAGGGTCCAAACATTTTTGGAACCTAGAGATGTCTAATGGAACTGATATCACTTAACAAAGATTCCATAAGGCTAAGATCAAACTTTGCTTTCCACTTATAGCAGAAATAGTTAAAATCGCTGTGGAAACAGAATCCTTTACATAAAATACTAATGCTCACTTTCTTTTGTTGCCAGATAGGAGCATGAACACTGCCTAAGTAAAGGAGAGGGAAAGTGGTTGTAAGGAAAAGATAAGCTATAAGGGTATGAAAGGAAAGGTAATAAAAAGGAAAATGAAAGGGGTCTGGTTGACAATGAAAATTATTTCATAAAACTGTGGTTGGATGTACAAGACAACAAGTTAAAGGAATTATTTCTGGTTAGTTCAGACAGTAAAATAGTCAATCTGGATTGATCTAAGTATATATTTAAATTTCTGTCTGAAGAACATAGTTTAACCATAAATTCATAATCCTGCTATCTAGACAATATATAAACATTTGATCTTATATTGGTAAAGTTAAGCACTGCCTTCATTGTAGCCTCTGATTCTGAAAAAAGATAAAAAATAGTGTTCTCCCATCGTCTCTCCTGTGTGTGTGTGTGTGTGTGTGTGTGTGTTTGATTGAACCTGAAAATCTTAAATTTACACAGTGTTACATGCCAAATATATTTCAATAATGAATGGTGTTCTTTAAATTTCTACAAATCAAACTGTGAGTGTAAACAGGGTAGGCTAGATTATACTGAGAGAATAGCTCCAGCATTGCTGTAGACGAGCACATAAAAGGGTATTTCTTGTTCATCTTACATGTACATAACAAGACGACTGGGAACTCTGTTCCACACCATCTCACGCCAGGCTGCCGAGGCTTCTGTCATCTGGAAAGGGCTGGTTGCCTTGGTGGGTAGAAAGGAGCAACAGCAAATTAAAATTTTCTTTAAGAGGCTTCATCTTGAAATGACACATGTCACTTCTCACATTTTAGCAACCAAGGCAAGTCAGAAGGAAATAAAATAGGCTTCTTGTCATGAGGACAAGGAAATGTGACCATGTGACCAAAAGAAGAGATCCTAGTGGCCAATCACAAGAGACAACACAACCAGCGGGAAGGCTGAGTGATCCATTTTGTCTATTTTCACTTTGTTTATCATCCCTGTGGTTCTAATGATTATGGAGAAACTCACATTGATTAATGTGGTCAAAATCAGTGAACAATTTTCCTTCATTGTTTTGTTTCAGACAAAAATACAGTTCCCTATATTTTTCTCAGAGATTCATTTCCCTGAAAAGTTTTTCTTTCCCACAAAACATCAGCCACTAGAAAATTGTTGGATTTGTAAAAACACAACTATTTTAATAATAAATATCCTAGCAACCCAGTATATGAGTTGCAATATGCTCATATAGCAGTGCTGTGCACATTTTCTTAGTTCATTTTATATGCTCTCTTTCTGTTTGTCCTGAATGTCAAGGCCCCTGCTTCATCCAAAAATGTCCTTGGATTGACATCGCCATTATGGCTCCAGTTGTTATTGCTGTGCTGTTGCCAAGGCAGCCAAAATATAGACTGGATTCCAAGTAGTAACTGGGTGGGTAAAAGGGTAGTCACTTCCACTCTCATGAATACAGCTGCTCTGAATGTGACAAATACCATTATCATCCTGGGTCTTATTACCTCAAACCACAAGGTGCTAGCTGAACAAATGCTCGGTTTTAACTGTCAGATTCTTGAACGTGTCACATTTTTCTTTGGATCTTTAGGTTATTGTAACAGCTGTTTGTAAACATTGTAAAGTCCACATTAGGGACAGAATGGGTAGGAATATTTTGACCCAATGTCTGCCCTCTGAACCATCAGAAGGAATGCAGCATGTCTGCTGACACTTAAAGCAATAGATTTAAATAGCAACCAGGATCAACTTCCAGTTGAATAAGTCAATAGGAATTTTCAGTTTCTGACTCCATCTGGGTCAGTTTTCTTTCATCGGCTGGCCTGAGGACGTCCAAGGGTGTTCAAACCATAAACGAAAAAAGGGTAGCAAATAGATATTTCCAGCAAGATTGTATCTGAACAATATTTAACTAAGAGCCTAGTGTATCCTCTTCAATAGTTAAAGTTACTGGTGCTTGTTGAATGGCAATCCTCTTTTTTTTTTTTTTTTTTTTAGCACAGGGACATGAGAAGCTTCAGAATTTCATGCTCTGATCTCTTTCATTCTGAAAATACCCCCATGCTATTTTTTGTAGTGGTAATGAATTAGATATTTCTAGTGCTTGCCTGGGTAAGCAGTCAGGAGGGCTGTTGTAATAAATAAATACTAAAAGCACATTGCTCTGATAATAGCGATTTTCATTGAATGATGTGAAGGTGCTGTGCAAAAGAGTGATACAGAATGCTTAGAAGGGCTTTTATTAGCAGAAATGTAATGCAGTTTTAAATGGAACAGTAAGGCAGACTGTCGAATCTCTGACATTGTGAATACAGTATCATTGGTAATTTTGGACACCTTGGATCTCAACCCAAGCACTTGAGAAGCTAAGAACAATTCTCATGTGAAAATACACTTATAGAACATTGAATATTATGATAAATCTTGTCCTAGGGATTTCTAGATTTTGTATTCTCCACATATCTGCCAATAAATTGTATTAGATAGTCATCTTTGAAAACACCCATACGATATATAACCAGCTGAAATTTTATTTAGGATTAAAAATAAGATTCTCACAATCATCATATTCTTTACTGAATGCTTCACAGAATAATTATTGATAGCTATATATTTAGCCATGATCCCCAAAAGTTGAAGTTTCCCATCAAGTTTGCTTAAAAACAGAAAACTCCCTACTATCTATCATCTATCTAAAGGGTTAAAACAGTAAATAAAGATTTATTTCTAAAATAAGGACTTTCTTGAAGAAAATTAACCTTCATATTAAAAATATATTTGTGCCCTGGCCAGTGGCTCAGTTGGTTAGAGCATTGTTTCTTACACCAACAGATGACAGGTTTGATTCCCAGTCAGGACCCATACCCAGGTTGTGGGTTAGATCCCCTGTCAGGGTCCTAAAAGTGATTAATGTTTCTCTCTCACATAAATGTTTCTCTATTTTTCTCTAACATCAATAAAAATTATATATGTAATAAAGAGAGAGTATGCAAATTGACTATCACACCCTTGCACAAGATGACCGCCTGATGTCACCACAAGATGGCTGTCAGGGGAGGGCAGTTAGAGGCAACCAGGCCAGCTGGGGAGTGACTGTGCCTGCAGGGGGGAAAGGGCAGTTGGGGGTGACCAGGCCACCAGGGGAAAGCAGTTAAGGGTGATCAGGCTACAGGGGAGGGCATTTGGGAGGTGACCAGGCCTGCAGGTGAGGACAGTTAGGGACAACCAGGCCAGCAGGGGAGAACAGTTGGGGGCAATCTGGCTGGCAGGGGAGCAGTTAGGCATTGATCAGGCTGTCAGCAGAGTGGTTAGCGGGTGATCAGGCTGGCAGGCAGTAGTGATTAGGGGCAATCAGGCATGCAGGCAGGCAGGTGAGCAGTTGGGAACCAACAGTCCCGGATTGTGAGACGGTGCAGGATGGGCTGAGGAACACCCTCCTTTAGTGAATGAATTTTGTGCACCTCTCCCCCCACCTATATAAATTTGGGTCATAAATTAGGATTCAATGTATAACTACCAAGGTAAGGTAACTTAGGTGCATGATGGGTAACAGGACAAAATCAGATTTAAGTTTACAATGGATATCTAAGACTTAACTGAATCTAGGAAATATGGTTTCATTTTAAAAGTGCAGGAAAATCCTTTTAATATGTTCTTTTCATGTGGTGGTTGGAAAATTGAGGTATGTTCTAGTCTTCACATGTACACACAAGGAGAAGCTCAAAATGAAACAGGTAAAGTTGTGTTCCGCCCTTTTATAGCGTGATGTTGCTTGTGAGGTCTCTCGTTGTTGTTTTTTTCTTTTCTTTCTACAATTTGCCATGAAATAAAGATGGAATCTTTAGTGGGCCTGCATCCTGAATTTCTTTATGAAATAAAAATATGAAAATGGAGGCTAGAAATAGTGCTTAAGAACTCTTAAGTCTGTTCTGTCAGGAAAATTACTCTTTGTTAAGGCTGGTCCTTAATAAATGGGAAAAGTATATTTTTGCCATATTACCTTCTGCATTTCTTTGTTTTATGCTAATATATATTTATAGTATATTTTAGATATTAATCCCATTCCAAAGCATCTAGGAGCCCACAATTTTGTGCCCCTGGGAATGTAAGATTTTTAGGAAGTACTCAATATATATATTATTATTTACTCTCCTTTATTATTACAAATTTTCTAGACTAGAATCTCAGTGCTGTGAATTATAATGTGTTAAGGATATCACTATGGTAAACATGTTATATAACGTGAGCAAATACCCATCCTATCAAGGGATTTGTTCAGATAATTTTCTGTACAAATAATGTTATAACTGTTTTTATGTATTGTATTTTACATTTAATACCCCTGCTCCTTTTCTGGCTGTCCCTTTTCCTGGTCTAATCTCAGCTTTGCTAATAGGAAACAGAGTACTAATTTCCACTATTTTCTGAAAGTGAGAATGACTGTTAATCCCCTAAACTCCCAAAGGTTGAGAGTGGTTAGAATAGTTGCTACCCAAATAAATCACGAAATTACAGAATCTTAACACAACATAGTAAGCCCAGGTAAAAAATGTTCAGATAATATGTAAGAATTTATTTTTCAGCCAACACATGGGCATATCATGCCAGTCTAAACTTTTGTTTTGGGGTCTCTTTATAATGCTCATGATTTGGGGATCTTTTTCATTTTTAACCTTTGCACCATAGAATACCTAAAACGTCCTGTTCATCTTCACTGTACTTCCCATTACAGAAGCTGTAAAGCTTTGGTGTGTGGGAAAGTGTGGCAGGAAAGAAGGTATTGCGTACATCAACTTAGTGTAAATCAGAAACCCTAGGTATTTGCATTCAGCTGGGGACTTTCTGGGGATAGCGCCTTAACTGGAACTGCGAGTTAGCCATTCGAGCTCTGTGGAAGGTTGTTGAGAAACTACTGAAGTCCCTCAAATCATGCTGAACCTCACTCATACCACTTTTTTTTTGTAACTCAAATAATCATTTTGCCAATTTTTAAGTGAAATAGGTGAAGCTTAAAAATCAAACCCTAACTTTCTAGCCATGGTCCTATTGCTCACTAACCCTGTGTTTTGGGAAAACACTTCATCTCTGTAGGTCTCAGTTCTGTCATGAATCAAATAGGATTATGATTCTAGCTATGACTTAAAAGGGTGCTGGTGGAGATACATGGACTGGACTATTAGATGCTAACATGCTTAGACAAAGTCAGAAGCATTATGCCAATTTAAACTATTTTAATTATAAAATACTGTAAGATGAAACAAATTGTAGCCTTAAAATATTTTCTCTAGCTCTGTATTGGCACTGATTTCTTATAGGAGTCAAGATCAAGAGTTAGGGAAGCCAAATGTCACTACTTTCATAAAACTGATATTAATATGCAGCTTTGATTTTTATAAAGTAATTGTTGGGATACATTTATACAATTGCGTGTCCTTTGTCTTTCATAATTCTAGGAAACTCAATATACTTCTCAGGATTATTCAATAACTGAGACAAGTAGGGTTTTTTTTCTCCCCTTTTCGACTTTTTTCTTTTATATTTAAGTTGCAAGTCTTATTCTAAGTAAGAGTTTAAAGGTATTTGAACATATGTAATAAACGAAAATAAACCTAAATTAAAAATAAAGTTTTAATTTTATATTATAGAAATCATTTATTAGAGTTTATAATTTTGTTTTGGGAGCTAAGAATCAGCTTTGGTAATTTCAAGATGAAATTGAGGCAAATATTACAGAGGATTGGATCCTGTAAGAATGAAATGGAGACAATATTCTACCTTCTTGTCATTGAGGTTCATGTTTATCCACAGTCCATGAAATATTAGGAAATACAAGCCATAATGCAGTCCCTTCTACTTCACCCAAAATAGGGTGTAGTGCAAAACCAAACCCTGTCCATTTTCAAAGATGGTAAATCCACAGACTTGGATTTATAATGTGTCATATGCATAATCGAGAGCTGTATTTGATAAAAATCTGAATTATTACAATTTTAGTACTAGTATTCCAAAATATTTCACAGTGGATCTTATTCACTCTAAAAATGTAAAACATTATATTATTTTACCAATTAGGAACAGATTTTAAATATATTTCAATAATGAATATTTATTATGCTATATATATTGGTATATACATGTATAATTCTATGAAGCATGAACATGTATAATTAATAATCTTAAACATTCTCAATATTGTTCCTTCACAGTCATTTTTTCCAGAATTTATATTAATATTGTGCTTTAAAATTATTTTTATTCTCTTTATGAAAGGGCTTATTAAAACTCTATAAAATATCTAAACACTTAATACACCCTGATTATTAGACATTATTAGACATTAAGTAACTTGGGTACCAAAGCCAAATACTCAGGAATTTAACAGACCAAAAGCCACCTTTGAATCAGTGCATTGTACACTTAAGCAGAAAGCAGATTAGACAAGGGGTCATCATGTCTCTTGCTACATAACTATCCAGGGAGTCAGAGAAAAATCCACTGGCCTCCAAACTGAAAATAATTATGGTGAAAGGGTTATTCAGAAATCTGGGTGTCACCTTTACTCCTAATTCTCCCTCACCCCACTTCTAATCAATGTAAAAGTCTCTCTCTTAAACATCTTATATTCATGAGTTTCCTTTAACTCAATCTCTCCAGTCACCGTTTTTCTCCCTTGAATCACTAAAACAGTTTTCTAAATATAGTTTCTTATAATCTAGTGACCCTAAAATTAATTTTTCATACTGCAGTAAATATAATCTTCCAGAAATTCAAATACTATCAAATCTTTCCCCTAATAAAAAGTCTACTATACCATTTTCCTTAGTCCTAAGGACAAATGAATTGGTACATTTTGTTTGTTCACATTTGACCTTGTTTTTCAGATGGTTGGCTTTCCTCAACTTTCTCAAAATTTTTGGAGGTAGTCACACTTCTACATGATGGACTGTACTGAATAGTAAGGGTAGCTAGAATATATTCTATTTGCTCTTGTTTAGGATTATTTCCCCAAAAGCCTCTCGTGTGAGCGAGAAGGCTGACTGAAGGTTCCCTGTAGGTAGGGGAAGTCAGGGGAATGTTTTGACAGCTATTTTCTTTCAAGTACCCATGGGAAAAAGCAGGTTACAGAACAGGAACCTCCTACAGGCCTACTATATTTATTACTAAAAGAAAACGCTTTTCTGCCTGTCATCTTAAACATATATATATATATATATATATATATATATATATATATATATATATATATATATATATATATTTTTATATCTGTGTGGCAGACTAAGTTATGCTGAGTTCTGTGTGACTTCTCTCTTAGACGCTAGTGTATTCCCAACATAACTTTCTTAGGAACATCATCCATGTACCCACTTGATTTTGAGAACAGCTCTTGGGTTTTGGCCACAGAACAAGAGCCTTTGCTATCAAACCACAGTTCTATTTACACCTGTTTGGGGGGCGGGGAAGGAGGAGAGTTAAAATTTCCTAGTTGTTTGGAAAGTAGATTCCTAAATAATGACCCAAGATTGCCCCCAGCAGATCCCTGCCCTCTATATTTGTTGATTCACCTTGGAGATCTGGCAATTTTTGTTAAATTTTATCATTAATTTCTCTACCACTCTTTTGTGTACTATCTTCTGAAATTTTTTATAAAAATTTAATTCACTGATATGCTTTTCTTGTTTTCCAAAGCATTATGGTGTCATTAATTTTAACATCATTTTTCTTATTCAATGCTCTTTGAAAGAAAATATAGACAAATTCTAGTTTAATAGATCATTTTAAACTAGAAGATTAGTTTTATCTTAAATTTTTTTTGGAAAGTAGTTTGAATAAATCAATAATTAGATAATTATAGGAAACACAGCTTAAAACACTGTTCTAAAAACCTTTAAGAATTTAAAAACATTTTTGTTAAATTATAAATACTTTATTCATTCTTTTTGAAAAAGACCCTTTAGTATCAATATATAAAACTTGATTATTTGACCATACCAAAAATTTGTCTTAATAAAAAATTCTTTTTTCCAATTCAGATAGATATTATCTTAAGAAATTTGAATTAGTTAATTATAAAATATCAATAATGATATGGAAATCAGTCATATTAACAAGTAGTGACTTGTTGATGCTAAAATGTTATGGATGATATTTAGGCCATTTTCATTATTTAAACAAATCTTATTTATTATGCCAATGCTCAGCCAATCTTGTTCTTTTTATCACAGTATAATTTTCAATTACCACATTTTCTCAAATCAATTGAATTTATAATAATGGGATTAACTAAATTCTATGCCTTTTTGAATTCTCCTAACAACTAGAAGATTATTGATGAATGACTTAGTGAAGATTTGAAAACCATCATAAAATCTCCTTAGGAACTTGCTTATTTTAAGTGATCCAGGAGGATAGAAAAGAGGAACAGAAATAATAAAACATATGGAGTCTTTCATCCCAAAATGGCTACAAATAGTATTGATGGACATCAAATATTTAATTCTTACTGAAAGATAGCCTTAGAAATTAGTCTGCAGGGCATACATACATTTCATACAGAAATTCTTTTAAGTCTATCTGAGAGTTAGCCCATGGGACCAGCACAAATGGTTCTGTGGTAGGAAATTCTACTCTTAACTAAACCTTAAATAAAATTTTACTCTTGTTATTTTAAACTGATTTCTCAAGACAGTGATTCCTTTGGAATGATCCTTAGTTCAATTTGCTCTCTCTTTCTGTGTGTTTTTTAAAATTATCTTCAGTACCCCTTTATTTCCCTGATGTTCATATTTTTTCATCTCTATCTACTCTGTCTTTTCTACTCTCTACAAGTTATGTCCTCTCTGTCTAGGACCTATCAGTGGTTATCTTGCCCTCCACAGAGATCTGTACATATCATAAACCACTTTATTCTATTATCCTTCTCTCCATGATTAACTTTTATTCCATCACCATTTATTATTAGAAGCAATTATAGATTTGGTTAGATGTTTTATTCATGAAACTTTAGCTTTGTACACTAAAATTCTGAATTGTGGAGGGTAAAATGGTGATGATAATTTATATTAGTCAAGATAAAAATTTTCTGAAAGTAATTATTATTTTTATTATTCATCTGATAAAAATAGCTTGCAAATTTTACATATCATTATAAATGGTCTATGTCTTTTATCTTGATGAGAAATACCTTTGTATCTAAAGAGTATAAAAAGTTGTTCATATAGCATATGATCTACTAATTTACAACAAAGAAGCTAATATATACAATGTGAAGAAGACAGTCTTTTTAATAAATCGTGTTGGAAAATTGGATAGACATATGAAAAAAGGTGAAACTGGACTATTATCTTGCACCATACACAAAAATTAACACAAAATAGATTATAGATTGGAACATAAAATTTGAAACCATAAAACTTCTAGGAGAAAACATAGATATTCAGATTCTTGACATAGTTCTTGGATATTTTGAATCTCACACCAAGATTAAAAGCAACAACAACAAAAATAAGCAAGACTACATCAAACTAAAATGTTTCTACATAGCAAAGGAAACCATCAACGAAGTAAAAAGGCAATTTACTCAGTCAGAGAAACTATTTGCAAATCATGAATCTGACCAGAGATTAATACCCAAAATATATAAAGTGCTCATATAATTCAATATATATATTTAGAAAAATCTAAATAAATACTTTTGCAAAGAAACATGGAGGTGGTCAGCAGGTATATATAAAGATGCTCTATATAATTGATCATCAGAGAAATACAAATCAAAACCACACTGAGATATTATCTCATATCTGTTAGAATGGCTATTCTAAAAAAACACTAGAAATAACAAGTGTTGGCAAAGCTATAGGGAAAGGAAATCCTCATGCACTGTTGGTGGGAATGTAAATTGGTGCAACCACTATGGAAAGCAGTATGAAGGTTATTCAAAAATAAAAATATGACTACCACAGAATCTACTTCTGGGTGTTTACCCAAAGAAAATGAAAAAATGAACTTGAAGAGTTACATGCGCACCCATGTTTATTACAGTATTATTTATAACTAGAGGCCCGGTGCATGAAAATTCATGCACTGGAAGGGCGGGTCTCTCAGCCTGGCCTGTCCCCTCTCACAGTCTGGGGGCCCTCAGAGGTAAAGGCAACTCAAAAATTGGGAGAAGGTGATGCCCCCATCATACCTCTGCTGCTGCTACTGCTGGCAGCACAAGCTTCAGCGGTCCTGATTACCTGAGCCTGGGGTGGCTCTGGGTGGGTGGGCAGCTGTCATCAGAGGTTTTCCTGCACCTTGGGCCACACCTGGTTGCTTGGGAGGCTGAGGAGACTGATGGACTCTGGAGACAGCCGCACAGAGCAGCTGGACCTGCCTGGGGCTGGGCACAGCTGTGCTGCATGCCTGCCACCATGGCAGGGCTGAGAGGAATGAGCACTGCCATCTTTTGAGGGCATGGTAATCAATTAGCATATTCCCTCCTTATTGGCCTTGGGCACCACCATCTTTGTGAGGGTGTGATGTTCAATTAGCATATCCCTCTTTATTAGATAGGAGAGCCAATTTAAGGTAGCAACCGAAGTATCCTTCCATGGATGAATGACTAAAGAAATTGGGGTATATAATGAAATATTATTCAGCTATAAAAAAATAAGGAAATCTTGCCATTTGTGACAACATGGGTGTATTTTGAGGTCATTATGCTAAGTGAGACAAGTCAGACAGAGAAAGACTAATATATAATTTCTCTTCTTTGTGGAATCCATAAAAAATGAATTTAAAATAATAAAAGCGAAATATGCTAATTAGACCAGACATCCTTCCTGATGACTTTTAGACAAAGCTGGGGCTGTGAGGGAAACCCAGGTTGCCCCCGGTACCTGCTGGCAGCCAGAGGGAAGCCCAGGTCCTGGGTACCAGAGGGAAGCTAGTGCCAACAGCGGGGGAAGGAAGGCCTACTCTTTCATGAATTTCCTGCACTGGATCTCTAGTAAACAAATAAACCCCAAGTTTATATATGATTGCCAGAGTTAGGAGGAGGGAGTGATGGAGGAGGGGTAAATTTTTTTTTTTTAATTTAAACAAATTGAAGTTTTTATTATTTTTATTTTTAATATTTTTTTTTTATTGATTTCAGAGAGGAAGGAGAGGAAGAGATAGAAACATAGCTATCGGAGAGAATCATTGATTGGCCGCCTCCTGCACACCCCCTACTGGGCATCAAGCCTGTGACCCAGGCATGTGCCCTTGACCAGAATTGAAACCGGGACCTTTCAGTCCACAGGTTGATGCTTTATCCAAACTGGCTAGGACTATATTGAAGCTTTTAATTAAAAAAAATATATTTTATTGATATTTTACAGAGAGGAAGAGTGAGGGATAGAGAGTTAGAAACGTGGATGAGAAACATCGACCAGCTGCCTCTTGCACACCCCCTACTGGGGATGTGCCCACAACCAAGATACATGCCCTTGACCAGAATCGAACCTGGGACCTTTCAGTCAGCATGCCGACACTCTATCCACTGAGCCAAACTTCAGCTATATGGAAGTTTTTAAGAATGAGAGTATGATATAGAGGAAAGAATGTGACTTCAAGTTCAAGCTGGAAGGATGTCATATACCCCTACTTCTACGAGCCTAGTTAAATGGCTGAAAAATTAAAAACTGAATAAATAAATAAATACAAAATAAGCAACATTGTTAGAAAACAAAGAGTGGACTAGAAATTTTGAAGAATTTCTGAACAAGAGTAGGCTATTGAAATCAGATTGTTGGAGAAGAAATTTTTATGTAAGACATCAGGGCCCAATGTGCATCCAGAGAGGTACCCTGGAGAAATTACAACCTCAGGACTAACAGTTGAAAAGAGCAATTAAAAAATATATTCTTATTTCTCTGTAGAGGTCGACAGGTCTGGAAGAAACTAATGTTGAAGTTAGGTTAAGGTCAAATTCTTTGGATCTGACATCTGTGATATGCACACTGTAAAGATCATGATATTAGGGATGAGAAAATAGGGGGTCTGAATGTAGTTTTTCAGACTAATAATCACAGTCAGCAAAGTTTAACATCCTGATTTTCTGCTTAAAGGAGATGATGACTCATTAATTATACAGAGCAACTCTGAATAGTTTTCACACATTTTTTATTCTAATCCATTTTCCCCTAAGTGAGGAAGGAACACAAAATGTAGAGAAACTTCTTTCTTACAAAAAGAAAGGGAAAAAGATTAGAAAGAAGGAAGAAAGGAAGGAAAAGCTGAGAGGAAGTAAAAAAAGAAAAAAGAGCAACTACTTATATAATTAAATTGTAAAAAAGCCCTACTGTTAAATAATCCTATTTTGAAGGTGACCTTTTGGTCAGTTTAATAGTTGAACATTTCTTTTCTTTTCTTTTCTTTTCCTTTTTTTTTTTTTTTTTTTAAATGAAAATCCCAAGTTTAACCAGATTAGAAATAAGAGAACTATGTTTTACAAGGAATAAGGATGATATTCAGAATTGTATTCTAGGCACTATTTCCAATTAAGTCTTTGTTGATAATTCTGATAGGTGCCATGAAAAAATAGGTAAAATTAACCACAGAAAAAGCTTCCTTGACTTTATGAAACCGTGCTGTTCCCGGTGGCTTCTCACAGCAGCAGACTGTTTGGTGCAGGGCATGGTCAATTTCTGGTTATGACTGACTAAAAAGGGGATATGAAAAGTCATGTTGTATTGCTAGATATTCTGCATTCTTATGTAAAAGTGCATTAAGAAATAGATTTTTATGAATACACTAGAGGCCCAATGCACAAAGATTCGTGCAAGAATGGGCCTTCCTTCTCCTGGCTGCCTGCACAGCCTTTGCTCCAGCCAGAGCCACCTTTCCACCTTTGTTCCTGCCTGGCACTGCCTTTCTGTCTTCCTATGCTGCCCAGAGGCCCAAAGCGGCTGGGATGGTGCAGAACACCTGAGTTGTTGCCATGGTGACAATGCAAGCACTCCACCCTGGCTGCTTGGCACCTGTGTATGCAAACCAACCCAACATCTTTGTTGGGTTAATTTGCATACTCACTCCTGATTGGCCGGTGGGTGTCACAAAGGCATGGTCAATTCGCATCTTTCTCTTTTATTAGTGTAGATATAAAAGTCTTAGAAGATATAAATGTTTCCCTTAATTCTCCTCAAAATAGTCATTAAATTATTAAGTAAACAAAATTAATTCTCAACTATTGCTTACAAGAGCAATGAGAAAAAAATCAAATTTCCAAGTTTTATAAATATACTCTCACCTCATTGATTAGGACTCATGAATGGGGTTTTCTCTGTCAGATTTCTAGGCAGCTCTTCTAGAGAGGTATACTGCCACAAGTCAGTGTAGCAAACCAGGAAGGAAAGAACTGCAAATACTGTGGCTGTAGCTTGGATTCACTTCATTTGGCTCAGTAGGATCCACTTAACTGCATGCAATATAGGAAATATAACATTGAGAATGGCCTCAACATCCAGCCCCTATAATGTCACCACTAAAAAAAGAAGAATAGAGAGTAGATGAAAAAATTGGCTGAATGCTTATAGCTAACAATAGAGTATCACATATTTCAAAATTTGATGAAGATAGATCTCATGTTATATGTTCTTACCATAAAGTAAAACTAAACAAAATCAACAGACACAAGGAAACCTTTGAAGGTGATGGATTTTTTTTTATTACTTTGACTGTGGTGACAGTATCATGGTTATATGCATAGGCTCAAACTCATCAAATTGCAGATATTAAACTTGTGCAGTTTTTTATATGCCAATTATATCTCAGTAAAGTAGGGAAAATGGCCTAAATTCTAAATCCAATTCTGAGGGTCTAAGAAAGAGGGCAGGTGTGAAATGCTCATCTCCGGTTGACTTTCCTCATTTTCCAATAGAGTAGATGTACGCTGCTGTTAAGTGGAGCCAACCTGTATGTGCAGAGTATGGGAAGGGGAACGAAAGCTTCTCTTCAAGATAGTATGTTCTCTAGTCCCAAAGCCATATAATATACATCCTGCTGACAAGTCTGCTAGGGATATAAAACCCACACCTAAGAGCAAAAGGTTTCAGCAGCAAAGAAATAAAACAGAATTTTCCCTTTGACCCTTGAAGTCATAGCTGGATCTTGGAATGTTTCTTTTAGCAATGGCATCACTAGGACTTCACCTAATACCAACAGAGCTATAAATGGAGCACTGGTCACAGTACCTCAAATCTGCTTACACGTAGGCTTAGTCTTTAAGGATTAGCCAAGTAATCATAAATAACTTAATTTCATAAAGTTTTAAAGAACTGAGCTAAAAAACAAAAAACAACAACAACAACAAAAAATACAGTTGACTGGAGAAAAAATACCTGTGGCATCCCTGATATAGAACCTCAGCATGAAAGTAGGTGCTGAAAACAGCTGCTACTCTTTTGCAAGGAATAGAAGAAAGCAGAGTAGCTGGAAACAAAAAATGAACTGATTAAATCTTATTAAAGAACAATTCAAGTCAATTGTTGAAAGTAATGAAGTAGTGAAAATCAATGGTTCAGATAATCGTTCATAAAACAGGGAACAATTGAGAAACGTGCAATGTGGTACAGATCATTCATTTTCCACAATAAAAAACAAGACAGAAAAACAGGATAATAATCTAATCCAGATCCTATGTCATGAACATTATATATATATCATTTTATTAAACTTTGTATTTGCCTATTCCCATTTACTAGAAAAATGAGCACACTCTCAGAGTTAAGTCATTTTCCCAAGATCACATAAAGGGCATTTGTTGGTTTTGACTTTAATGTTACCATGTTTTCTTTTTCTGGCATTTAATATTTATTTTTTTTTAAGGCTACTCTACTCCATTGAAAAAAAAAATCAGATAATTGATTTTATACTTTGTGGAAAACAAAATTTTAAGATGTGTGTGTGTGTGTGTGTGTGTGTGTGTGTGTGTGTGATAACTTCTTGACTAAAGAATTTCAATTGTATATTATTTGCTTAAACCTTTCTGAGAAACAGAAATTAACAATTGGTACACATTTTTAATAAACATACACTTCAATGTGATTTGACAGAAACTATCTCTAGGATTATTTGCTTTTGTTTTTTGACCTCAGAAGAATGATATAGAAAGAGGAAAATAGCTTGGAATAAATAAAATGCTATTCACTTTACACATAAACTTTATGATCCAATTTAAATTATACTTTAGATAGAAATCTTTCACTTTTATAAAAGTAACTATTTGAAATCTTTTAAGAAATTATTCTCTTCAAACATTTTGAAACAAAAATTTGCCTTTTGATAGGAACTATGTGTTTTATTATAAAGATGGAACATGATGTTCTGGCTTACATATTCTCTGCAGAAGGAGGTCCTTTTTTGTACTGAATTTTTAGCATATAGTAAAGATCCAGATTGTAAAAAATTAATTTCAGGCATGACAGACTGGGAGTATATATTGAACAGATCTGGGAACAGAAATGATGCAAATGCTTTCCTTCCAGCTTCTGAAAGTTATATAATGGACTAGAATTTCAGGACAGACTTCTGTTTGAGTGAAATATGGACTCCGAGTCAAAGGAGAGTACCATAATGACTTGTGGGCAGTTTCCTACAAGTGGTAGTTCCTTTGACATTGACCCTGTGGATATCATTAGAGCTAAACACTAGGATATGCCCATATATTCTGATTATTAGTGATAGTAACAGAACTGTGATAGAAAAAATTTCTCCTGAATGAGCTAGAGTAGTAAAGGAAATTGACTTTTGAAAGGAAGATCAGTTATGCATTAAAAGCCAGAAATAAAAATCAATGAAATTGTTTTAACTCTTCGCTATGTTGCTATTATGTTTTAAAGTATGACATTCTTTGTTGGGTAACAATGATCATGGTAACATTTACATTGCCTTTACATTGATTTATGTATTATTTAGTGTTTCTGCCTCAAACAATAGTGATAAATAGGTTGATGAAGAATACTTGAAATATTTGTGCCTTCCTACTAAACTATTTAAAATATGACAGTTGCATATAGTTCAATTGAATAGTGCTAATTATTTGTCAGTTTGAGTTTTATAATAATGCTTTTTAAAAAATGGTGTTTATTGGGCTGACATTGGTTAACAGAACCATATAGACTTTAAGTGTGCAACTCAACATAATCTGCATATATTGCTTTTGATGAATGATATATTTATACTCAGAAAACCTAAAGAAAAACTAGACATTCTAATACATGAAGGAATGAGTTTACTTGTATTTATATACATACTAGAGCCCTGGTGCATGAAATTCATGCATGGGGGGGGGTCCCCTTAGCCCAGTTTGCACCCTCTCCAATCCAGGACCCTTTGTGGGATGTTCGACTGCCAGTGTAGGCCCAATCACTTGCAATCCTGAACCTCTGGCTCCTAACTGCTCACCTGCCTGCCTGCCTGCCTGCCTGATGGCCCCTAACCACTCTGCCTGCCTGCCTGATAGCCTACTCTGCCAGCCTGGTCGCCCTAACTGCCCTCCCCTGCCAGCCTGGTCACCCCTAACTGCTCTCCTCTGCCAGCCTGATCTTACCTAACTGCATCTGCCTCGGCCCCTGCCACCATGGCTTTGTCCAGATGATTTCTGGTCTAATTAGCATATTATCCTTTTATTAGTATAGATAACTAGAATTAGGAATATAAGTGTAATTACTATTAATAGTACAGGTAGGTGAACGTGTAGAAATATTCTGTGAAACCAATCAGTTTACAATCTGTCTACAAATTTAATTCCATGCTATTCAACAAATGTTTATCAAGAACCTATTATTTTCTAGATGTCCCCTCAATCCCCTAAATATAGACATGATAAATAACATCCTTCAGAAGTATAAACAAAATGATGTGGGAATGGACAGGGACCTAAAATGCCTGAAGTATCAGGAAAGAACAGTTGTAGGATTGGCATTTGGATGGTACTGTTAAAAAGGTCAAGAATTCAACATGGAATTCTATGGTGGACATAATCCTAGGATGAAAGTCAGTGTAAGCCTACATTCATAAAACTACCTTTTAAAAATTCAGCAATGTCATTAGCTCACTTTTACTCAATAAGTAGAAGGCAAATGATGTATAAGAAGAGGAAGGGATAATCAGTTATCCTAACACTCAGGAGACCCTATAACAGCTAGGGCTCATGAATGAAGAGTTAGTGCAAAATATATTTCTATTTCTATCTCTATTTTTAATCTAGCATCTATTTTTCTACCAATTTCTATTTTACTAGTAATTATTATATATAAGATATATACCTATTTTTATTCTATGACAGTAATACAACTGTGTGTGTATGAGTATATGTGTTTACAAAAGTCTGCTGTTCTTAAAATACCAGCTGAAAATGTTATGCCCAAAGCATTTATAATCCATCAAAGTTCACTCTGAAATATTTTCATAGAAATTTTCCAGAGTGACCTTGCCAAAACTCATATCTTTATGATAGTGTATAGACAAAATTCTATGCCTCAGATTCCCACTATAATTATAAATTCTCATCTTTCTTATTATCTCAAAGAAGTGACCCCAAAGGGTAAAATTTGTTATAAAAAGGCCAGTTCACAAGAATAAAGATAAATGAGGAGAAATGTGAGATATTAATAATTTTAATATAATCACCTTTCATATTAAGGAAAGTTAAAAAAAGAAAAAAGAATAAAAAATAAAGAAAGAAAGAAAGAAAGAAAAAGAAAAAAGAAGAATGAATGAAAATATGTGTATGTATAATTGGTTAAATTGCTTCTGTGATCTGCTTAAAACCAAAATATTTTAAATATTATTAATGATAGATATATATTTTTATATTTATTTTTAATTAATTGATTAATTAATTAAAATTCTCATCCAAGGATATTTTTCCATTAATCTTTAATGAGAGTGGAAGAGAGAGGGAAAGACAGAAAGAAATATCAATGTGAGATTAGTTGTCTCCTGCACAGCCCCGACTGGGGCCCAGGCGGGGGAGGAACCTGCATCTTGACTGGAATTGAACCCGGGACCCTTTGTTCTACAGGACAATGCTCTATTCCCTGAGTCAAACCAGCTAGGGCTGGTTTTAAATTTTAAATTATGTATAAAACCTTAAATTTTTATTGTTTCCTTATTTTCAGTAGACTTCCCTGAATAATTAATATATTTTCCTCACTGATTATATTTTAATTTCTCTAGTGTGATTTAAGTAGATCTAAGCTGATGTCTTTATTTCAATATAAACATTTCATTTTTAAAAAACAAAACACCCTCTTATTGCTTATAATTTTATTTTATTTCAGAATGAATAGTTAATTGGTATATACTGTTCAATGGTGATAAACTATATACCTGTTCTTGAATGCCTTTCTCTTTCTCTACTTATAACATACCTTCTGTACTTACACTATACCATTCTCATGTCTTTCTCCTTCTCTACTTACAATATAACATTCTCAATATACTTCCTCTTACAAAAAGGACTCCTTTATATTCTCATATCTCATTGTTTGCTTATACAATGTCTCCTCCAAGAAATCTCTCCAAAAATAAAACAACAAAAAAATTATTAACAATAGTAGATCTCTTACTGCTTTTGTATGGCAGACACTGACCTGACTGCTTTTCATCTCTTAGCTCTTTTAAAACTTTCATAAATCTCCTGTGAGGAGTATTGTCAATTCCATTTACAGATGAGGAAACTGAGGGTCAGCATGGTTCAAGTTCATTTCAGGTGTTTCAGATTCCAAAAGCAGTATGCTCTTTGTGTATTTTTATCTTTTTCTTTCACTTATGTGTTTGTAAGCTGTGTGTGTGTGCAAATATATGCTTTATGTATATGTGAACATGTGCAAATATGTATTTTTATCTAAAAATAAATAAATAAATAAAGATTACAATTAGTCTTTTACATTGCCTGCAGATTGAATCACAAGGTGGGCAGGGCCGATGATAGAGTTGTATGCGAAGTCTTTGCAAAGTCTTCATTGGGTTTTTGTAGTTCCTTCATTAACACAGAATCTGGCACATAGTAGTTACTCGATAAATTATTATTGATTGAATAAATAATACATCACTAAATTTGTGTAAAGAATTGTATTGAATACAGATACAAATCCCTTACACTCTTATAGTATTTTCATTCCCTAATGCCCTCACAGCTGCTTTTCACCAGGAAAATATTTTTTATTCATTTCATGTTGCCCCTCTATATTTTAAAGTTTGTTTTAAGGAAATTTGCTTTATTACTAAGAATATTATGTTCTGGAAGTGTCAAATTGATTTTGAATAGTAAAAATGATTATCGATTAACAATTTTATCACATATCACCTTTTATATTGGGAAAAGTAAAAAAAATATATCTTTAGGGATTTTCTTTTTCAGTTGATACTAATTAGGTTTTTTTAAAACCAAGTATAAAGCTCACACTGTTCTGGCTTGATATTGCCAAGTGATAATCCGATGTGACATACATTTCCTATAGCAATAACATTTTGGCAGATAAACTCCCCAATGAGGAACAACCATTTCTATGCTTAGATGAATTTTGTGATAGAACGCAAATGCAAAAAAAAAAAAAAAAAAAAAAAAAAAAAGTAACAGGATTTAAAAAATACTTCATAGTATAATGAATTCTCTTTCCATGTTTATTGAAAGTGACTAAATCCATAGAGGGTGAAAACATTGAGCATACAATAACAATGCATCATAGATTCCTCATTGTTCTTGGAAGGTTGATAGAATAACTGAGTATTATTTACACTGAAATTCATTCCTAGAAATCTTGTATCATTCCCCCTCATTATGCAATGCTGTCTTGGACCTGGGAGTCTAGAAATGTGGAAATTATAACACTTTGACATACCATGTAAATGAGGTATCGCTGTAACATGCTATTTAAATAAAGTTTGGAACAAACATGCAGTAGGGAAGTTTGGAAAACTTATAACGAGACTATCTCCTAACTTTTTTTATGAGAGTATTCTTGTATTTCCCCCCAGCCATCTTTTAATTCCAATAAGAAGGTGGAGTGTGTCAATTTAGGTCTCTAGCAGCAAAGCCACACACTGCATTATTGTGGCAATTAGTTGGGAGCTGAGCTTGTCGCTTGAGCCTCTCTTTTTCTTTAAATGGATGATATTTGACTTGGAGAATCTTTGTCTTTCTGATGGAAATACCTATATGGGATATTACTAGTCTCGATCAACAAGCTATTTCCCATCATTAGTATACGACAGGTGGTAAAAGTTTCCACATTAGTCTATGTACTTAATTCATTTTCTACATGCCATATTCATGATTAATTGCAAGACCTGGACAACTGGATGTCTGTGGAAAGCTTTAGGAGAGATCCCATTTAAAAGCTTCTTGTATAAACATAAGCTTATTTTTAATAAATCTTTATTGTTGAAAGTATTACATATGTCACCTTTTTTCTCCCATTTGACCCCTTATAGCCCATCTCTGCCCCCCACCCCCCATGCCCCAGGTCTTCACCATCCTATTGTCTGTGTCATGTATATTCGCATACAAGTTCTTTGGTTGATCTCTTCCCATCCACCTACCCACCCCTGCCTTCCCTCTGAGGTTCCACAGTCTGTCTCATGCTTCTATGTCTCTGGATCTATTTTGTTCTCTGGAACAGTTTATTTTGTGTATTAGATACCACATATGAGTGAGATCATGTTATACTTGACTTTCTCTGACAGGCTTATTTCCCTTAGCATAGCATTCTCCAGGATTATTTTTAAAAGATCATGGCATTGCAGCACAAATGACTGGCCACAGTGGGGACTCCCTCTGTGGACCTCCGGGGGGGGGAGCGAGAAGTGACAGATATAAAGATACCTCGTCCTTGGAAATTAAGTCAATATCTTTAGAACTATATTATTCTTAGGGAAGTTTATTTGTTAATGAGTTAAGACAAAAACTATTTGGAAATAAATAGAATGTGGGTTACAAGTGTCATTAAAAATTTCAGACTCCCGTACTTTACAATCTCTGCCAGACAGATAAGATCTTGATCCAAATATGTATTGATTGAATCATATCTTCATCTTCTTACAATTCAAAAGCTGTTAGCAACAGGTGTCATAAAGGCATCTCAGTGGCACCCAGATCTACACATTTCTTATACTTTGTAGTCACATCTCCCATCCCTTCTCTCCAGTTACTTCCTTTTACTGCTTTTTCTGCAACCTCTATGTATAATAGATAAGTATCTAATGTGCAATCTCTTTCTGAACACACACACACACACACACACACACACACACACACACACACACACATATATATATATATATATATATATATATATATATATATATATATATATATAATATAACTTTTTTTTCACATATATGAAAAAAAAGTCCCACCAGGATAAAGACCAAAGAGAGCAAAGAACTACCCACAGAAGAATCTGGCGAAGGCAGCCCAGACAGTGCCTCTGTCCAGAAAAGCCGAGGCATGTCCTCCGAGACTATTTCAGACATCACGTATGCTCTAAATAGCCTTCTGAATAATTTCCCAAGGAGATTTCTTCCCAGGGCACTTGGGAAAGGTTCCTTCCATTAGGGTGGGCTTTTGGGAGGGAGTGGATGAAAGAGACCATTAGGTCAGGTTACTAAAGATAGCCTGCCATCTACTTTCATCCTGATGGAAAAATAATGAAACAGTGGAAAGCTTTTGAGTAGCAGTAGGAAGTTTTCAAGTTTTCAAGTCTGGTCATCCCATTGCCAATACATATTTACATCGGATTATAGAAGGTTATAGTTTATAAATAGCCTACCTTCTAATGTTTTCTTTCCCAAAACTATTTCCCAAAATAGTACTCTTACCGTTTTTGAAATTTGTGACCTTTCTTATTTACAATAATAGAGGAGAAAAGGCAAATCATGATCATTTCAATAGCTCTTAGGTATCTTCAATGTAGAAAGCCACTTGTCAGTTTTATTGGCCCAATATTTTCAATTAATGAGTCGTTTTTGGAGAAAAGCAAAAATCTAAGTTTAGATTCTTGTGCCCTTTGCCAGTTTGCAGAAGAGCCAGCTGAGAGAAAGATGAAGGGTGTGGGTTTAAGTGCAGAGTGGACAGGTTAAGTAGTTGCAGTTTCTTAACAGAGTTCACTCAAAACACATCTTAATTTCATACACTTATAATTACCTTGACAAGTATAGACTTCATTATGCCTAATTATTCGCTTTATTGAAATGAATTAAAGGTTTACATATATTTAAAGGAAATATTAATCTGTGGTAATATCAGCTAAATCTAATTTCTAGCTGTTATTTTTTATTTTATTTTACTCTTATTTATCTCCCATCAGAAATAACATTTGATACAGCAGCTTTTTATTGTTTTGTGTGCATATGTTCAAAATGCTTGAATACTTTTATTTCAGGTCATTGCTATATTCAAATGTGGAAATGTATTCTTTCTAACTCTGTCTCCTGATTTATGGACACATATAAACTTAGATACTTCACATTAAACACACTTTCCAATAAGAGATTTTAAAATTATAACATTCCTTTAGTCTAAAATGGTCATATTTTCATATATTTCCTGGTGGCAAGGGGAAATAGTTTTTTTCCTCTACAAATGTCCGCAAAGACAGTGTTGCCTCTCTTTTGTGGTAGTATGAATCTAAGCAAACCTTAAGGGAAGGTGGTTTCTAGATTTCCCCCCATTGATTAGATGTTATGGGTTTAGTGGAACCACTGACAAATTATGTAATAATTTTGTCTAATTTTTTAAATGATTTTTTTTTTTATTTTCAAGTCCCAAGTCCTGAATACATTTCATTTTTAAAATCTCTTGCATATGTGTACTAGGAAGCCATTTCATTATACCTTACACTTATTTGTTTACATTTATTTTGATTTTTTTCATAAAAATACTATTCCCGGCCTAAGCAATGATGAGTTAATTCTAAAGCCTTTCCATTATGATCAGTGAAGCCCACCACTGGAAGCCACATCTTTTATTTCTTTACCTTTAACAGCTCGGGAAAACATGTTTTCTAAGTATTATCTGAAATTTTATGAAGATTAGATCATCTCTGACTTTTTTATTTTGATGAACGTTAATTAATGAAATCACTATCATTTTAGCCTCCTGTATAAGCTAATATTATATATAAAAAAGGAATTAAAATATAAGACCTTTAGAGATCTTAACTTTTGTAAATTTCACCTTAAAATAAAATGAAACATAGATTTGAATAGCTGCTACCTGCTCTTAAAACTTATGGCACTTTATTCTAAGAAAAGATTAGGAATTGTGAATCAGAAAGTGTTAATAATTACTCTTGTGATGCTTTTCTATTAAACCAAATACATACGTGAAAAACCATGTAACTTTAATACTAATTATATAGAGTAAAGAAATCAATTGAAATAGCTGATTTTTAAATAAATATAATTAGTTGGAAATCAATTTAAAATCATATAATAAATATGACTAACTGGGAAAATGTGTACAACAAATAGGATAAGCATAAAGTTAAAATTCTGTGACACAAAGGACTAATTGATTAACGTGAAAAATACTAACATTCTGGGAAAACAGATAATTTGCAAAAAAAGAATCACACATGTGTGCTCTAAATAGCCTTCTGAAGGGAACATAAAAATACCAAAAAATGTGCAAAAGAGAAGTATTCCTTAGGGAGTGAGGGGGGAAGACAGAAGACATTTCAAACATAGCTATATCCTTTTCTTTCAAGAATAAATAAATCAATAAATGAAGCTAATATTGTAAAATTGTTAACACTGGTCAAATGTTTCCTGAGGGTTAAGGGAGGTTTCTTATTGTCTATACTTTTCTTATGTTACCAATCATTTGTAATTTGAAAAAAAATTATCAGAAAATTTACAAAAGAAATTATAAAAATAACCAATAAATAAAATAATTATTAATGAGTTTTTCAACATTGCAAGTAATCAAAAATTCAATTAAAGGAATGATAAAAATAGGCTAAAATGTTATGAAAGATTTTTAAAATGTAGGTTACTCAATGTTAACATGGGTTTGATGACAAAGTCATATTCATACAATGCTCTGGAAGCGTAAATTGGTGTAACCTTTCTGAAAATCTATTTGGCAGTAGGTATAAAGAGCATGGAAATGTTCCGCTCATTTTGATCCAGTAATTCCATTTCTGGGAATCTAACCTAACGATAAAAGACAAATATGAAAAAATATATAAGCATAAATATGTTGATCACTTATTCATTTATCTATTTAATGAATATTTATAGAACTTCCACTATGTCTCTGACATTGTATTAGCCACTAAGTCTGTAATAGGCATAGAGACAGACAAGGTTTCCATAGAGTTTTTTTAATTGATGCATCTATACTAATAAAAGGGTAATATGGTAATTAGACATGACATCTTCTGGACAACCTTCTGGACAAAGCCATGGTGGTCGGTGCCAAGGCAGAGGTGCTTAGGGGTGATCAGGCAGCTTGGGAGGGCAATTAGAGACAATCATGCTGGCAGGGGAGGGCAGTTAAGGATGTACAGGCTGGCAGGGGAGGGCAGTTAGGAGACAATCAGGCCAGCAGAGGAGCAATTAGGGAGCGATCAGGCTAGGAGGCAGAAGTGTTTAGGGGCAATCAGGCTGGCAAGGGAGCAGTTAGGACATCATGCTGGCAGACAGATGGGGTTAGGGTGATCAGGCTGGCAGGGGAGCAGTTAGGGGCATCAGACCAGCAGGCAAAGACAGTTAGGGGCTATTAGACAGACAGGCAGGCAAGTGGTTAGAAGTCAGCAGTCCCAGATTGTGAGAGAGGTGTCCGACTGCCAGTTTAGGCCTGATCCCAAGGGGTCCTGGATTGGAGAGGGTGCAGACTGGGCTGAAGGACCCCCCCACCACCCGTGCATGAATTTTGTGCACTGGACCTCTGGTTTCCTAATAACACGGGGTTTAATACAAACGAACTATTCAACAATAGTGGAAACTATATTTATATGTACGTATATGTTTATGTATATATGTCAATAAAAATTATAATTTTGATGGCAAATAATCACATTTATTGAACAGTTACCATGTAATAGGACCTATTTTAATCATGATTATATGTATCATCTCATTTAAATCTCACAAAACTCTCATTAGGTATTATTTTAATTTCATATTCTTGCTGTAACAAATTACTATAACCTAGTGGTTTAAATCAGCACAAGTTTTCTCTCTCAAGAGTTTTGGAGGTCAAAAATCCAAAATGTGTCTGATTGAGCTAAACTCAGAATGTTGTCATGACTATGTTTCTTCTATAAAATTTAGGGAATCATTTTTTTCCCCTATTCTATATTGTTTCTAGCCTTCTTTCCTCAGTTTGAGGTTACATTTCTCCATTTCCAAGCCAGGGAGTTCAGGCTAAGTACTTCTCACACTGCCACAACTGTAGATCTTTCTCCCCTGCCTCTTTTACTTACAGAACTCTTGTGGTTATATTGAGTTCACCTGGACAATTCGGATGATTTACAAACTTAATTTCATCTTCAATCTTAATTCACCTTTACCAGGAAATCTAATATGTTCACAGGTCTAGGGATTAGGATATTGTTGGAAGGCTATATTCTACCTAACTCAGGTAGATTCTATTTTTTATCCTCGTTTTAGATAAAGTAAGTGGAAGGAAGCAATGTTAGCGACAAATCTAGTGGCAATATTAGTGACAAATCTAGCATTCAACCCTAGCTAAGCAATCCAAACATGAGCCCTTAATCACTGTGTTGTATTTCATAAGCAATTTGCTGATGCTAAATTCTTATAATAAAATGAAATATTTTAAAGATAAGAATCTATTGAATGTCAATAGAATTTACCTTTTAGCAGTGGGGATACAGGTAATTTTATTCTGCTTCTTTATATGTTTTTATAATTTTAACATTTTCTTCAGTGACTATGCTTATGCACTATTCATTTGTTAACTTTGGCAATCTGGAAAGTATGTTTCTCAAAAGTCCCTTCCCTGTGTGGTTCTGACTTAGCTGACCAAAAATGATGCTGTGTTTGTTCTGGAAGGTAGAAGCAAAGCACAATTATTACACCTTAATGATCATCAGTCCCAGACAATGAGAGATAGAGCTGCAGGTGACTTCTATTTGTTCCTCTCTCTTCCAATCTCTGTGTCTAGCTCTCCTTCCCCAGTGACAAATCTACTGGCTACCATCAGCCTCAGGCTCATCACCAGATGCTTTGCTGTGAACTCACAGAGACAGTACTCATGAAAAGCTAATACCCTCCCAAGGATTTCTACACCTGCCTCCCTTCATGACCCTAATTCTACAGCTGGATGTTGCATACTTCCAGATTTTAATGCATGAGCCAAATCATTCACCTGTCAGGGATGGCTAGTTTTCTCTGCTGCTATGCCTCTTTTATTCGGGCTTTTATATTCCTAGTTCCTCTCATAATTGTGTAATTCTAATTCCTATAATAAATTTCTTTTTTCTAACACACACAGTACTTCTGCATTCTTGATTGAATATGAATGACACAGTTACCAGGTTATTCTGTCATAAAAGCACAGAAATGTGGCATTCCCTTTGAGACTAGTGGTAGAAAGAAGCTAGTTGCAAGGGCACTGAGTAATCTGTTCTTAGAGACTTGAAGGACAATCTAGAAATTACTATTAGAAGGTGGAGGGAAGGGGGCTCAAGTTATGTATTGGCAGAAATATGAGCCTTACCTGTGGTAATGTGGAAAGTAGCTGAGGCAAAAATGAGATTATGGAAGCTTTTGGCCCAAAGTAAGCTCTAAAGCCCTCAGGGACAGAAACACCATGATCTCTGTGAATTCCCCAAGCACCAATCAGAGTTTTAAAAAATTGTAGAAGCTCAATAATTTTTGTTGAATAAATTATTGGGATGAATTTCCAATTTCTGTGTATTATGTTGTTGAGGAGAAAGCATTTGGTTATCTTGTGCTCTAGAATAATAATTTAATAGTGTGTGTTTTAATTTCTGTAGAGAAGCTTGCATATAAAGCCATTGTGATGGTTTTAGATAAAGTAACGCTAAAAGCAAAAATTATTATTATATGAAAAAGAGGACAAAATTCACTGGTATTTCTCATGCAGCAATGATTTTGCCGTGTACCTAGAGCAAATAGCTTCAGCATGAAAGTCCATTTAGTTTGTCCAAGATATTTTGACAGGTTATGCAATTTCTCATGATGGTACAAATTACAATGCTTATAAACATCAGCATCTGACCTGATGAGATAAATGAGAATGAGAGAGAGAGAGAGAGAGAAAGAATCTAATCTATAATATAACCATAAAAACAACAAAAAATTAGAATAAGGTACTTTATGTCACTTAGATAAATTGTTACACCCTTTTATGCTCTACATCATAGATTTCCAACACGTTCACAACTTGAATGTGTCATCTGGGTGTAAGCTATTTCTCATCCTCCCACTCATACTTCCTTCCTAATAGCAAGTTGTTCCAAAATATCTTGTTAGCATGCCTTTGCTACTGCTTGAAGACAAACTTGATTCTGAAACCTTTTGCTCTTTACAAAAGAAAGAAAAATAATCTTGTTGTATTTCCAGTGTTAGAATATAAATCAGTATCATAGATAATTTCGCATTTGATGAGTGTTTAAATTAAATATGTACATGTAGCCCAGCCAACCGTAGCTCAGTAGTTGAGCATCAGCCAATAACCAGGAAGTCACAACTCAAATCCAGGTCAGGGCACATGCCTGGGCTACAGGCTCGATCCCTGGAAGTGAGGCGTGCAGGAGGTAGTCCTGAGGTTAGAATTTCTCCAGGGTTCCTCTCTGGATGCTCTCATCATTGATGTTTCTATCTCACTCTCCCTCTCCCTTCCTCCTTGAAATTAATAAAAATATTTAAAAATATGTACATGTAAAACACTATGCCTATTCTTGAAAAGATTTGAATTGTAGAATGAATTCTGCATAGATATGAAACATTCCTCGAATTCTTGGTTTACCTGATGTTTTTAGTTCATTTTATTCTTAAAATCTATTTGTGTATTCCTAGTTAAGCAAAACTATTAAGTATTGTGATGTATTCAAAAGAGAAAAATCTTAATGTAGTTAATAAAGCCATATTTGTTTATATCAAAAATTGGTTTTAAAAAAACTCACCAGCCACAATTCCCTGAAAAATTTCAAAAAGCTTATGATAAAACTTCATCCTAAAAGCTGGACATGGCTCATCCTGGCCACTGCTGAGGTCTCAGAAAAGTCATAACTTTGCCCTGAAACTCCTACAGCAAAGGCAAATTATCCTCCAAGTCAGCCTTCACTTCCTATAGGTTAGTGTTTGATCCCAGTGTCTAGCTCAGATAGGTGACTAAGGAGTAAAAGTTGGAACCAATAAACCACCACCATAGTGCTGATGGATCCCACACACTTTAGCTGCAAAACTGGAGCTGGAAATTCCAATACAGATACCAGCTAGCTGGGAGTAGGGCATGCGTTTGTGGTATTCATAAAATATCTGGCCCACAGAGAAATGATAGTTAAGGGACAGGAAAATAATTATTCATTTATAAACACATTTATGCTTTTCCATAAAATTACTTATTTCCTGTATGTTGGTGAACTGAAAAGGAGTGAATGGAAATCTTGTGACTGAAGGTGAAAGTCAATGAAATGAGGAAGGTTATGAAATCAGAGTGAAGAGATAGTAATACCTGTATGCGTAAAGGCATAATTTTGGAAAGTCTAAAAGTATCCTTTTTCTGAAGCAAGAGGAGAAGAGGTTTGGCTGAGTCAAAAATAAATTTTAACATGGAGAGAAGGAAATTTGAAGGTGCTCACAGAAGCTAACTCTGACATCAATAAAGAAGTGATTAGTAGAACAAAGGGAAGGAAGAGCATGATTTTGGGACTTAAGGATGTTAGAACACACTGAATGACAATGTAACAAACTTGAATCATATGAAGTCAAATCAGAGGTTGTGTGAACTACAGGCTCCATTAAAGTAGGCCAAATATGTAGAATATAGTACACATAATTGGTTAATTTTAGATTCACAATTTTCTCAAGGAAAGCTTATAAGCTTGAAAGTCAAGTTGGAGAAAATGGTCAGTGGAATTCTATTCAAGACCAGGGAGATAGAAATTATGTCCTGGCAGAAGATAATGGGTATTACCAGTTGAAAGGATTGAGGAGGTCATTTTAAAATCTTCGGCATTTCATGATAAGAAAACAAACAAACAATAGACTTCAAAATTTTGCATTAGCAAGTAATGAGTTCAACATTTTTTTCAGATGTTTATTCCAACTCAGCCTCAGGAACTCCCTGATGTTAACTTCAAATGTAAACCCCAGCGAATCTGTAAGCTTCAATCTAGCCCTGACAATCACCCCATTTTGATATCCACCCTATCACTGGGGTCCAATTCTTAGGCCTCTGTCCTATTCCTGATATGTGAATGATCCTTCTCTTGAATGACCATTACTTAAATTGGAACCTCATTTCAAGGAGATGGTAAATGCTAGGGACAGAATACACTGTAGGGTTGTAGGTTAGAGGTGAATATCAGCAATGAGATGACAGACGAACAAAGGCATTAGACTGGATGACAAAAGAGATGTGGTTACCTGCTAAACAAGTGAATATTGATAAAAGCAATCCTGTCCATACTATAAATTTTATTTTAGAAAAATTAAACATATATAGACATTAAACATTTACATATTAAAATAATCAAGTAAATTTTCAGGTACCTGTGGGAATCTAGCAAGTTATTTATAGCATTACACATGATTGGCTATGTGGTTTTGGCTGGGCAGGGTGGCAAGTAAAACCATAAAGCAAATGATGTACACAAGAGGCTCTTTGAAATTATTTGGAACAATAGCATAGAATTGCCAATTAGAGGAAAGGCAGGCACTGGCTTTCTTATGAGTTGCTCCCTATGAAGGTTCTTGAAGAGAAGGATAAAATTAAAGGTAGAATCAAATTCCTATATAGGCATAATAATGGAAAAGTGTTGGATGGTGCAGAAAAATGAATTCATTAGGTCAGGAGGAAAGATGAAAGTAAAGGGACAGGGTAAGCTGAAGTGTATCTCAGTTGAGACTTTGATAGTAATCCACACATCAAAGGGTAAAGCAAAGAATATTTAACTTTCACCTTTGACAACCACTGGAGTAGGCATTAACAGATATTGGAGTTGGGGAATAAGCTAGAAGGACATAGTAAAACAGGAAACAGGATATGTAGTCTTTTGCTGTTGACAGAATTTGCAGCTTTTTGAAACCACAAAGGCCTGACTGGGGACTGGGATGTTGGCGTGATCTTGTAAACTTGCTTCCTCTGCTTGGTTCTGTTGCTGATAACAGCTTCATGTTAGAAGGGCAGTTGTTGGAAGATTGTTCCTCATCACACGTACCTTCTGCATGCTGAGCTCTGCTCTGGAAACAGAGGATATTGGTGCAAGGGATCCTAGGCTTCCATGCTCCAAGAATAACGTTTAAATGACTAAGCCACATGAAGTTAAATTGACAGTGTATTGGTGAAGTGAAGATTTGCAAACTATAGCATTATATTGTGTTATAGAAATCAGGGCCTGAAATAGTTAGGACAATATTGCACAACTGCTGACTCAGGAGGCCTTCAACTATTTCCTTCCACTAAATAGAAAAAGAAACATCTAGTTTTTGTCCTTAAACCAAAACACACATTGTAGGAATGCTTTTCAGACTCATCATTCTGCTCCTCTGTTGTTTTAGAACTTCACATTACGGGGCAATCTAAGAGTACTGGATAGGAAGCTGAGTCTTTATACTCTTAAATTATTAAATGATCGAATTTTTTTCTATGTCACAATGACATCAGTAATGGGGTAATCCATATAACTTTATCAGGGTCAACATGATCATATTTCCATGTTAGAAAGATAACGTTAACACTAGGATGGGGGTGGATTAGGAGGGGCTCTGGGAAGAACGTATTAGAAATAAATCGAGAAACTTGTCCTAATCTAGTAAAAACTGTTAGTCTATAAAGAGAATATATTTAGGGGAATACAAATTTGTTGACTAATGAGACATGAGGGAAGAGATGAAACATACGGAGGAAGGTAACTTGGGTGAAATCAGGATCTCTGGTTTAGGTGGAGGTACCCTTTCTGATAGACTTTATCAATAAGGAAAATAAGAAGGTAAGCATGTGTGAGCAGGAGAAAGATACCAAATTCATTTTGGGCATGTGAATTTTGGATATTCAACACTAGGCAGGTTGTAGGTATCCAGCAGAGTATACATAGTTAGTGAAGTTGTGGGTCATTCAGAGAAAAGACAGAGAAGGGGCCCCAACAACATGTTTTAGTTAATTTTAACATGTTTGAAATTTAAGCTATAGTTGAACAAGGAGCAGTAAGCTATATATAAAACCTCATTTCAAAAAGAAATTATTCTATGCAGACAATTGGCATTTAGTTTGTACATTTAAATGTTTCTTACCAGAGAAAGAGGGGCAGGTTGTCGCTGTTCATGTGTGTGTGTCCATATGCACACACGAGAGCGTGCAACAGAGAACTCTGTGCTATATATGAATGTGTTTATATAATTTTTGTGTGAATAAGTACATATGAGGAAATACTAATAAATGGTACTTAAGGACTAAGATGAACACTAGTTTTTGAAAGATGAGGAAGGAAATGTTTGTTATGTGTATATGACTACTTTACTTATAGTTCTGCTTCTGGCTTTAAACATGAAGTCACCCTAAGAATCCCTATTCAATTATATGAAGGTTAGGCAGTATACCTCTCCAGGGATAGACTTTCTCAACAGCAAATAGCTCTTAAAGAATTCAATTATAAATTCTAGTTCATAAGTTTTCACTAATGGGAAATACAAGTTTCAAAAATTTGATAAATTTTGCATGAAATTAATGTGTCGATTTTTAATAAATTGGATAACTTAGTATTAAAATTATATTAAAAACTATCATTTTTGTTAGCCATATTTGTATCTATGTTCCTTATATATATTAAACTGACATTTTTTTCTATCATCCTTTTCCTAAGCCTAAACCATTTATTGAGTTTTATGCTTGAAATTGCCTAAAGCCAATTTAGAATTCTTCTGTAAAGAAATAAACTTTCTAATGTTAACCAATTGAATATTTAAGTAATGTAAGAGTTTTAGAAATTCAAATAAATGACACCATATTTGTCTCTTTTTCCTAAATTTATAAATAATTGAGAACTGACAAGCAGAGCTTAAAACATTATTATTGATAAAGTTTATCAGAGAGAATGACTTTGGATCTGTGACCAAATGAATTAGCTAAGTGAATTAATCAGATTTGAATTGGTAAGAATAGATGTCCTACAGGGAAGTTCTCATGAGATTCACTATAATGTGGAGAGCAGAAAAGAGTACTTGCATCAGGCAGACAGTTTGGCTCTGAAAAAGGACCAGAGTTAAGGTCAGTCAACTGTCCTCTCCAATTTATCCTCAGTCCATTCTCAATGGAGAGGGGAGGTTGGTGGACGTGTTCTTGTTACTTATCCTATATTAGAGGCCAGATGCACAAATTTTGTGCAAGGGTAGGTCTCCTTTCCCCAGCTGCTGGCACCAGCTTCCCTCTAGCACCAGGGACCTGGGCTTCACTCTGGTTGCCGGCAGGCACCTGAGACCCGGGCTTCCCTCAGAGCCCCAGCTTTGTCCTGAAGAACATTCAGTCTAATTAGCATATTATGCTTTTAGTATTGTAGATTATTGTAGATAATAAAATGCTAATATGCAAATTGACCAAATGGTGGGACGATCGGTCACTATGATGCACACTGACCACTAGGGGCAGATGCTCATTGCAAGAGCTGCCCCTAGGTGATCAGTGCACTCCCACAGGGGAGAGTGCTGCTCAGCCAGAAGTTGTCTAACAGTTCATTTCTCCTATGAAAGTTATTGAATTTAATATCATTAGTACTATGTGGAACTTGAAAATCAACCCCAGAGGGGGGAAAAAATTCCATGAACACTTAGTTTTGTGATTGAATCACACAACTAACAGATAAATTTATGGTGCTAAAAATACAGTATTGTGATGGATCAGTGTATTGGCCTTATTAACATTTTTATTTAAATTAAAAGCATTGGTAAGATTGCTTTAGCTTTTATGTCACTATATTAATACAAAAATTTAGAAGAATCAAATGATCACATGCTTTCATATCTTATGAAAGTGGAGATAACATCTGATTGTTTTTGTAACCAATATATTTTTTATGCTGAACACACAATAAGAGTAAAAGAAAGTTTTATTGAATACTAGAGGTCCGGTGCATGAAAATTCATATACTGGACTGGAGGTCCCTCAGCCTAGCCTGTCCCCTCTCACAGTTTGGAAGATGATGCCCCATCACACCTCTGCTGCTGCCACTGCTGGTAGTGCAAGCCTCAGCCGGACCTGGTTACCTGAGCCTCTAAAAGCTCTGGGCAGCTGGGCAGCTGCTATCCAAAGCTTGCCTGTGCCTTGAACTGGCCGTGGGTGGCTGGGGGGTAAAGGGGATTGGGGGACTCCGGAGGCAGGTGTGTGGAATGGCCAGACCCACCTGGGGCTGGGTCTGGCTCTGCCGTGTGCCTGCCACGCCAGTGGGGCTAACAGGATTGGGCGGCGCCATCTTGTGTCTGTGGGTGCTTCCATCTTTGAGGGTGTGGCAGTCAATTAGCATATTCCCTCCTTATTGGCTGTGGGTGCTGCCATCTTTATGAGGGTGTGACTGTCATTTAGCATATTCCCTATGTATTAGATAGGATATTAATAGTTTTAGATACTGGAAATAGCTGAGAACATAAAGAATCTCAGCTTTAGTCTTCTTAGAAGGTCTTGATAGTTTGTAATGGGGCTGAAGATTGCTGATCTTTTCAAGAAAATAAGAACTATACAGGTCTTTTTCATGTTCTACCATATCTAAAGGTTTTTTTATGAAACATTTTGAAAGTAATTTTACTAAATAGAATAAATTTGGGTTTAACATATAAAATGGTGTCTTAGAAACTTCTCTCATTTAGTTCTAGAGGATATTTTAAATAGATTTAGGAGTGTGGTGACAACCCTTATAAACATCAATTGAATGAACTATTGACTCACTCTGGTGGGGAATAGAACAATTTTCATCTGTAATTTGTCTGGATTGGCAATGAGCAATAAGATAAAGAGAATAAGAAAGGCAATATTGGCTGATATAGGTTCTGAGGTTAGGAAGAGATAAAATGATTAGTGAATATAAATTGAGGCAGGTGGAATAGACAAAAGGAATTAAGGGGTACAAACTTCCAGTTATAAAATAAGTCATGAGGATATAGTGTACAGCATAGGGAATATAATGAATTTAATATAATGACAGATGGTAACTAGATTTATTATGGGGATCATTTAGAAATTTATATAAATATTGAATCACTATGATGTACATCTAAAGCTAATAGGGTATTATATGTCAGTTGAAAATCATAATAACTGCTGGGACCAGTTCGGCCTGTGGACTGAAAGGTCCCGGGTTCGATTCCGGTCAAGGGCATGTACCTTGGTTGCGGGCACATCCCCAGAGGGGGGTGTGCAAGAGGCAGCTGGTCGGTGTTTCTCTCTCATCGACGTTTCTAACTCTCTGTCCCACTCAATTCCTCTCTGTGTAAAATCAATAAAAAATACATTAAAAAAAAGAAAATCATAATAACTAATACACAATAGTAAATAGTAAAACCAGGATTGAAAGTCAGTCAGCTGGTGCAAGAGCTTGTGTTGCTAACCACTACTAGTATAACACATTGTACTTGGCATTTGTTATTTATTATACTTAGTACTTATTTCCATCATCTTTTCAATCTTAAAAGGTAGGAAGCCCCCCCAATTTAATATATATATATATATATATATATATATATATATATATATATATATGGGAGAGAGAGAGACAGAGACATAATTGGAATAATTTTCAATTTGAAACAATTAAGAAAGTGGACAGATTATGTAGCAAAATAGTGAACAATGGGATTCAAATCTCAGTTTCTTTGCATTTGAGCTCTGTAGTTTTATAGTTAACCTCTCTGTACCTAAGATACATTATTTATAAAATGAGGATGAGACTAGCACTATTTCTTAGGGGCTATTGTGAGAATTAAGTAAAATTATTTAAATAAGGACTAGTACTATGCCTGGCATGTGGTAGGTGCCCCATAAATAGCAGTACCTCTTTTTGTTCCCAGAGAAATATCGGGAAATTGTGAAAGGAACCAGCTTAGATTTTCCTGCTAGGAAAATACTTAAAGGGACATGATGGCAGGCCAGGGGTTGGCAAACTCATTAGTCAACAGAGCCAAATATCAACAGTATAACCATTGAAATTTCTTTTGAAAGACAAATTTTTTAAACTTAAACTTCTTCTAACACCATTTCTTCAAAATAGACTCACCCGGACTATGTATTTTATGGAAGAGCCACACTCAAGGGGTCAAAGAGTCGCATGTGGTTCGTGAGCCGCATTTTGCCAACCACGGTGCTAGGCAAACTTATGAAAGTTTTATACTCTTTAGGATCTTTGAGCAAAATGCTAGAGCAGTCATATAAAAATTTTAATTTAAATAGAAATGTTAATCAGGGCAATGCACTGATCCATAACAATATTGCCTTGTAGCATCTACTGAGTTGTGTTTGGGAAAAGTGAGAGCTGAAGAGTTTCTCAAGGACCTTACTTTCTCCAGCCAAGCCTAGGGGTCTGACTGGTATTGGGTAGATAGGGAAACACCATCACTGAAGACCTCTGAGACAGTCTGAGCGTAGGGGCTAGGTCTTTTTTCTAACAAACTCTCCAGGAGATTATTATGGACAATAAAGCTTAAGATGTGCTGGTCTCTGAAATAATTTTTCTAAGTCCTGAATAACTTTTTTTTAAGGACAGAGAAGATACTTGCTGAGTTCACCATTAGAAAGGCAGCATTGTCTTATCATTCCTTCCCCTAGGGCACAATATTCAATGGGATTATCCTATATAATAAAAGCCTAATATGCAAATTGTCCCCCTCATTTGGGAGGTGGACCAGGTGTTCACCCAGAAGCAGGGCCGGCCCAGAGTCCCTCCCCCAAGCTGGCCCCACCCTGGCTGTCAGCAGTGGTGGCAGGCAGCCAGGGGAAGGAAGGCCCCAGCCAGCAGCAGGCAGCTACTAGGGATCCTCCCTGTGCCTGAATTTTGTACACTGGGCCTCTCTCTATATATATAAAAAGCTAATATGCCAAGTGTCCAACCATCTGACTGGTCACTATTACACCATTGACCACCAGGGGACAGACACTCAACACAGAAGCTGCTGAGCAGCAGTGACTTGGCAGTGGTGGTTCTTGGGTGTTGCATCTCAAAACCAGAGAATAGGGAGACTGATTCCTTGAGGGGCTGCCTGATTCCAACTTTGGCCGTGGGTTATGTTGTTGCTGGAGCACTGTAGGCTTGGAATCTGGTTTACTGACCATTTGCATTTGCATTTCACAGGAACTTTACAAAGTGCCCTCTCACACTCCAGGACCTCTTAGGGAATGTCAGTTTCAGCCCGATCCCTGCAGGCCAGGCCAAGGTACCCCACCTGCCAGAGGGATCCTGCTCAATCTGCAGATACTGGAGAGGGACCGACCCAGTCTGAGAGTCTCACATTACCTTTTTTTTTATTTTTTTTATCTCCCCAGAATTTTTCTCTTGTGTAATTGGGGAAGAAAGTTGAGAGAAAACTGAATTGGATGCCAAAGTGGTTCCAAACCATGAGCTAGAGACTCAGATTAGGCTAGGTTTAAATAAAAATGAAATTGATTTAAAAATAGAGTTGTTGAGTTTGATGTGGGCTGAGGATTCTTGCCTTGTCTTCATTTCCAGCAGAAGGTACTTTTCTTGTGTAATTGATGGATAGGCTTTGTGACGTGCAGATTTCCTTCTATTTTTTAACTGTTGGTTTAGCTGTTACTATTTTACCAATTTCCAGATCCATTCTCATGCCATCAATAATGCCAGGGAGCAGCTGTGTTAAAGCTGAGACTGCCTCCTGACTTTCCCAGTCTTTGAGGTCACCATCTATAAGTAGTTCAAAGGGATTCTGCTCTCTTTAAGGTCTGATGTTTCTCCCACCTGTTACACTTAGGGCACTTCCCAACTTCATTTGCTAATATAACCCTTCTACATTCATTTCTTTGGTATGTTTTATTCTTTTTTTTCCCAATTAATATTGCCATTTTTGTGTATTATTTATCTAAGCTAAGCTCTCTGATTAAAATTTCTTTCTGAGATTACATCATGCACCCCTAATTTTTATATGACTCTCATCTAATGGTTCAGCCAATAACCTTCTCCTGCCTTGTAAAGATCAGGCCTGGAGGCTTTCCTTCCCCAGCTATTCTGATGTATTTCAGTCTATAGGTAAGTTTTACATTGTCAGCATTTTAAAATTTCCAAGTTTTGTTCCTTATGAGGGAATAATAATAATAATAATAATAATAATAATAATAAGAGCCAGGAACACTAAGAACACACAAGAACAAACAAATAAGTAGTTTTGATGTTACATCAAATATGGCACGAAAGACCTGATCTGGTGTCCATGAGTTTGATATCAATTATGACATTTTGATGTTCTAAATCAAAGATGTGGCTAAGATCATAGTTACTGTGCAGACTTCAAAAAGAATGGCTGACCTTGAGTGAGTTCTTTGTAGCTTCAACGAAAGACATATGAAAAAGAAAAGCATTTCAGAGGCCCAATATTTTACTCAGAGAATTTCTTTCTACTAAGAATTTGTGAAGTCCAGGCTTATAGTCTTTTGTGTTTGATACTTTTGCATTTTTACTTGTCTAATATTAATATCACATAAAATTGTTTTCTAAATCATCCTTTTCTTGAATTAAATCCTTGTGAGTCCAGGATCCATGTGGAGGTTGGTGAGGAGTGGGTGGAGGGCAAGGCTTTGTCTCTTGTCCCCCACATGTGCCAGTCCAAAGAGCCTAAGCTTTACATTACCCATGATCAGTGTCTAGGGCAACAATTAACCTTAGTGCTACCAGCTTCCCTGGATTTATGCCCATGTTTCATTTCTGACTCTAGAGCACTTGAATTTCCCTTCCTTACTTGGAAATCAACTCAATTGTTAACAAAAATATCTATATATCTATATATGTGTGTGTATATATATACATACAGACAGACACAAATACGTATGTAGGTATTCAGAGGAAGAACTTTAGTTCTGTCTGCCATAACGCCAAAAATGGACATCCTCCACTTAAATATCTTTTTGATACATCAATTCCAATGATCCCCACTGCCACTAACCTCATTCAGGTTCTCATTTGTTTCCCTGCCTCTTTCTTCCTTTCAACAATTCCTACTACAGCCTGAGCATCTGTTCTGAAACACAGATCTGTTGGTGTCACTCCCCATTGTTCTGAGCTAGAACTAGATTATTTGATATGGCCCAGTTCTCTGAGTGACTTAATCTATTTATCTCTCCATATATTCCTGTCTTACATGAACACCTACCCAACTTCAGATGTTTGAGTCTGGTATAAAAGTTGCTGCTGCCTTTTAGGAGGAATTTTTTTTCATCTGTGCTTTATAAATATTATTTTAGCTGATCCTTGCAAAATCTTACTTAAGTATTATTATCTTCTTTTTACATGGAGAAATAGAAAAGGTAAGCGACTTATCCAAAGTCACAGAGCGATTAATTGGAGGACTTGAGATCCAATCCCATGTGTGGCTGACTTCAAAGATCCTTATATTAATTTCTGATCCTCTTATACTTCCTTTCTTAATTCCTGTGCTTTTGTTCCTCTTCCTAGAATACATCTAGTTCTTCCTTCTCCATCATGCCTTTTTTATCCATCAGATCTTTCTTACCTGTTCAGGTGCCCTTTTTAATGTGTCTTTTTACGCTGTCATATCTCAGTTTCTTATTCTTCTGCATTTTCCTTTAGACTCTAAGCTATGTGACAGCAGAGACCAAATCTGCCTTGTTCAGAGTGGCCTCTTTAAAACTATAACACATACTTGCTAAAAAAATCTCTCATATACCAGCTCCAAAATTTCTGATATAATTTAAGAAAAGGGTTTTTGTTTCATGGTAAATTAAAGCTTGGAGACTTTTAATTTTTTTTTTTCTCCAGGAGAATCAATTAAAGAGATTTTTTATTTGATTTTCTGTTTTTAGCATAAAGTTGCTTCTGATGCTCAAAATTTTATAAATTTTATAAAAATAGAAGTTATGTAGTAAGAGCAAGTTACTTAATAAGCCCATACTATTGTTGTTTAATTGCATGTTGGGCAAGATTTCCAACCTTTGTTATATTCTGAGAGAAATATGAATTCCGTAAAATGATAAACTAAGCATTATATTCTGCTTTTGAATCTTCACAGGATCTATTTCTGTTCACACTATTGCTTGATTAAGGATTCAGATAAATGTGATTAATGCATTCTTGCCACTTTTATGAGAATAAATATGTATTTTCATCAGAAAAATGTACAAATGTTTGTTAATCTCTTTTAGACATTAGTACTTCATTTGCATTTTATTTTGAAAATTTTTTCATATTATGTACTGCTTTCCACATAAAATATGCAATACTGGATGGAAATTACCTTTAGGATTCAAGAAACATTTTTTTAAAAAATAAAAGCAATTAAAAAGATACAACCAAATTTACAAATTCTTTTTTACTTTCATTGTTTTTCTTTCTAGTAAATTGAGGATACATATATATACATATAATCTCAGACCCAGAAATTCACTTCTAATTACATATCCTACAAAAAGGCATACTTAGACATACTAGAATACTTATGTGCAAATGCCAAAGCATCCTTATTTATAATAGCCAAAAACTAGAAGCAATTAAAATATTCATCAGCAGTAGAATGGAAAAGTAAGTTAAGGTATACTAACACAAAGGTACTAAAAATAAGTAAAAGGAACAAACTATAGATATACCTAGCAAGTTTTTTAATAAGCTGATTCTATGGAATTATGAAGTTCACAGCAGGCAAAACTGAATTATATTACTTAGTGATATATTTCTCAGGTGATAAAACTAAAAAGAAAAGCAAGGAAATTTATTAATGTCAACATCTGGATAGAATGGGAGGGAAGGCATTATAATTGGGTAGCTTGTTGGCAAAGTTCTACTTTGTAACCTGGTGGTAGTTACATAGATGTTTGCTTCATTATAACACATTACTATGTTTTCTATACTTTTCTTTATGTTTTCATATTTTACAATAAAAGAAGGATGGGACTACAATAAAATTTCATTTATGTTTGCTTTAACCACAGAGCATTATTGAAAGATGAAGTAGACTTTTCTATCAGCATGCTAGTTCATACTCACTGCCAGGAAAGAAATAACTTTATTGAGGGGGGGGAAAGATATAGTTTGTTTTGGCTAAAGAAGAGTCAACTTTTTTTCATTAGCAGGCTGCATAAAATACTATTTTTTCCATTTATGGCAATAGGCTGGGTTGAGCAAGTAAATGTTTTCCCTCTATGAATAGTGGTCAGTTTTGCAAAATAAGGCTGTAGAGTAGAGCTTTGTTTTTATACATATCTAACATGAAATAGTCATTTTAATGCCTGATATTTGTTTTGTTATTAATATGTTCTAAGGAAATCTATAATTCCTTCAAACAGAAGGAGAAACAATTTTGACATCCTTATTTCATCAGCCATTGAGTACATAGAATAAGTTATAGAAGAGACATAATCATATATGAATGATGTGGTGAAAATCTTGTACTGCTTCTTGCTTTTTTTAGGATTGAAGAACAAACCTATTAATCTGTTAAATAAGTACTAATTGACCAGCAACTCTGTTGTTGTTCACAGTGCTTAGACGTAGGAATATAAATTAAAGATGATATGCTTTCTGTGCTTAACATGGTAACTATATTTGTTTCAAATCAATTAGGCTTTGTAAATTTTAATATTTTAGCAGTGGTTCATTCAACTGTTCCAGTTTATTTAAAAGAAGCATATAGTGGATTCCCATTAAATTTTAACTATTTTCTACATCTATTGGAATAATAACTTTCTTACTCAATTATAGATGTCTGAAATTAGTCCCTCAGTTTATACTATTCTGAATGACAAAAATGTGTTGAGACATCTGAAATAGTGTCAACAATAAAAATAAAGTTAAAAAAGAGAAAATTATTTTAGATAGGAAAAACAAAAGGACGTGATTTAAGTATTTAGGAAGCTTGGCTGGAAGGAGGGAAGGAAATTATATATTTAGATTTGGACATGTAGCTTTTTGATAGCTGTGGGACATCCAAGTAGAGATGTTGGGTAGTAAGTTAGATACATAGGACTGACTGAAGTTCATAAAAAAGACAGTGTTGATTTATTCCTTGAATTGGATTTTTTCACATGGAGATGGTAAATAAAGCTACAAATGATATTCATCAGGTAGAATGTATAAAATAATGAGTCAGGGGCCTAAGAGATAGCTCTGAAGACACTAATATTTAGGGAAATGGCAGTGTCAAAAAAAAAAAAAGCAAACAACAAAAACAACAACACACAAATTGTATTATTAAAATAATGAAACTGTGTTTAAAGAGCTGAAACCAGTTTGGCTCAGTGGATAGAATGTCGGCCTGTGGAATGGGAGGTCCCTGGTTCGATTCCTGTCAAGGGCATGTACCTTGGTTGCTGGCACATTCCCAGTAGGGGGTGTGCAGGAGGCAGCTGATCGATGATTCTCTCTCATCGATGTTTCTAACTCTCTATCCCTCTCTCTTCCTCTCTGTGAAAAATCAATAAAATATATTAAAAAGAAAAAAGAAAAAAAGAAACTGTTTAAAGAGGAGGAATTAGTCAGCAGTATTGGGTCCTATAAGTGAAATAAAATAAGAGTGAATTTAGAAGCACAATATTCATTTATGACTTTAACAGGAACAATTTCAGGAAGTTCTGGGTGGTGGTATCCAGATTGCGATGGGTTGAGGAATGTATTCAATACAGTAAGGGAGGGAAGGGTAAAATAATGACTCCAGGCTACTTATTTTTCAAAAGGAAGAGATAGGATGGTAGCTAAAGACTGACTTGAGGATGGTGTTCTGAAAATTGGAGAGACTTAGGAAGAGTGAAATAATATTATTTGAGAAAGAGCCAGTTAAAAAAAAATAGGAATTTAAAATAAATAAATAAAAGAAGGACAGGATTTTCAGGGAACAATGGCCCTTTGAAATTCATCAACATAGGTCAAAAATTGGCCTTATACATAAGGAATAACATCTCTACATTTGTGGTAGAAGAGTTAGAAGCAAAGGGGGCTGGTGTCTATTTGCTTGTACTGCTAGGAGTATGGCTTTGTGTGTGTGTGTGTGTGTGTGTGTGTGTGTGTGTGTGTGTGTGTGTTTGGAGAAGGGGAGTGGGGAGATAATAAACAGAGTAAAAAGGTAGCTAGAGATAATAAGTACCTTTTACTTTAATAATGGGAAAAAGACCTAGGGAACTAAGAAAAAAAATTTACCTAATCTTGAGGCTTATTTCAGGAAGGTATGCTGTAGAAGAAAAATTTGGCAAGGACTTTGAAGCAAAAAAGAGGTTGAAGTGGTAGACCAGGGAGTCAAAATCACTCAGGAATTGTATTGGGCTGATAGAGACACACAATTTTTAGGTTTAGGGATTAAAG
The DNA here is from genome assembly GCF_964339955.1 of Pipistrellus hanaki. Classification (NCBI taxonomy): domain Eukaryota; kingdom Metazoa; phylum Chordata; class Mammalia; order Chiroptera; family Vespertilionidae; genus Pipistrellus; species Pipistrellus hanaki. The sequence continues at coordinate 43,938,238 of NC_140506.1, read as the reverse complement.
GTCTTAATTAGTTTGGAGAATGTGGATGACTGAATGAGACCTAAAAGGCTAATAATTTATTGTTAGAGAAAGAGATTTAAAATTTTAGAGATATACCAGTTCTAGGTGATAACAAGTTTGGAATGTGTGCACAGTAATGGGTGGCCAAGCTGGAGAGTGAACGGATCTGCCATATTGGTCCTCGGTCTTCTCTATAGGTTTTTCACATCTTTATCTCAAAGTATTTGTTGGTCCCTTTTACCTTCACCTATAATATACAACTATTACTTTGTCTATTCAAAATCTACTCAACTTCATGAGTCAAGACCAACCTCATTCAAGCCTTGTCTCATTACCTCACTCCACTAGGACAACTTCCTATTATGAATGCACATTTCACTCACTGGCCCATATGAGTTAGCAGGAAGTGTTACAAAAGCTGCATCTCCTACCATTCCTGTTGTTCAGACCTGCATCCCTTTGCTGATGCCAATGCCCTCTGCCTGTCTAGGAAACCTGACACCATTTCTCTGTCTAGCTCCATGAGCTCTCTAAGCTAGATGCCCTCTCCTCTGTTCTCCTAGTTCCCTATGCATACATCAGTTTATTAGCACTGACTGCATTGTGTTCACATTAAACTTCTATGTTTTATTTTTTTATAAGCTTATATACCTTTTAAACAGTTTTTAAACATTATTTATTCTAGTGCCAAGTACCATGAGTGGTATAGAACAGGTATTCAGTATACATTGACAAGGTAAAGCCACGTTTGGTCACTCAGTGGCTGTGTGACTTGGACAAGGGAAGTGAGCTTTCCCAGACTCTGTCTTCTCTGGAAAGAGAGAGGACAGCCACAGAGATGTCGAAAAGTTAGGTGAGCTGCTAAGTGGAGGGGAAGCCTACAGTCCAATGTGTGGCAGGTAGAAAACTAGAGTGAATGTTTCCAATTTAATTTTCATCTACTCTATGCCACTTGGTATTTGTAACTGTTATTTGATTATACCTACACTTATTTGACATTTTTTTTATAAGAATATCTTAACTATTTGATCTTTATCCTAAATTTCAAGTATATTTCATAATACCTAGCACATATTTTGTATACAAATAAGTACTTATAAATAATAATTATTAAACATCACCAAGAAAACGAACTACTTCCATAGATTCTGTTAATGCCGTGGCTCTGAGACAAATGAGGCAGGATGATTAAAATGTTTCTTCTTTAAAGGACAGAGAGCTCCATGTAACTATAACTGTATTCAATGACACAATTCAAGCATAATCAACCACTAACTAAACAGGGTTTGAAAGAATGCATTAAAATTTGTATAGCATAAGCAGAATGCTGTTTTCATTCAGTGACTACAAGCCAAACTGTGTAAAGTCTAGTCTGTGTCGTTTGTGGGTCAGGAACATTCTCATCTGGGCTACTCACCACACAGCCGACAGGAACAGCCTCATGAATTGAATGACATCAGATATGCAAATTCTGATAAAACACCTGAATCATTAAACCCCTTCTCTCCATTTTTATAGGAATGTTCTGGTATTATGCAGACATAGCATTCAGCTGCACTTTATGTTGAAAATTAAAATAGACAAAAAGCCTTGATATTGACCTACATCAAATAGTGTGGTTTTTTCCCCCCTCTCATACAAATGTATATAGTTTTTCATTAAAACTGTACGTTGAACTATTCAGGGATTTCCTGATGAAGGAAGCAATGCCTATCTCTATAATTTATGTCTGATTATACAGACAGAAACTGAAGCAAGCAAAGAATGTCACAGAATAACGTAAGAGTGGATGTATAGAAAACATTCTTGTTTCTCGGTTCTAACCACTCAGAAAGGAGGCAGGCACAGTCCTCACCCATCAAGTCCATTCCTTTATTCTGACAATTTAATATGACACTGATCAGGAAGTTTTGAGTAATATGCATGTCACAACCTCCGAGTGGAGAGCTGATTTGACTTGTCTATTTGTTTGTACATATTTTGAATTTTTTAGAATGACACAATACAACTTGAAAAAGAAAACATTTGATTGCAGGAGATCATATGTACTCTTTAGATGTTTTCATAAACCTTCTTCATCTATATTTTCAGCGATTTTTCTTGGACGTCTCACAAATACTGAAAACGGTTTGCCTCTCCCACGTACCCTTTCGTAAACGTTTGTGACACTATCCTGTGTAATTTGACACCTTGGAACTTTAAACACCCTCAGAATCTTTTGGACCTTCTAGCCATCATCAATTCACATAGTGTGCCGTACATCCAGCTCAAAATAAACAACGCAGATGGAATCGAAGCTTATAGTACAATGTCAGCAGTATCCACAGATTGACAGAGCTAGTTAGGCTGCCAGATGCACAGAATGTTGTTTTATCCACTTGTTCTTTATAACTGGACTTGATGGAGTACATCAGTGTCAAACTCCTTGCTGGTTTCCACACGCACACGCACAGAAGCGCACCCGCACAAACACGCACATTCCTGTGCTCTATATCAGCGGCGCCATCTGCTCTCAGCTTTACATGTGGTAGCTAACTAACTATCCTACTGTGCCTGGGTCTCACCGACTGCTTTCCCTGGAAACAAATGACAACAGTTTTTATCGTGTGCCCTCCTTGGCATTATAAAATAAGGCTCTTAACATTTCCATATGCATATATTTTACATGCATTTTTAAAAAAATTCTGTTCTCTGTTTTATTTACTGATTCCCTAGAGAATGGCAATATCTCTTTTTATATCTCTCCTAAATTGATATTTTTGCCTATGAAACTTCACAGACTGAGATTGTTTCTTCTAACCAAGGTTTACATGAAAGCAATGTACCAGCTTGCTCTCCACACCACACTACTTTGTAGGTCGCTTCCTATTACTTGGAGATGTCAAACAACGTGGGGGTGGGGGGCGTCACTAGGACAAGACATCTACTCTCTTCCATTATCCATCTGTAAAATTCCACTGGAAATAATGGCCATGCTGGAAATGTTAAGATGAGGGAGCAGTACAAACAGGCAATATTTTCATACTTAAGTATGCAAGTTCATGGGGTTATTATTCTGTTCCCAGAAGTAGAACTTTTGCCTTGACCTCTTTGCCATTATCATGTGAGATATAGACCTATAGCAAGATAGGAAAAGAGATAATCACACTTTTAACTGGTAAAATTCAATTGTAATGTCTTTTCAAAGCAATACATCCATATTAACTGGGAATATGAAATGTCCTAAGAAAGATGTAGGAAAGGAAATGACAAAAAGATGACCCAGGCTCTGGCCATGCCGAATATCTCTCCCTGACCCATTTCCACGTCTGGCACCTGTCTCTATGACAATCTCTGCAGAAGATCTACGGAAATTATCCTTACCTTCTGGTAACTAGGTAACATAATCTCCTGGAGGCTGGCTAATTACAGCCCACCATAACCCCTCATACAGTAACTGTTAAATTTTTCATTTCTTTCAAATTATTATGGATCAGTGGAGAGGGTATTGATTTGATTCATTAACGGAATCCCAGTCTGTTCCAAGGTTAATGATTACATGTGTCTCAATTACATCCTTAACAGGTTATACTGTAGGATTTGTTTCAACTGCTTTGTACATTGTGTATCTTCCTCAGCTGAAAAGGCTCTTAGCACTTTAGGATTTAACATTTCTTTCTCCTCCTCTTCCTAAAACAATGAACTGCTTTGATGGAACATATGGAGGCAGGACAAAAACGAACTGAAAATTTTTTTTTGCAGAATTCTCTGAGAATCATAGCAGCTCCGTTTATGTTAGTCAGGTAAGTAGTCTGCAATTCACTCATCTTTAAAATGTTTATGCATGTGGAGCAGGAGGTGGATCCTTTCTCTTGGTATTTTATACCACCCTTCTTAAGTGGAAGGCACTTTTTTTTTTAACTTTGACCTTAGAAAAGTAGAAATCAAATGTATATTTAAAAATTACCTGTATCCCCTTCAACAGAAGCCAGACACATTTTAGCTGCTGTAAAGAACCAGAAGAAATTTACGTAATTCAAAATACCGTATTCCTGGGACATTTTGTAAGGTAATAGTAAGTCAAATGATTAGCAGGTACACTTTGCATATTGGCCATGGATAGATAGGCAGGAGGATAGAGAGACCCACTGCAGGGACCCCAGGCCAGAGAACACATCTGTCGATTAGAGGACAGCACTGTGACTTTGACAAGCAGACACTTATTTATTCTAATCCTTCTAATTCCTTTGTCTAATCCTTGCTGATGCTTCCAACCCTACTTGCCCCTGTATATTCAAGCCAAGCAAACTCCCACAGTGTCCTGCACAAGAATTGTGGCATCTAGGGACAGACTTAATCTTGCTTTCTTTTAAGGAAGCTCTGCCTCTCGCACGTTGTATTTGAAGTCCATGGCAGGAGCTACGTTCTAATGAATGGCATCCCTTTTCCTATCCACTTGTATTCTGAACAAGCTCAGCACCAAGCTTGGCTCCCCTCCTTTCTGGAACCCCCAAGATTCTGACACAGTCTGGGTACTCAGAAGCCAAATGGGAATCATCAGGAGGAGAGACTTCAGTTATACAATCCATTAAATAAAACAATAGAGCCTGCAGCTGAGCTATTAAAAAGAGTAGAGCAATTTTTATTTCAATGGCTACATTTTATTTCCTCCTCTGAGTGACTGTTAACAAAGGGCCGCTGAAAGGACTGGATAAAAAGCAGGCGTCAGATGCAGGATCCATGAGTTAAACAACATTATTAGATACAATTTCATAAAATCTAGTTGCTTTTTTGCTACTAGAAATCATGTCCTTTTGTCAACTTGTGGTCACATCAGCACTTCTGCTGATATAATTTGCTCCAGCTGCAGAGCATAGCTGGCCTGCAAATCAAGAACCAGAATGAGGACAGGCAGGAATAACTCAATGGCTTGGATAATGTGCAAATCACTACACTTCTCGCTATTAGTCTACTTTTTTTCTCCCCAGAATATTTGGAAGAGGAAAGATTTATCCTTTTTATCTTTAGCAAAGCAGCCAATCAGCCACCCTCTTAGGAACTGGTTTGTGGGGTTATCTTCCGAAGCCTGGCCCCTCTCTGCAGGGATGCTCTGTAATCGCAGCATTATGTATTTAAAACAGCAACGCCGAACTCCCTTAGCCCATCGTAACACTGGTTTTTGAACACTTAATGTCAAACAGCTCCTGGTTTTGTTCGCATCCCCTAAAAGTTCCTCCTTAGATTTAAAAGTATTCCTGAACACGTCTATTAATCATTTTTTTTTTTTTTTTTTTTTTTTTTTTTTTTTTTTTTTTTTTTTTTTTTTTTGGATTTCAAGTGCTTCTATCTGACCTGGAATGTGTACATTTACAAAATAATATATATCATTCTCATGTCAACAAACTGCTATAAATGCCTCAATTCCAGACACAAAAAGACCCAGTCAACAATGAAATAAAATACTACTTATTAACTCAGACATGAGTAAAAATGCTGGAGGCTTAAACTGGTCATTCAGCATCAAGCTTCAGAGGACTCTTTCTGCTTGATTAGAAACTCTAATGATTTACATTGGAGTCGATTAGAATTGGATCCCAACCATTTCAAATTCAGCTATAATTGAATACTCAACCATCACCCACGTATGAAATAGACGTTTCTAAATAAAAGCAAAGCCCACGTACTCTTGCATAGCTGAGGAAATCATTATATCTGGTGAGCAACTCAGAGAGAACAAACAATAGCTTATACAGCTGGAACAGCTGAATCAGGGTCCCTGATAGCAAGAAAGCTTATGGAGGGTGCAGAGGCAGCACCAGCCTGCTCACCAGTGCAAGGAGCCGCTACTCTCTCTTCATGCCATGGCAACCTTCCAGGGCCAGGTGCAATCAGGACTGCACACACATTATATAATCTGTCACCTTCTGAAACCCATTGCTGCAGCAAGAATCCACATACTATGTATGCTGTGGTTGTAGTATTCTCCCGTTTTCTTTATAAACTGGCCTGGGACATTTTATGACTACCATTGTTTTAGAGAGGACAAAGAGAAGTCGTGCGCCACGTACCTGTGCCACCAAATGTGTTCTCCTTTGGCAGAATTGTGGATGGGGGGGAGTGAGGGTGGGATTTGTCCCGTGTTATTTTCTTTTCTTCTTTAATGGCACACTGAAGGGCTAAATTTATTAAAACTCATAGGTCTGTTTGGTTCTTAGATTAGTATCAACATAATAACCCCTTCTGAATGGGACGTGGATAGTTTCCTTGCATCCTGAATGTTTTGAAGTTTGCCCTTGCTAGCTACAGGCCAGTGAAGCTCATAGGCTCAAGTCTATAGAAGTGAATTTTAATTTCTGGTTGGGGTTAATGAGCACTGATCATTCACATTTTTTCAGATGTATCTTAGGCACACTGTTATTGTTGCTCACTCTGGGAGTGTGACAAAATTATGGCTTGTTTAAAAAATAGAATCATATTTTATTATGATACTGACTAGCAAATGCACTGTTTAACTATTATATCAAGCAACTATCTTTATTCAAATCAGTGAATAAGGAAATGAATAAATTGCAAGATTTTGTACCCTTCTGGGAAAATAAAAGCACCTGTTAACAGAAGAAAAAGGTTTTGCAAAGTGAAATTTGACATCTACAATCTTTAGTCCTGTCCTTAACTGGCACCCGTACAGGGGGGCTAGCTGCAAAAGGTCAGGCAAAGGAAGGAAGCCTGAAATCTATGAGGTGGCCCTTTAATGAAAATCAGTTCTTCTATGGTTCTATGTTAGTTTTTAGCCCAGAACTAGCCCTTCTTTTATCATCATTAAGCCATAAGCGAAGCGGGTTGTAGTAGTGAGCAAAATGTGTGGGGCATTTTTAAAATGAAATGCTCACAGACATGCTTTTAGGCCATCTTTTGCTGCTTCTTTGTCAGATCTTAGATGCTCTTCTGGTAGTCTGGATAAGGAATAGTAACAAAAACCAAACAATACAAAAGTGTTTCAGGCTCTATCTATCATGTTCTTAAAGGGGAAATTTACTCTGTCCACATTGAATTAGAAAGAAGCTGTTCTTTCTAAAGCCTATCTTTATTTATCATGTGGATTGCTTCTGTTGTAAAGTTACAAATCACACAGAAGAATATATATAGCATTGAAAGGCTACTACTATATCAATAATTTGCTTAACAGTGTGGTTTCAAAATTATTGTAGTTGGAAGTTGAATCATCCCGCAAATATGCACAGAATCTTTCTAAACATTGAAAATACTGCGATTTAGGTCTGTTTCATGAGGTGTTTACCTAGTAAGGGGAAGCTAAGTTAAAGTATTTTCATCCCACCAGATTCAAAGAATCATAGTTCAAATATTAATATCCAACACCTTACCAGCTTGTGTGCTATTTTGTCAGTTGCTTTTGTTGGCAGTTGGCCTTCCTTGTAAAAGATCAAGATTTCTCCAACAAAATCTCTGCATAGATTTTAATCTTACTGCATTTTCTTCCAAGTCTTTATAAGCCATATTCTGTTATATATGTCATAGAGTACCAGATGATGATGGGAAAGAGAAGGCCACATTGGAATATTTTTGAATATTTGAGGGTTAACAGAGACAGCAAACCTTAATGTATCACAAAATTATTCAGGCAAATTTAATTATAGAAGTAAGTCTAAATGAATAAACAAATGAGGTAAAAGAAGAAAGAAAAGAAATAAACAAGTACGGAGGGAGGGAGATAAAGAGAGAGAGTAGGGAAAACATAAAACCTTGAAACAATTTCTGTCACTTTATCTGCTGTTTTGTCTGCTTTAAACAGATTAGTGAGTCACTCTCTTTTCGTTTTGTTTTATAGAAAATTCTGTTGACTTAAAATACTACTGCCAACATAGACAGCAATACCACAAGTATAGTTTAATGACAAAAATATTTAAAACAAAAAACAAAAACCATTTCAGAGCTGTTCATGTTATTGAGGATGCCTGAATGTTCACAAAACATTTCCAAGGACTCACGAGGGTCTAGGAGCCAGTTGCTTTTCTGTGCACTCCAGTCAGCTCTGCTGTGATAAGCAGGATCATGCAGTCTTCGCTTAGACAGCCGATAAATGACACCAGTGATGGTGATTATTTTCCATTTTTGACGTGGGTTTTT